>NC_135868.1:5740625-6079375 GCF_031162955.1 Sander vitreus
ATTAACATATATGGCTATAATTCTAACCATGAGAACGACCTAATGCTTGAAACTTTAGAGAAGCATATACAAAATACCCTTAATAACTTCCCAAATTCAGGTATAGTAATGGGGGGGGATTTCAACATATTAGATCACAACATTGACTGTTGGCCTCCATGTGTTTCCACTGCAGTAAATGAAAACTTAAAATTATTTATGCAAAAATTTAACTTGATTGATGTATGGAGGTTAAACAGTTCGCTTTTACAACACGATGTGGTAAAATCAGACATAAACGAGCTAATATTGGAATTTTGGAATAAAGCAAAGTCCGAGGATGCTTTTGGTAGCAATTGGGAACTTCTGAAATTTAAAACTGGCCAATATTTGAGGAATTATGGTAGTATCTTATCCAAAAATCGTAAATTGGAGGAAGAAAGAGTGGTCTCTAAAATAATTTCTTCATACCAGAAGGACCCTGCAGATATCTCAGAAGAGGAAAGACTAACTTTAATTTCAGAACAACTTAAACTAAATGAGATTTACTCCAACAAAACAAAAGGTGCCTTTTATAAGGTCAAGAAAAAGGTGGATTGAAGAAGGGGAACAGAACTTTTTCAGCTTAGAAAGATATCATGGGAAATTCAGTTTAATCCAGCAATTTAATAATAACGATAACTGATAATCCGAAGAGCATAGCTGATTTCTGTTCGGACTTCTATAGAAAGTTATACAAATCGAAATAGTGCCATCAATCAACCACTACATTCTTGAACCCTCTTATCGTCACACCAATCTCTCAAGATGATAGGGAACTCTGCGATGACCCTATAACTTTGCACGAAATCACGTTTGCAATTGAACATTGTAAAACTAACAAATCTCCTGGAGTTGATGGCCTCTCTGCAGAGTTTTATCAGGCTTTTACACAAGATTTAGCTCCCTTTCTACTTGAAGTAATATTAGAAAGTGTTGAAAAAGGTTCTCTACCTCCTTCACTGACCCAAGGCTTAATTACGTTAATCCCCAAACCCAAAAAGGATCCACTGTTTATTGATAATTGGCGACCTATTTCATTACTTAACACTGACTACAAAATGTTTTCCTCAATTATTGCAAAACGATTAAAAAATGTTCTAGACCCTATTATTGATGAAGTCCAATCAGGATTCATGAGAAAAAGACATATCTCAAACAATATTCGGCTTGTCTTAGATATAATTGATTATTCATTTGTATGTCCTGATGATAGCTTTATCTTTGTCTTGGACTTCTATAAAGCCTTTGACACAGTAGAACATAACTTTATATTTCAAACTATTGAGAAATTTGGTTTTGGTGATTTTTTTCTGTAAAGCTCTATCAGAGTAAAAAATGGGACATCGCCGAGATTTGAGAGATTTGCCCTGCCTCTCCCTACCTATTCATTTTATATGCACAACTTCTTTCCACCCATATTAAAAATAGTGCTTTAAAAGGAATTTCAATTGCAGAAAGAGAAGTTATCCTCACCCAACTAGCAGTTGATACTACATTATTTAAAAAAAATGCCAGCCAAGTGCCAATTGCTATCAAAACAATAGAATTATTTTCCGCAGCTTCTGGACTCTGCTTAAATCTGAAGAAGTGTGAACGTTTTTCCCTCCCAGGTTTGTAACATACCAATCAAAGATAAGATTACTTATCTAGGGATTACTATAATGAAAAATGAGGAGAGATGCTCTGTAAACTTTAATTTGATTAGTGATAAGACAAAGAAAAAGCTTAATCAATGGCTGCAGAGAGATTTATCCGTGAAAGGACGAGTATTGTTAACAAAGGCAGAAGGTTTGTCCCGTCTTACGTATGCAGCTATCCCCAAGCTCTGTAATTCCATTGATAAATTACTTTTCAATTTTATTTGGAAAAACAAGACACATAATGTGAAAAAATCTGTTGTTATGAACACCTTTGAACGTGGTGGTCTAAATTTTCTTGATTTTACAACCCTTAATAATACTTTTAAAATAAATTGGATAAAGTATTTTCTAAAAGATCCCACATCTACATGGAATTTTATACCTAACTATTTTCTCTAAGGTTGGTGGTCTAGATTGTTTACTTTTGTGATTATAAAATAGAAAAAATTCCATTAATTTTATCTAAATTCCACAAACAAATGCTCTTAGCATGGTCGTTTATCTACAAACATAATTTCTCCCCACATAGGTGCTTCATCTGGAATAATCGGCTTATTGAATTCAAGAATAAATCTTTATTTTATAAAACTTGGTTCAATAATAACATAATTCTAGTATCCCAACTAATGATAATGGATCATTGCTGAATTATTCTGAATCCCTTCACACTTTCGGTATTCCAGTCACCCCAAGAGAGTTTGCAATTGTTATGGATGCCATCCCATCTGGTATTTTAACTCTCTTGAAAGGGACTGGAAAACCAGATTGCCTACCAGCTTTGGACCCTAAGTTGACCTCAGTTGGTAATATATGTTTCGCTACCACAACGAGAAATAATAATCGTAACATTCGCTCTTTATTCCAGAGAGATGTCACCAGCACCCCTAATGTTGTTCCCTATTGGTATAACTTTGTTGACAACCTGAACTGGGGGAATATATGGAACCTTCCTTACAAATACCTCCTTACGAATAAAGTAAGAGAAGTCTCTTTCAAAATCATACATAGGTATTATCCTGCTAAGCAATATCTCCTTAGGTTTAAGCTTGACATATGTGTTAACTGTTCTTTTTGTGGAATATGTCCAGAAACAATGGTGCACCTGTTCTGGCGGTGTCCCTACTCCACCACTTTCTGGAAAGATCTCTCCTGATACATTACTGATAAACTTGGTCTCTGATAAATCTTTGTTGTGGAAAGATGTACTGTTTGGTTTCCAACAAAAGTAAAAAACAGAAAGAAATATACCTATATTTATTGATCATTTTAGGGAAATATATTCACAAAGCCAAATTTAGTAACTCTAAACCTTCTTTTATTGCTTTTGGTAAGGAAACGGAACAGTACATCAAAACCATCTATGATTCAAAAAATAAGAAAGCTGCTAAAACCATTCAGTTATGCTCTATTTTTAATGTATATATTTGAAACTCCCTCTGGCTCTGCTCTTGACTTATGTTTTCTCTGTATTAATGACTCCGTTTGCTTGTTTTTACTGTTTGTATCGTAAAGATTAAATAAAGATTTATTATTAAAAAAGATCCATCCATCCATCCATCCATCCATCCATCCATCCATCCATCTTCATCCGCTTATCCGGGGTCGGGTCGCGGGGGTAGCAGCTCCAGCAGGGGACCCCAAACTTCCCTTTCCCGGGCCACATTAACCAGCTCCGACTGGGGGATCCCGAGGCGTTACCAGGCCAGGTTAGAGATATAATCCCTCCACCTAGTCCTGGGTCTCCCCCGAGGCCTCCTCCCAGCTGGACGTGCCTGGAACACCTCCCTAGGGAGGCGCCCAGGGGGCATCCTTACCAGATGCCCGAACCACCTCAACTGGCTCCTTTCGACGCAAAGGAGCAGTGGCTCTACTCCGAGCTCCTCACGGATAACTGAGCTTCTCACCCTATCTCTAAGGGAGACGCCAGCTACCCTCCTGAGGAAACCCATTTCGGCCGCTTGTACCCTGGATCTTGTTCTTTCGGTCATGACTTAAAAAAAGATGCCAAACTGATTGTCTGCGAGTGGAAAACTGGAGCTCGCGAGATCAGGACGGTCTCACGAGGCTAGAGACGCTCAGTCTTTGAGAAATAAACTGAATACAAAACCTCTAAACCAGCTCGGTCCTCGGACACGTCTTTATCAAAACAAGATGAAAAAGTTCCTGTTGTTGCTTCTCTTCTGTCACGTCTCATCTCCAGGTAAGATCACATTTGAAATCTTTACTTTCCACTCAGGTCTGTTTTGTTTCTGTGTAGCTCTGGAACACAGCTGGAGTTTAGTTTCACTTTTAATTCAACTACTCGACTATCATGCTGAATCATACTGCCATCATATTTATGATAAAATAATGATATGCGTCTATTTATACTGAATGTATAAAACGTGTTTGTCCTTCAGTGAAACACTCACTCAAGTTTTTCATCACTGCATCTTCTGGAGTCCCAAACTTCCCAGAGTTTGTGGCTACTGCAGTGGTGGATGGACTTCTGGTGGGTTACTGCGACACCAAGAAAAAGATAGTAGAACCCAAACAGGACTGGATGAAAACTATTTTAGAAAACAATCCTCAGCAGTTGGAGTGGTACACTCAAAGATGTTCTGAGAGTGAGCCAATCTTCTTCAAAGCCACAATGGATAACTTAAAGCAACGCTTCAACCAAAGTGGAGGTACAGTATTTACTTATCAATAGTATATAGTATAGTACTTAGTATTTATGCATGTTACATTTAACTTTTACTGCTAAACTGTAAAGTGACCTAAACTCATTCCCACCCTGAGATAATGACATTCTAAACATCAATAGTCAAAATATCTTCACAATAACATACACAGGAAGAGGAAATACAAGACATTCCCTTCATTGACCTGTCAGATAGTTGGATTGAGGGCCTTATCATCTGTCTGTACAGGTTTTATTTCAGGAATCCAAATGTTTTGTTTGCCATCTGAAGCTTTGTGTTGCTGCATAACACTTAAAAAGTGAAATAACTAAGATTTTGATATTACATGTTGGAAAATTGGAAGCCTGTCTAGGCTTTTTTTCATCCTGTACAGAATAAATATTCTGTTAAAGTAAACTTTCATTGCACAAAATCAGACGAATGAAATGCAGCTGCCTTTCTGAGATGGTAATCCAAGAAGTAGAAACTAATGCAATAACTATAAGTTGTTGGTCAATTGAACCTGAGACTGTATCCAAGGCTGCAGATGTTAGATAGCACCAGTTCTATGATAACAGAACACAAGGAGGAGAGAGATCAGGTCCTCAGCTGGACACCAAGCAGGGATGGTTCATTTCATGTTCCACATCTGAAACCCTAAACTATGGAGTGACCCACACTGGTGTAACTTTATATATATATAACAGTTGGATGTGCACAGAATCCACACTTGTTTCATTGCCATCAACAGTCATCTGGGAATTTACAGAGTAGTTATTATTTACGCTGTGAAACAGAAATGGAGTTCCATCACTCAAAGCAAACTCTCCTTCAAACACCACGCCAGTTAAATCAGCAGAACTCCCTATTGTGAGTATTGTTATGTTTTATTTTTTTGATGTCTTGCTTTATATGATCATTTTAATTAATGTAAAATGTCTTCTAAATACTGTCAAAAGCACTCTATAAAAGATGTATTATTACTATGCATTATTAATAATTAGTCTGTCTCTCAGGTGTCCACATTCTCCAGATGATGGCTGGCTGTGAGTGGGACGATGAGACTGGAGAGGTCAATGGTTTTTTGCAGTATGGTTATGATGGAGAAGACTTCCTAGCATTGGACCTGAAGACAGAGACATGGATCGCTGCAAAACCACAGGCTGTCATCATCAAACAAAGATGGGCTGCTGACAAATCTAGAATAAAACGCAATGAGATTTCCCTCACTGAGATTTGTCCTGAATGGCTGAAGATGTATTTGAACTACAGCAAGAGCTCTCTGCTGAGAAAAGGTAGAATCACATTTCCTGATGTAGTTTCATGAACACAACAATGTTCATACAGTCAGCTCAGACTGAACTGCCATTGTATTATCAGTCTGACATCACCTTTTTGGCCATTTTCTGTGGTGGTAAGATTTTATTTAGCCCTCCTCAATCAGTAGAGACTGACAAGTTAGCGTGCTCTGACATTACTTTCATCAAATCTGAGATTGTGATCGCCAGTGTTAGCATACGGTAAGTAAGTTTAACTGCATTGACAGGTGGTCTGTCAGTTGGTCTGTTGGTCCTTCAGCTTGTTACAGACTGACTGGATGGCTGTAAAATATTGTACATATTCAACAACATACAGTCTGCTCAGACTGAACTGCCATTGTATTATCACTCTATCGCCTTCCATCAAATCTGAGACTGTGATAGCCAGTGCACAGTAAGTGCACTGGCAGTGTCAATGTTTCAAAGTACAAATACCCTTAACACGTGTTGCTTTGCTGTAGACTATAAAAAGTGTCAGATCCTTCTTTTGTGACTGTAGTGAGTTTCTTTAGTGGTGGTGGTGTCTGTCAATATAGGCCTACAAACGATATGGAGGTTGTGTAACTGATAAGTTGTTATGGAGCACTGTCATATGTTTTTATAGCTCACAAGATTGTTTAAAGGTAAAACTATTGATGGTAATAGTCAATTTTATGTTCATTTAAGAAATTTTTACAATGTTTTATGATACTAAACGTGTGTGGTTTACTTTATAGGCTTAGTACTACTTATCTTATGTTATGAACTTATCTGGGTCACATTACACTTAAAGGTACCCTATGGAGGTTTTGAAACTATAGAGCAATATTTTTATATTATATATTTTTATTTACTTATTTATTTTACTTGGAAGAATTTTCACACCTTCTGTTAACAATTCCCTATTGTATTTTTCTTCATTTTTCTTTTTATCCTTTGTTTTCTTTCCTTTGACCTTTGACCTTTCATATCTCTCTCTCTCTCTCTCTCTCTCTCTCTCTCTCTCTCTCTCTCTCTCTCTCTCTGCAGATCTTCCCTCAGTGTCTCTCCTCCAGAAGTCTCCCTCCTCTCCAGTCAGCTGCCACGCTACAGGTTTCTACCCTGACAGAGCCATGATGTTCTGGAGGAAAGATGGAGAGGAGCATCATGAGGACGTGGACGTCGGAGAGATCCTCCCCAACCACGATGGATCCTTCCAGATGAGTGTTGACCTGGACCTTTCATCAGTCCCAGCTGAAGACTGGAGGAGGTACGACTGTGTGTTTCATCTCTCTGGTGTGGAGGACGACATCATCACCAAACTGGACAAAGCAAAGATCAGGACCAACTGGGGTGAGAATGCATTTAGAAATGAAACTTTTTTTATGCTGAATGCTCTAATTGTTTGGCTTTCTTGTCAGTTTTACCTTTGTCATCTGTACCAAACTGGCGATTTATCATTCTTGTTGAAGACAAGATCAGTCTTAAACTGATGTATCTTCCTTTTCCAGGATCACTGGTCAGATCATGTGATCCTGACAGGGACACATCAAATATATATCTATATACAACCCTAACCATATAAATATATATATAAAAAAAAATATAAAAAAAATAAAATATATATATATATATATGGCTACAGGTATGGCAAGTGTTCCCATTTGTCCCAAACATCTCTAATGGGAGCAAGCTGTCATTTTAACCAATGCATAAAATACTGGTGACATCATGTGAGCCTAACAAGATTATTTGATTTTCTTAGAGTCATAGAAAGCTTTAAAGCACTTAACAGACCCTATTGTTTTTAACACACACACACACACACACACACACACACACACACACACACACACACACACACACACACATCAGGTTTTCGCTTAAAGTATTTAAGATTTAAGATTTTTAGATCTTATTTATTTTTGAACGTGTATTGCTTTCCGCCAAATGCGGAGTCTGTCTTGGACATGGACACACACTGTTAAGATAATAGCTGATTAGCCTTATAGTTCACAGTAACAAACCAACATGTATGTATGAATTTCAAATCAACAGATGGATGTACTTCTATTCTAACCTGATTTATCTGTACAGGTCTTATTTTTTTTATTTTTTCTACAACAGAGAAGCCCAGTCACATGATTGTCCCCATCACTGCTGCAGTGGTTGTTCTTGTTCTTGTTCTCGTCCTCATCGCTGCCACTGGATTCATCGTTTACAAAAGGACTAAAGGTGAGAGATACAAATACAAATAACATGTGCTTAATTTACTTTTTAAGTAGTTAGATTTTAGTCTTTGAATTGATGCTTTAATCCAGGTTACGTTTGAATTCTTAAGCAATATTTTACCACTTTGAAATGTCTTTAATATTAGAAGTGTCTTTTTATTTAGAAGTGTCTTTCTACTTAGAAGTGCCATAGTTAAAGGCCTCATAAAGGTTTAGAATAGATGATGCCTAGAAATGTTAGAGAAAGAGGAACTTGTGCAAGCTGCAAACGGTAAACAAAGTAGAAGTTGCTAGAGAACGAGGAAGTATGGAAACTTTGCGCGTCGCTGCAAATAGGAACAGAATGTCTGGAACGGCTGAAGGTGTGAGACTCTGAAACAGATGGCTGCGAGAAGGAGGAACTTGAGGAGGATAAGAAGAGGACACTATAGAGATAGGGGGGGTCAGACTCTGGAGAGAGACTGTTGGCGTTAGGGCAAGGTCTTGAAGGAATTCTGAACCTTATGTATAACATGTCATTTCTTATAATACTGTTTACTAAATTGTTAACTAAGAATCTCGTCTCCTTGAGTCATTTTCAGTGTACTGATTGAGGATCAACAAACACGCAGAGGAAGGGCTAAATTGGGACAGGATAAAGTAATAAAGTGGAGTCAGATTAGTTCCAGAGCCAAATCCCAAATCATCTTCAATTGCCAACAATTTGAAGCAACCAACATTAATTGCTGTATGACTCAAAGCCTGTGAGTCCTGATAATATGACTATACCATGATGATGTGGGAGAGAGGAGAAAAGAACTAAAGTAACCAAACAGAAGAGAGGGATGGATATATTTCAGTTTGAGTGAGTAGAAGAGGGGATCATATATTCAGTGGGGGAAAGATGACAAAAGATATTCTGGCATTTCCAACTGTAACTGAAATGTATTATCTTTTGTTTTGATTTCAGCCAAATGTCCTGCATCTCGTAAGTAGAATTAACTTTTATTCTATTTCAAATGATCTGACACACTTTATGGTGTAGATTAAAAATGTTTCACATTATTGTGCAGATGGTGTTTTTTAGGACTGTTTCCTGCATTTACTGTTTATAAAGGTTTAAAAGAGGATGAGTTAGTGTTTCCCACTAACAGTGTGTTTCTGACCTTACAGGCCCTGACAGCAGCTGAGACTAACTGCACTGACTGAAAGAGGCTTCCTGCAACAACAGTGAACTAGTTATAATGTATAATGTATGTAAAATTAGGATAGTAAATATACAAAGCCCACAATTGAAAGGGAATAGGATGAAAGTAATATCAAACATAAAAAAGAGATGACGTGTCATTAGAAAGTGCAATACATTTGATTCTTTAGCCTATTTCTTTTTTTATTTTATATTTTTACATATTTTATTTCATTTCAATGTTTGGATATCTGTGAACACTAATTTGCACAGAAAACAGATTCTGATATTGTTGAACATTACATTGTGTTGTAACGTATACTGTTGGTAACTTTTCTAGAAAATCTACATGTAAAGCAACACTTACTGTGTTTGTACTGAATGATATTTTACAAAAAATACACTGAATTACAAGGCTATAAAGAACAGTGTGTTATTGCAGACTTGCATACTTAAAGGGATATTTCACCGCTGGAAAGCTGAATATATCTTTAAATTGGGTCACTTATGTAGTATAAATGTGAAAATTTTTTTTTTTTAAATTGGTGCCTTCTAGGCCGAGTAAAGCCAGAAAATGGCTCATGTGGATGAAAGACACCAAATCCCAGAATGCACTTGCTTCGCTGCTCTGAGTCCACTCCCAAGCCACGCCTACCGTTTACAGACAGACAGTGAGACAGTCAACTCAATTCAACTGTGTTTTTTGTCATTTCAACCATATACACGAAACAACGTTTCAGCGTGGCTCAAGTGGTTACACAATTCAAATATATAAAAACATTATATAAAAACGACATATGAAACACATTATATGCTCCATAAAGCTCAGCTAACACATACTAGCATTATCGCTTGGTAGGCTGTAAACAGAGTATAAACACAGCCGTAAATTTGCGTGGAATGTAGAATGGTCTCATCTAACAGTCACAAACTCCACCAGCGGTTAGCAGTTAGTTGGATACAAGCACCCCATTTCTGCAACAGTCCGTGTTAAAAAAGCCCACCTCCACTAGCTAGCTAGTCTCACCAGGTGACAGAGCAGCACTGTTGTTCAGCCATGTTTCCACAACAACAAAAACACAGCAGTCTCTGAACTCGTGTTGGGAGTTTCGTTGAAGTTGGATGTAGTCCAGTTTGTTGTCCAAAGAGACACTTGCAAGCAGGATACCCCCTTACGGGGTTAGCGGCATCGAGCAACACCGCAGGCTGATGTGCTGGTCTCCGTAGCAAGCAAAGCCTGGCACAGGTGGCTGGCTAGCTGGTTAGCTTTCCACCTAGCTCCAACTCCTACCCTCGTCCCGCTTTCTGCACACCGCTGAGGATGTCCCCTTACCGGCTAGCAATGTATCCCGGTGGTACATGTGTGCGGTAGTTTGAATGCACATAATTGTTGTTCTAAAATTTCCTTTGGGATGAATACATCTGTTTCTGCTGAGAAGCTAAGTGATGATTCAAGATGGCTGACACTCGTTTTTACCTCGGCAATCTCCGTGAAAAGCCGAAGTCCAACCCCCTATGGGCTATGTGGAAGTACTGGCTGTAGTCCTTTGCCTCTGCAAAAATTTATACCGATGACGTAAAATGACGATTTTTGCGTCATCGGTATAAATTTTTCCAGACCCACAATACAGAGATCTCTCCTCTCAGGGGGACATGAGGGAGGGAAGCACGGTCATTAAAAAATACTACCGTGTTTCTGCTGATACAAAGCTTAATGCTAAATCGGTGAAGTATCCCTTTAAGTTTTAATTACATTATTTAAATATATCAGGTCAGTGATGAAGTAAAGTGGGCCGGTCTAAGGCATGAAACTCCAGGGCTGGAAATGAGTCCCACTCCGGCCCTGCGCCCAACACTCATCAGAACAGAGACCCTCCCTCCTCGAAGAAAAAACTGAATACTAAACCGCTAAACCAACTCTGTCCTTATGGCGGGTAACACTTACAACACACTACAATAAGGTACACAAAAATGTAGGTAGTTACTGAGGAACAAATAAGGAAAGAATGGTTAGTTAATGAGTAGTTACTGATTGACTGTGATTCAAGCACTAATGATTAGTTACTGATAAACAGACTGGTAGTTACTGTTAAATGAATGAGGAACGAATGGTTAGTCAATGAGTAGTTATTCATTCACTAATGGTATGAATGCTTAACTAATCATTCATTACCATTGGTACTGAGTGGTTAATTATTAACAAATGATTAGTTAAGCATTCACTACTATTACTGAATGAGTAACTACTCATTGACTAACCATTAGTGCTTGAATCACAGTCAATCAGTAACTACTCATTAACTAACCATTCATTCCTCATTCGTTCCTCAGTAACTACCTACATTTTTGTGTACCTTATTGTAAAGTGTTACCAAATACAAATTGTGTGTCTGACAGTGAAACACTCCATCAGGCTTTCTTCACTGCTTCTTCTGGAGTCCCAAACTAGTTACAGGAAACAGCTGGAACCACACTAATGCATTGATTATCATTTTGACTGAAAAGTTTAACTTCCTGACCAATCATACTGCATACAATATAAAAGCAAATATTGAATAAAATGAACACTAAATCCAGGTTCCTTTGTATTTATTACTGTCTCATTACAGCTAAGATTAAAAGAGGATACAAAACTCTAATAAAGTTCCTGTCACATCAATATTTGAAACTATTTTGCATCATAAATATGCATTAACAAAACTTGTTTTACCAAACATTAAGATATTAAGTGATAGGACCTGTCAAAAAGTCACAGGATACCTTAAAATGGTCAGGTGTAAATTCATAAATCATATTTAAATGTTTCTGGATACAGTGATGATCTGATAAGCGTTGCTGAAGTAACAACATCTGGAGAGAACTGATGCTGCTGTCCAGCTGTTTCTCCAGACCTTTGGAGAGGGATCACTACAGCAGCTACCAACTAAAGCCATAAAGAAAAAAAACCCAGAATGAACACTATTATTTTTTCCGTAATTCATTAAACCAGTTCTAAAATGCTTGTGTATAGGTTCAAATGGAAATTATTTTTTCTATTTGATAAACAGATTTCCATCAGTTTATCAGACCTGAAACATAACAATACAAAGATTAAAACTTACATTGTTTTGTTAAATGTGTGAGGATGAAAGAACACTGCAATCAAAGTCTTCCATTTGAGTTGGTTCAGTGAGAGGTGAGTCTTGAGGCTCAGAGTGTCTTTCCTTCTGTTACCACTAGAGAGCAACAGAACTCTGACCTGAGTCAGCTGTGAGAGAAGTCAGCACAGAGAAACAAGCTGCTAGAACATTATCACCAGCTCCAGCATTTCAATGGGTTTCCTTACATACATTTTTCAAACGGTCCTCAGACACGTCTTTATCAAAACGAGATGAAAAAGTTCCTGTTGTTGCTTCTCTTCTGTCACGTCTCATCTCCAGGTAAGATCACATTTTAAATCTTTATTTCACTTTTCACTCAGCTCAGCATTTTGTTTCCTTGTAGCTCAAACACACTTGTTCACACTCCTTTAGTTTCACTTTTACCTCTGAATACAGTACATCATATTCCCCCTGATGGTGTTGATAATGTTTTTATATTTATACTGAATGTATGACCCTTGTTTGTCCTGCAGTGAAACACTCACTGAAGCTTTCCCTGACATCATCTTCTCAAACTTCCCAGAGTTTGTGGCTGCTGCAGTGGTGGATGAACTTCCGATGGGATGGGTTATTATAATTCTGGGCCCTGTAGAAAGGCATTTTCTGTAAGCCCCTTCCCGCATCCACAGCTATTCATAGTATCCTTTTACTTAATGTATATTCTGTATGTGTGATGTGTGTCTGATATTTTGCTGCTGCAACACCGGAATTTCCCATTTTTTTGGGATCAATAAAAATGTATCTATCATCTATCATTCTAGCATCTTTTTGGGCCCTCCTCACATGAGGGCCCTGGGTACTCAGTGCCCTTTTCCCCCCAGTCCAACGCCCCTGAACATAAAAGCCAAAATGGATCACTTTAAGCAGCGCTTCAACCAAAGTGAAGGTACAGTATTTATACATGTTACATTTCTAACTTTTACTGCCAAACTGTAGAGTGACCTAAACTCATTCCCACCCTGAGATAATGAAATTTAAAACCTCAATAGTCAAAATATCTTCACAAAAACACACATACACGAGAGAGGAAATACAATACGTTTCCTTCATTCACCAGTCAGATAATTGGCCTCAGGAGTTTGACATAACGTCTTAATTCAAGAATCCAAATGCTTTCTTGTCTAATATATGCTCATTTCAATTCACGTAAAGTCTTTGAGTACTATGAAAAACACTCTATAAATATAATGTATTATTATTTTTATATACTGCTTTATTAATAATTACAGTCTCTCTCAGGTGTCCACATTTTCCAGACGACTGGCTGTGAGGGGGACGATGAGACTGGAGAGGTTAATGTTTTACATCGGAACAGAGACACTCCCTCCTTGGAGAAAAAACACAGAAGACAAAACAGCTGAACCAGCTCGGTCCTCGGACACGTCTTTATCAAAACAAGATGAAAAAGTTCCTGTTGTTGCTTCTCTTCTGTCACGTCTCATCTCCAGGTAAGATCACATTTGAAATCTTTACTTTCCACTCAGGTCTGCTTTGTTTCTGTGTAGCTCTGGAACACAGCTGGAGTTTAGTTTCACTTTTAATTCAACTCGAGACTATCATGTTTTAGATTAACTGAATCATACTGCCATCATGTTTATGATAAAATAATGATATGCGTCTATTTATACTGAATGTATAAACCTTGTTTGTCCTGCAGTGAAACACTCACTCAAGTTTTTCATCACTGCATCTTCTGGAGTCCCAAACTTCCCAGAGTTTGTGGCTGCTGCAGTGGTGGATGGACTTCTGATGGGTTACTGCGACACCAAGAAAAATATAGTAGAACCCAAACAGGACTGGATGAAAACAATTTTAGAAAACAATCCTCAGCAGTTGGAGTGGTACACTCAAAGATGTTCTGAGAGTGAGCCAATCTTCTTCAAAGCCACAATGGATAACTTCAAGCAACGCTTCAACCAAAGTGGAGGTACAGTATTTACCTATCAATAGTATATAGTATAGTACTTAGTATTTATGCATGTTACATATAACTTTTACTGCTAAACTGTAAAGTGACCTAAACTCATTCCCACCCTGAGATAATGACATTCTAAACATCAATAGTAAACATATCTTCACAATAACATACACAGGAAGAGGAAATACAAGACATTCCCTTCATTGACCTGTCAGATAGTTGGATTGAGGGCCTTATCATCTGTCTGTACAGGTTTTATTTCAGGAATCCAAATGTTTTGTTTGCCATCTGAAGCTTTGTGTTGCTGCATAACGTTTAAAAAGTGAAATAACTAAGATTTTGATATTGCATGTTGGAAAATTGGAAGCCTGTCTAGGCTTTTTTTTCATCATGTACAGAATAAATATTCTGTTAACAAAGTAAACTTTCATTGCGCAAAATCAGACCAATGAAATGCAGCTGCCTTTCTGAGATGGTAATCCAAGAAGTAGAAACTAATGCAATAACTATAAGTTGTTGGTCAATTGAACCTGAGACTGTATCCAAGGCTGCAGATGTTAGATAGCACCAGTTCTATGATAACAGAACACAAGGAGGAGAGAGATCAGGTCCTCAGCTGGACACCAAGCAGGGATGGTTCATTTCATGTTCCACATCTGAAACCCTAAACTACAGAGTGACCCACACTGGTGTAACTTTGTGTATATATATATATATATATATATATATATATATATATATATATATATATATATATATATATACACACACACACACACACACAGTCGATTTTGCAGGTTTTCCCACTTACAAAGCATGTAGAAGTCTGTAATTTTTATTATAGGTACTCTTCAACTGTGAGAGACGGAATCTAAAACAAAATCCAGAAAATCACATTGTATGATTTTTAAATAATTAATTTTCATTTTATTGCATGACATAAGTATTCGATTACCTACCAACCAGTAAGAATTCCGACTCTCACAGACCCAGAACTACACGGCAGGACCTGGTCAATGACCTGAAGAGAGCTGGGACCACAGTCTCAAAGAAAACCATTAGTAACACACTACGGCGTCATGGATTAAAATCCTGCAGCGCACGCAAGGTCCCCCTGCTCAAGCCAGCGCATGTCCAGGACCGTCTGAAGTTTGCCAATGACCATCTGGATGATCCAGAGGAGGAATGGGAGAAGGTCATGTGGTCTGATGAGACAAAAATAGAGCTTTTTGGTCTAAACTCCACTCGCCGTGTTTGGAGGAAGAAGAAGGATGAGTACAACCCCAAGAACACCATCCCAACCGTGAAGCGTGGAGGTGGAAACATCATTCTTTGGGGATGCTTTTCTGCAAAGGGGACAGGACGACTGCACCGTACTGAAGGGAGGATGGATGGGGCCATGTATCGCGAGATCTTGGCCAACAACCTCCTTCCCTCAGTAAGAGCATTGAAGATGGGTCGTGGCTGGGTCTTCCAGCATGACAACGACCCGAAACACACAGCCAAGGGCAACTAAGGAGTGGCTCCGTAAGAAGCATCTCAAGGTCCTGGAGTGGCCTAGCCAGTCTCCAGACCTGAACCCAATAGAAAATCTTTGGAGGGAGCTGAAAGTCCGTATTGCCCAGTGACAGCCCCGAAACCTGAAGGATCTGGACAAGGTCTGTATGGAGGAGTGGGTCAAAATCCCTGCTGCAGTGTGTGCAAACCTGGTCAAGAACTACAGGAAACGTATGATCTCTGTAATTGCAAACAAAGGTTTCTGCACCAAATATTAAGTTCTGCTTTTCTGATGTATCAAATACTTATGTCATGCAATAAAATGCAAATTAATTACTTAAAAATCATACAATGTGATTTTCTGCATTTTTGTTTTAGATTCCGTCTCTCACAGTTGAAGAGTACCTATGATACAAATTACAGACTTCTACATGCTTTGTAAGTGGGAAAACCTGCAAAATCGGCAGTGTATCAAATACTTGTTCTCCCCACTGTATGTAACAGTTGGATGTGCACAGAATCCACACTTGTTTCATTGCCATCAGCAGTCATTTGGGAATTTACAGAGTAGTTATTATTTACGCTGTGAAACAGAAATGGAGTTCCATCACTCAAAGCAAACTCTCCTTCAAACACCACGCCAGTTAAATCAGCAGAACTCCCTATTGTGAGTAATGTTATGTTTTATTTTTTTGATGTGTTGCTTTATATGATCATTTTAATTCATGTAAAGTGTATTTAAGTACTGTCAAAAACACTCTATACATACAATTTATTATTATTATTATTATTAGTAGTAGTAGTAGTAGTAGTAGTAGTCGTAGTAGTCGTAGTATTAGTATTATGCATTTTTATAATTACAGGTTCTGTCTCTCAGGTGACCACATTCTCCAGAGGATGGCTGGCTGTGAGTGGGACGATGAGACTGGAGAGGTCAATGGTTTTAATCAGTATGGTTATGATGGAGAAGACTTCCTAGCATTCAACCTGAAGACAGAGACATGGATCGCTGCAAAACCACAGGCTGTCATCATCAAACAAAGATGGGATGCTGACAAATCTAGAATAAAATACAATCAGATTTCTCTCACTGAGATGTATCCTGAGTGGCTGAAGATGTATTTGGACTACGGCAAGAGCTCTCTGCTGAGAAAAGGTAGAATCACATTTCCTGATGTAGTTTCACGTTCATATAGTCTGCTCAGACTGAACTGCCATTGTATTATCACTCCAATCAGTCTGACATCACCTTCTTTTTGGCTGTTTTCTGTGGTGGTAAGTTTTGATCTAGCCCTCCTCAATCAGTAGAGACTGACAAGTTAGAGTGATCTGACATTCCTTTCTATCAATAGCCAATGATAGCCAGTGCACAGTTAGCATACGGTAAGTAAGTTTAACTGCATTGACAGGTGGTCTGTCAGTTGGTCCGTTTGTCCTTCAGCTTGTTACAGACTGACTGGATGGCTGTAAAATACTGTATATACAGGTGCTGGTCATATAATTAGAATATCATGAAAAAGTTGATTTATTTCAGTAATTCCATTCAAAAAGTGAAACTTGTATAATGTATACATTCATTTCACACAGACTGATATATTTCAAGTGTTTATTTCTTTTAATTTTGATGATTAGAACTGACAACTAATGAAAACCCCAAATTCAGTATCTCAGAAAATTAGAATATTGTGACAAGGTTCAATATTGAAGACCCCTGGTGCCACACTCTAATCAGCTAATTAACTCAAAACACCTGCAAAGGCCTTTAAATGGTCCCTCAGTCTAGTTCTGTAGGCTACACAATCATGGGGAAGACTGCTGACTGGACAGCTGTCCAAAAGACGACCATTGACACCTTGCACAAGGAGGGCAAGACACAAAAGGTCATTGCTAAAGAGGCTGGCTGTTCACAGAGCTCTGTGTCCAAGCACATTAATAGAGAGACAAAGAGAAGGAAAAGATGTGGTAGAAAAAGCAATAGGGATAACCGCACCTTGGAGAGGATTGTGAAACAAAACCCATTCAAAAATGTGGGGGAGATTCACAAAGAGTGGACTGCAGCTGGAGTCAGTGCTTCAAGAACCACCACGCACAGACGTATGCAAGACATGGGTTTCAGCTGTCGCATTCCTTGTGTCAAGCCACTCCTGAACAAGACACAGCGTCAGAAGCGTCTCGCCTGGGATAAAGACAAAAAGGACTGGACTGCTGCTGAGTGGTCCAAAGTTATGTTCTCTGATGAAAGTAAATGTTGCATTTCCTTTGGAAATCAAGGTCCCAGAGTCTGGAGGAAGAGAGGAGAGGCACAGAATCCACGTTGCTTGAAGTCCAGTGTAAAGTTTCCACAGTCAGTGATGGTTTGGGGTGCCATGTCATCTGCTGGTGTTGGTCCACTGTGTTTTCTGAGGTCCAGGGTCAACGCAGCTGTCTACCAGGAAGTTTTAGAGCACTTCATGCTTCCTGCTGCTGACCAACTTTATGGAGATGCAGATTTCATTTTCCAACAGGACTTGGCACCTGCACACAGTGCCAAAGCTACCAGTACCTGGTTTAAGGACCATGGTATCCCTGTTCTTAATTGGCCAGCAAACTCGCCTGACCTTAACCCCATAGAAAATCTATGGGGTATTGTGAAGAGGAAGATGTGATGCTCCAGACCCAACAATGCAGAAGAGCTGAAGGCCACTATCAGAGCAACCTGGGCTCTCCTAACACCTGAGCAGTGCCACAGACTGATCGACTCCATGCCACGCCACATTGCTGCAGTCATTCAGGCAAAAGGAGCCCCAACTAAGTATTGAGTGCTGTACATGCTCATACTTTTCATGTTCATACTTTTCAGTTGGCCAACATTTCTAAAAATCCTATTTTTGTATTGGTCTTAAGTAATATTCAAATTTTCTGAGATACTGAATTTGGGGTTTTCATTAGTTGTCAGTTCTAATCATCAAAATTAAAAGAAATAAACTTAAATATATCAGTATGTGTGGAATGAATGTATACATTATACAAGTTTCACTTTTTGAATGGAATTACTGAAATAA
Organism: Sander vitreus; assembly: GCF_031162955.1. NCBI lineage: Eukaryota > Metazoa > Chordata > Actinopteri > Perciformes > Percidae > Sander > Sander vitreus. Next base: position 5,759,219 of record NC_135868.1, read on the forward strand.
ATCAACTTTTTCATGATATTCTAATTATATGACCAGCACCTGCATATTCAACAACAAAGTCTGCTCAGACTGAACTGCCATTGTATTATCACGCCATCAGTCTGACATCACCTTCCATCAAATCTAAGATAGCCAGTGCATTGTTAGTGAGTGTCAATGTTTCAAAGTAGAAATACCCTTAACACTTGTTGCTTGTTGATATGGAGGTTGTGTACGTGATGAGTTGTTATGGAGCACTGTCATGTGTTTTTATAGCTCACAATATTGTTTAAGGGTTTAACTGTTGACGGTAATAGTCAATTTTATGTTAAGGTTTTATGATAATAAACAGGTGTGGTTTACTTTATAGGCTGTGTACTACTTATCTTATGAACTTATCTGGGTCACAATACACATTTCTTTCTTTCTCTCTCTCTCTCTCTCTCTCTCTCTCTCTCTCTCTCTCTCTGCAGAGGTTCCCTCAGTGTCTCTCCTCCAGAAGTCTCCCTCCTCTCCAGTCAGCTGCCACGCTACAGGTTTCTACCCTGACAGAGCCATGATGTTCTGGAGGAAAGATGGAGAGGAGCTTCATGAGGACGTGGACGTCGGAGAGACCCTCCCCAACCACGATGGATCCTTCCAGATGAGTGTTGACCTGGACCTTTCATCAGTCCCAGCTGAAGACTGGAGGAGGTACGACTGTGTGTTTCATCTCTCTGGTGTGGAGGACGACATCATCACCAACCTGGACAAAGCAGAGATCAGGACCAACAGAGGTAAGGCTGGACTAGGAAGTGACTGAAAGATGTGTTTAGGTTACTTCAGTTGTCCTGAAGTTCATGATTTATTGATTTGTCACCTTTTTGATGCTGTGTGTAAGCCTACTGTTTGATCTGTGGCCATACTACCACATACACACAAAAAAGCCTCAACTGCCAGTTAGCGGGCTAGCTCCGTCAGCCTTTATTTCAGAGACACATTTCTACAATTGACTGCTGTCTTAAGACTGATGCAAACTATACCATTTCACAGAGCAGTTAACAGCTAACCAACAGCTTCCTCCATATTTTACTCTGTTCCTGCGAGAGTCAGCACTATCATGATGGTTTGGCCAACAGGTACAAATATATGTTGCTCACCAAAGTGAGGCTCTAAACAAAAGTGTGTTTTTGTTGGATTAGCTTTTGTCTTTTGGTTTATTATGGAATAAGTCAGTCATTTTTTAGGTTTAGTTTTTAAACCAATGCACTCCACCTGTTGCAGGACAAACCAACATGTAATTGGTTCATAAGTAATGTGTGTACAGGTGTTAATAAATAGATATATCTGTTCAATACTGCTTTGTCTATATGGTTGTAAACATTGTTGTTTTTTGTTCAACAGAGAAGCCTTCAGACATGACCGTTCCCGTCACTGCTGGAGTGGCTGTTCTTGCTGTTGTCGTCCTCGTCGCTGCCTCTGGATTCATTTTTTACAAAAAGAAGAAAAGTGAGATACTAAAGAAGATTTTCTCTTTTTTTACTTTAAGTTAAAACGTTAAAACAAACTATTGTAAAGCAACCAGAGACTGTAGCATGATGATGATGATAAATGTAATAGGTGAAGAGTAGAAGGGTAAAATATACTTATTTAACGTTGGCAGGAGAATGATTAATAGAAAGGATCAGATTCAGTGTGAAAAGGTGACAGATGTTCATTATCATTTATGTTTTAGTGCGTAACTTTTTGATATTAATGAACGTCCGTTACATTCAAGCCATTGTCAAATGAGTTGCTACAAAGCTAATTAAGACTATCAGCTCCACACAGCTCTCTCTGTATTTCTCAGTATGACTGTGTTCAGAAGATTGTGTCGTCCGGTGAATTTCCCGTGCAGAAACTCGAGTGAAGATAATTACCTCTTCTTCGTCATGTATTTTTTATCTTCCGCGTCCTCCTTGGCTACTAGCAACTGCGTGGAGGAGGGGTGGGGGCGATCACGGAAGGCTTGTATCATGTGGATGCGCCGACAGTGTTGTTGTCATTACTTAGAATTCCTCATGGGGGGGGCAGAAAGTACTTATATAGCTTTAATTTCCAACTGTGACAACTGAAATGATTTGTTTCAGCCAAACACCCTCTACAATGTGAGTAGAACTGTTTTTATTCTATTGTATCTGGTCTGACATGCTGTTACCAGGATGTGTTACTGAAAAACAGAGTTAAGTAAAGACATGGAGATTATAAATTAATAAACTATGTTCTCACTCAGGGATTTCTCCGCTAACAGAGAGACCAAAAACAATGACTGTTTGACATGAGCTGGAATTACTGTCGATGGGAGTACTAAATAACATGTAGGACTAGAAATAATTAGATATTTGTGTGACAGCAATAGCAGATTACATTTTCTTGCATGGATTGTGGATTCGGAAGATCAAAATAACTTAACTAACCTTTCCTCAAATAAAGAGAATTGGCTAAGTATAAACGACCAATAAAATTAAATAAAAACTGAAAGGGGAAGTTTAAGTTTCATTTTATTTCATTCATATAGCACCTTAAAAGCAAACAAGTTTGCACCAAAGATGAAAACATATGTATAGAAGCATATATAAAAAGCTCTTGGGTTGGAGGCTGCTGGTTGCAAATGTCACATTCAAGGTGTTGAGTCAGGTCATTGATTCTGACAGATGGAGCATGTCTCTTGGTTCTGGATAAAACATCAGATGCTAAACCTGTTTCAGAGGCTGGAAATACTGAACACCTTTTGGTGGATCTGCAGAGTTAATCTGAACGACCAGCCTCTGGACAGGCTGCATCATCCTCTGTTTATTAAAGGCAGCTCAGTAACAGTGTCTTTTTCCTTACAGCTCCTGACAACAGCTCTGAGCTCTCTGAGAAACTGAATCCAGAGACCTGATTTACAAACACATCCTGCACTGTTAAAGCAGTAAACTCTTCACATCTCCAGCTCTTCACAATACCTGAAATGATACGCTTCTACAACAAACCTTTATATTAAAGACCCTAAAAAACTTGCTTTAGAAATCTTGAGTATAACTATAACATGAAATAGTCATGAAGCAACAAAAGAAAAATGTTTTAAATTTCTTTATTAGGAGTTGACAAAATGTTGAGTTTGTCGCTATGTGGAATTGAAAATCTTTTTTTATATTTAAATCTTAAATCTCAGACTATACTGATGCACTCATGCACTATTCCTTCCCTCTCTTCAATTGTTATTGTATATTTATTGTAAATTTTGTAAATTGTATTGTTATACTGTATACTTAACAGTATTTGTTATATATTTTTTACTGTCCTTTTCTGTTTTTATTCTTTATATGTTAAGTGAGTGTTGTACTTTGAGAGCAAAAATTAACCCGAGTCAAATTCCTTGTTTGTTTACACAAACCTGGCCAATAAAGCTGATTCTGATTATGGTGAAGGATATGTTTGTGTGTGATTAATATCCTTTCTGTATTACAGGTTTATATTCAGTTCATATACTCACTATATAACTATATAACTCTATGTGTACTCTTTCTAGATATGCATATAGTTTGGGTCCTATAGATAAACTACTGTAACATGTATGGAACCATCATTATGAAGAAGAGATAAATAAAATGTCCTCTCTGGTGTTTGACAACTTGACAGCAACATCCTGATTATTTAGCTTAATTAAAAGAAAAATGTTGTGTAAATATTCTGATTATATATATATGGAGAGGAAACTGTTGTCAGAGTAAGTAAGTGTGAAAACTTCTGACTCAGATTTATAAGATTTTAAACTTTATTAGTCAAACTAAAGGCAGAAGTCAGAAGCTGTTTTCTGGACTCACTGTCTGATCTTTCAGTCCACTAAACCTTTGTTACAACCCAGGTCTCTGTAGGGGAAAGGAAGCAGCACAGAGGCTGTTAGAGTCTGACACTGGACTTATTTATTACAGGAGCAACAACTAAATGAAAGTGAACTCGTAACAGAAGCAAGCTAAATGTTGTGTTACATGATACAATGTGTTTTGGACTTTAGCAGCAGACAAGCTGACAACATGATTTGGTAATCATTTGCCCATATGGTGCTGGGTTACAACTTTTGAAGGTTTGCTCTCAGTACGGTGTGGATTTCGATATCAAATATAATGCAAATAAGAGCAATATTATGATTGTTAGAAGTAAAGAAGACAGGAAATTACTATTTCCTGATTTCTTTTTATCTGGTATTGCCCTTAAAGTGTGTGATGGGATTAAATATCTTGGCCATCATATTGTTAATGATTTATCAGATGATAAGGACATCAACAGACAGTGTCGCTAATACATGTATGCTAATGTAATTGCACGTAAATTTGGCATGTGTTCTGCTAAGGTTAAGGTAGCTTTATTCAAAGCATTCTGTACACCACTATATACTGCCCACTTGTGGCGGTCTTACAGAAAAAAGAACATGCAGAGACTGAATGTAGTGTATAATGATGGCATGAGACTGCTTCTGAAACAACCAAGATGGTGTAGTGATAGCCAAATGTTTGGTAGTGTTGGTGTGCCTACCTGTTCTGCCTTAATAAGAAACCTTATTTATTAATATGTGTAGAATGTCAGTCTCAGAAAACAGAATTATACCAGCTTTAGCCCACATGGATTTTAGCTCTGTCAGGTATACATCTAGTCTGTGGAGACATTGACCACTACAGCAGCTACCAACTAAAGTCATAAAGAAAGAAACCAGAATGAACACAATTATTTTTTCCGTGATTCACTAAACCAGTTCTAAAATGCTTGTGAATAGGTTCAAGTTTTTCTATGTGATAAACAGATTTGTGTAAGTTTATCAGACCTGAAACATAACAACAATAAAAAGATTAAAACTTATTTTTTTAGTAAAATGTGTGAGGATGAAAGAACACTGCAATCAAAGTCTTCCATTTGAGTTGGTTCAGTGAGAGGTGAGTCTTGAGGCTCAGAGTGTCTTTCCTTCTGTTACCACTAGAGAGCAACAGAACTCTGACCTGAGTCAGCTGTGAGAGAAGTCAGCACAGAGAAACAAGCTGCTAGAACATTATCACCAGCTCCAGCATTTCAATGGGTTTCCATATGTTCATTTTTCAAATATTAGAACACAATGTTTTTCTTAAGCCCGTACTCTGTCAAAGTCCATTTAAAAAGTCAAATTAAACTATGGCACTCTGTAAAACTTTTGAGTAAATATTTTTCTATTGTGGTGTTGATATTAGGATTTAGTACAATTTAAGATAAACGTTAATGGTTACAGATCTAGAAATCCATTGGGGTCTCCCCGCGCAGTTCGAATCCTGCCGACAACATTCATTTGAGGGTGGCAGTATCTCAGTCCATAGGGAGATGGGTTGGGAACCAGAGGGTTGCTGGTTCAAGTCCCCATACAGAGTGTGGACTGGTAGCTGGAGAGATGCCAGTTCACCTCCTGGGCACAGCTAAGGGGCTCTTGAGCAAGGCACTGAAAGCCCCCAACTGCTTAGGGCACCAGTCCAGCACTCACAGCCCACTCACTCTCGTGTGCATATTACCTTCTACTCATCTTGTACAGATCTTATTTTGCAAACATTACTCAAGCAGGAGTTGACAGACATCACGCTCCAAATGGTGTTTGTCCCATTCCACCTGTCTGTCCCCCCCTCCAGCAACATTCCCACTTCCTCAAACCTGTTCTTCACAGTTGTCTACCTGTCCACCAGATGCCCTCTGACTTTTACTCCTGTCCCAGTCTCCTTACTCCCACATCCAGCCACTACCTTCTGCCCTGCAATAACCCCTTTCCCTCCAGTCACCTGAACATCCCCGCCCGTCTGCTCACCTGTTCCCACTGTCCTCTTCAGCCCTGCAGAGATTTAGCCGGCTATTTTCCGCTCACTCCTCACCATAGATGCTTTGTTGTTTCTTGCTATTGCTTTCAAGTCTCTGTTACCTGGAGCCTGTTGCCTGCCTGCACCCCTCCCTGTCCATTCCTGCTACCTCTGGACTCTACACTACCTCTGTTTGGACTGGCCAGTATGCTTATGTATGTACACCTTTACAATCAATCCCTAAACTGTCTCCGGGCTGTCCAGTTGTCTGCATTGGGTCCTACTCCTCACACTCACCCATGGCAGTGTTGTGTCAATGCTGGTGGATAAATGCGTTATTATTCCATTTCTTAATAATATCAATATCAGTAATTCAGCCCTTTTTTTCATTCCTTTTTTATTGGTGTTTCAAACTGTAGACAATTTAATTGTCTACAGTTGCACTCTGCTTGTCATCTTCATGGCGTTACGATCATTAGTTTCATCATGGAGAGGCTGTATCTTTTTTTCAGAGAAGAGACCGAAGTTCCCAGCCTCTTCATTTGAGCTGGCTGCTCTCTGCTCTTTGTTTTTGTAACCTCTGTCTGCTTTAGGGTCCTGCTGCCTCTGAAGAATAGAAGAAGTAGAGAAAAAGTTTGAAATTCATTCTGGTTTTGAGGCATTATTTAAAATATTGATTCTTAAAAGAGAAACCATATACAAAAAATGGAGACCTAGCCTCTGAGACAGAACATGAACATTGCCAAACACATGCTTGGCCCTGTCCTGGTTTTAAGGGAGTGTTTTGTTGGCGTGGAACACTTATATCTCAACCTTTACGTTCATTAGAACTATTACACTTTTGGTGATGTCTGTCAAGACAGTAAGATGGCAGCATTTGAGTGTCCTGTTTAGGTTTTTTTTTAGCAAAACGGTTAAACTATAGGTCTAGCTCTAAAGTAAAGTGCTGGCCAAATACCAAAAAACAATAAATGTTTTATCCATTTCATAGTTCACTGGAATGACAGATGTCACACGCACTCCCAGACAGACAGACAGAAATTTGAATCAATCAATATCCTTGTCATTGAGTAAAGTCTACTTCAAGTTCACACGTTCTCCGAGGCGTCTGCAGCCGGCTGCTCATTTTGTCCGGGGGAACTGCGCTGACCCCTGAGCCACTGCCAGGGATTGTCTTGATGCAAATCAGGGGGGAACCAATTCATCGTCGCACAATTCGATTAGACATCTGCATATTGAGCATCTGCACCCTATGAAAATCTGCCAATACCTACTCTTCCTCCCCCCCACTTCCCCCACATTCTGTGGCCCCCCCACAGGGGTAGCGCCCCACGACCCGAGGAGCAGCCCCTGTCCCTTGTCCCCACGAGCCTCCCCCTGTCTCTCCCTCTTGTCCCCTCCTGACCCTGTCAGACCCGGCTACAATACCTGACCCCGCCCCAGAGACGGGCCGATTGGAGTTCAAGGTAAATGTCCCTTTCTCTGGGTCCGTCTGCAGGCTGCCCTGCCTGGCCCCTGTCCGGCCCTTGTCCAATAATCACATGCACCGCTCTTTTTTTAAAAAAAAAAAAAAAAAGCTTTCTCACACACACAGGCACAAACACACTCTCTGAAGCTTTTCCATTGTAATCAATTCTTACCGATGGCTCTTGTTCAGACATCTCTGCCACTCAGACGATTTCCCTCTTTTATTTATCGCTCTTATTTATTCATCAGGCTCTCTTTCAGTGCTGGGAAGAGAGAGGGAGCATGTCAAGAAGTTTAAAGCAACATGTGCTGAGCCTTACCACACACAATGCAAAGGTGGAATGCCCATGCTATGAAATCTACCAGAATTTGCTGTTAGAACTGCTAATTTTAAGATTTTTGGTTTTGGTAATGCAGCATGTTCGACATTAACTATTTAAGAAAACTGCCTTCTGTATTGGATTAAAACATTTAAAAATAGTGACATTTTTGCCCATTTCCTTGTAGAATTAGAAGACACTTCATCATATGATAATAGTTTGATGAAGCACATATTTGAATCATCAGAAGTTTTTGTATCATTTTAAACCAAAGTACTTCTTTTATCACATTTTAATGTTGATTGCATGATGTGATACTTTATATCAGTGCTCAACCAACATCAGTTATAGTTCAAAAGTATACTGTAATTATCTAAAATCATTCCTGCATAAAGGATGGATCAATGTAATGTGACCATATGTCATTCTGCTGAAGGGCTCATGACGTTGTTTTCTGCTGCAGCTTCCTCCATTTTTATGTAGGCTAAGATTTAATGTTGATATATGGTTTTGTTTTGTTTTATAAATTGTGTCTCTGACTAAGGTATACAGCATTATGCAGAAACAGCTGTAAAAACAAGACATTGTGTGGTTTTAAGAGCAATAATGGAGTTTGTTTTGTGTTTTTTTGCACACAAAAAAACAGCATGCAGCATCTTAGATACTGTCCTCGTGGGGTTTGCGTACTGTTAACTGACTATTAAATAAGTTCCCTCTTATTGAAGTCTTTGTGCTACATGTAGCCAGGTGGAACTGGCGGCCTGCGGCCTCTGGGGGCCACACTACATGAGACAGAGATCTCCTAATGTGTCTCTGGGTTTTAAAGCAAACAACTGAAATTCTATAAATGTTGTTGACTTCCTTTTTAAAGGAAAAATCACTTGCTTTACTGTAGGTAGTTAGTTTGTGATAAGATGCTGTAATTGACTCTCTTGTTCAACTTACTTTCATGCACAGAGAGCCCAACGCACTGCAAATTAAGAAAACACACTCAAATGAGGAAACATCTTCACCAACTTCACGACAAATAAAAACCCAAATTAGACGGCACATGTGCAGCATTTAGAAATAGTGCTGCAAGAAGCTCAAAACAGAAACTGTTTCCAGGGGACATGCACACTGCTGGGATACACTCGTTGTTGCCGTGATTTATGGCTTATGTTATTAAAGTTGACTAGCCATCATTGTGATCGCATGATTCAGATATTATAATAAAAAGGTAACAGCAGATATCTGCAATAATATCTAAATCACAATGTTAAAATAAGCCCAAAAAACCTTTTCAACACTAGTGATGAATAGCCAACTTCAATAACTTCACAAATGGCAACAATAAGAGCTGCATGTCCCAGCCGGTTTGCATCACTTTTTAGTGTCCTTGAAATAAGTCTCCATTGTGTTTTTTTCCAAATGCTGCGCTTGTATTGTCAAGTTGTTGAAGATGTTTCTTAATTTACTTGTCTTGTGTCTATTTGCATGTGTTTCCCTAATTTGCAGTGGGTTGAGGTCTAAGAGCCACTGTATAATTTCCCTCTTGTCTACATCTTCTATGTTTCCCATCTTCTACCTTTTGACAGCCCCCAGAGTACAGGCATGGAACGTTATAGCCACCTGTTGGCTGTACTTAAGTGACATTTCTCCAACAACCATTGTCAGAATTATGCAAGAACAGTTTTTAGGGGTTTTAGAAAAGACAAAAATATTCAGCAGCTCAGGTTCGATAACTAAATCCTTGAATACGTGTGCTGTGTTTATGTGTGTTCCTTATTGCACGTGTGTTGTATGTGTGCCGCTGATCACTTTGAACCTCGTCTCTGTGATCCTTGGCAGGAAGTGAGCGTCAGCAGCTCTTGGTCGTAAAACTGCTTTTGGTCGCTCTCCCAGGGTGCACTGGGAGGGGAGAGGACAGAGAATCTCTGTGTCACCTCGCCATGGCACGGGATGTGAGGAGATCGTTGGGAATGCCAATAATCGCTCGAACTAAGGACGAGCTGCTGCCTACTCTCAGTGCAACAGAACCAGCTGAATATCAGTTTAAGATTCATGAAAATGCAATTGTGTTTAAAGCATTGACATCTATAAAACTGATGCATGCCTTTTTATATCTTTGCCGAGAGGAATGGAGGGCTTTATTCCAAAATGGTGCCAATTTAAATTCAAAAGTAACTTTATATGACTGAAAAATGGTTTGAAGACAATGTGAACACAGATTTCTGAGATATTAGTCTCACATTGCCAGACCTATCGCCACAGTGCTGCGGAGGAAAGTCTGGCGTGTCTTTAAACCAATCACAATGGTCATGGGACGGAGCCCCAGTGCCGCTTGGGAAGGAACTTGTTTTGGTGGAACGTGTACGTTCAAAAGTAGCAGCAGTTAACCATAGTCTCCATAAATCGACCACACAAACACACTGTGAACTATGGCATAATTAGGCCTACCTGTGTTGTGATTAAATCCAATGTAAAAAAGTATAAGTAACGCATTTTACATGTCACAAAGGTGTCACACGTTGAAATAACTTTGCTAAATGTGTGTTACTGAAAAACAAGAAGATATCTGTATTATATGCAGTTTGCAGCAAAAACTGACCATGTTTTGTTTTGTTCCTACCTATCAATAGTTGATATTAGAAGAAATAGTTGACACTTTTACTTACAGACAGTTATTAAATGCATTGTATTTGTCATCTGATATGTGGTTTGAATTTCATTTCATTTGGAAAGTCATACCAGGAAGTGACTCTTTTTATGTTTCTGGTTTGTTTAGAATAAACAGTAAGAAGAACTGTGCAGTTAGTAAAGCAACAGACAGACAAAGAAAAGAGGGGCACCTACATAAACTAAAACTTTACAAGTAGAACAACAGACTATAACTGTCAAAATGACTATATGTCCTACAATAACAAGGATTCAAATAACATTGGTGTCTCATAATTAAATCAGAGTAAACACTTGCAATTTCTTGCAAACTTAAGACGAGTTAATAGGTTGCAAAAGGTAAGAAAATACTACTGTGCTATTGGATCAAAAAAATATAGTCATATCAATATAATTAGTATAACTTTTGAATTGCGAAAAGTTGCTTGGGGCCTAACATTTCCCATCCAAAGGATCAATTAGATTCATTTTCATAGAGCATTTTTTTGTTAATCAAATCTTTTGAATAAAAGGATTTTGCCTCCACTGGTAAAGTTACAAGACAACATTTTAATTAATTTACAAGGAGAAAAGCCAGTTTCTCTAACACTTGATCATCCTAAAAATTGATTGAGCTGTCAAAATTGCTGTCGGTTTAATTTATCTGCTGTGGAACTTAGGGCTCAGCGGTCTCCCAACAGGGTATATTTGTAGCTACAACGCAGTGTTCAAAAGCCTTTGTCCCTCATCCCATTGCTGTGATCTGCGTCTCAGGGTTCGTGGACAAAAGGTGTCAAACGGAGCGTTGGACTTGGCCTGCCATGTCCTCCCGAGGCTGCTCCTAATCCTATTACTGTGGGCTGTGGAGGAGTATGGATCCCAGCAACTATTAAAGTCTAAGGGGGGCCTGTGTATTTACTCTGTGTGTGTGTGTATGTGTGTGTTCTTGTGTGTGTAATTGCATTGTAAGCGACTTCTTATCCACGTTGTCATAATGTGTTATCCACTGATGCGGCTCAAGGTTTTGCCGTCTTTTTCAGTTTGCTACGGGCCAGGTGGACATTTCAATCTTCCTGCTGCCGTAGTTCAGCATAACTCTAGACGCTTCACCTCAAAGCTTCACCTCAAATCTTTCAATTTGGAGAGTATTTGATGGTGCATTGACAAAAGTTTTTTATTTAGTAATTTTCTGTATGTATGTTGGAATGTCTTGCAGGAATGGGACATAAAATAAGTACAATAAGTATCTTCCAAAACTAAAAATGCTCACTTTTAGCAGATGTTTTCTTTGAGATTTTTCACAATACACTTAGTAAAATTAAACCACTTAAAAGGCCTTTTTCAAATCTGTTGTCACCACATCTGTACAAAAACTGTAGTAGTAATATAAAATATTATAGCTTTATAAAGATGAATGGTAAACCAAATATATTGAAAATGGGACTATGAATCCTGAATTATGTGAATCTTTACACCTCAGCCAATCATAGATTATCTGTCAGTGACCACAAGAAGACAATCAGCTCTATCAGCAGAGCCAAACTCGTGATATTGTGGAAAAAAGGCCATTCCAACTTGGTGTTAATGAACTGGGGAAACTGGAAAGTTAAAATTATCATAGGATGTGAATAGAACAGCACAACTAAATCCTGCATAGTCAATCTATGAACACCTGTAGATTGAGTGACAAAATAATATCCACTACTCTCCATTTATTTCATTTCTTTTGTAATTAACATTTTAATATGTATTCTTACCCAAAGTGCCCTGCAATATGTGCACAGCATGTTACAGAAAATTCAACTTTCTTGACATGCAACATTTCAAATAGGGGTCAAATTGATTTAGATTTGTTTACCAAATAATCCATTCATCATTAAATGTGAAAAACTAAACAGATCAAGTGTCAATACATACACACAAATTAACTATACAAGTTGAGAGAATGACAGCAACTGTCTAAGTAAAAAGCTGTGTCATTACACAGCTGTAACGTTGTATGTCTGTTTCCTCATATTTAGCTCTGTAGAACAAAGTTTTACTTTTTAAGTTCTGCCAATGAAACAGGACTTTTACAGTATGGCGTAGCTGTGTGTAGTCAGTAGGTCAGTGGAAAGAAGCAACTTAATGTGATCATTTTAACTTTGATCAGTTTTTTTAAACTTTTCAATTTGCTGATGTTGCTGAAGTCTGCATCGGGAAATCGCGATGTCTAACGGCATACGATGACAAAAGATGACAAAGTGTTGAGATAGCAGATGGAACGAAATGTATGATAGAGAAGTTCTAGGCAAAGATATAAGGTGTAAATAAATTAGATTTAGAAAATGTGTTTTCCCATGTGTAGCGAAAAATTGATTCATTACCCGCCTTCAGTTTGTCTGCATTGTCTTATTGTCTGGGAGCAGTTTGGAGCTTAAAACGACCGGAATGAAATCGTGAAATGGCCTTTTGTTTTCTCTGGGTATCACTTATCTGGCTAAAGTGCAGGCCGCGGCCACACAGACAGACACACAAGCACATGCAGCCGTCCACAACCTTTCAATAGCCGCATTTGCGTGTACATTGAACAAAGTCAATTGCCTGTCAAATGTATGTGCGATTAGACACCAGTAGGTATAAGGCCTAATGCAGGCGAGCCTCCCAAAGCCTGGACGTTGTGGGGGCCCCACTCTGTGAACCCCATGGCCCTTTTCACTCCCCTTCACCCTCCACAACCCCCCCCACTCCCTTTCATCTCACCGCCCCAGTTCAATGTTAATGTCCAGTGGTGTCCACTCTTCGGACGTCTCCTTCCCGAGCAAAAACCCAGAGAAGAAAGGGCGAAAAAGAGAAAGAAAACCAAACCTTCCCTCCTTCTTTTCTCACCCTGGCCTCCTCTTGTGTGTTGTCCAGCTGGCTGTGACCCTTGACCCCCTGACCCTCACTCCTGACCCCTGGACCTGTTCCCACGCCACGCCTTTTTGTGTCCACCTCACCATGGCAACACCTTGGTCACTGCTGCTGCCACGGTAACAGATGGACAGGGGCCTGGAAATAACTTCATTCAGCCCCGCCCGGAGTGGTGAGTACCATGGACAATCTGCCGAAGCCGCCCCCCCCCCTTCTTTCCTTACCCTGTCTCACACACATACACATGAACACACATACACAGCACCCCCAACCCAACTTTGACACCTCCTGTGCCACATTCTAAATCCCAATCCCCTTGGATGCATTCCCTCAGCAGGGTCCTCTGGGTATCAGGGTCTGATAGAGTCATTAACACAGAGATCCCAGATTCACCCTGGCATGTACACGGCACATACATGGGAATAAGAATAATTTGCCGTTGTTGGCACAGAAAAGAATAAAAAGACACCCCAAAGTCAATGACATATCTCATTTCACACTGCTGGCATTTATGGTTTGAGCGTATTAGCACTAACTTCATCACCGTGCTGTAATTATCGCTCTGCTTCTTTTATTAGCCCTATTGTTTTCCCACATCCTCAGATGAGAAGAGGCGCTGGGGGGAGAGTTGTAAAGACACAGAGCTGAGCAGCGGGGGATCTGTTTGCAAACTCAGAGACAAACGACGAACTGAATAGCATCGCTGAGGAGCTCAATAAGGTGCAGCAGGAAAATGAACTGCAACAGTTTTGTTGCTAATCAGTAACTAACCTCTAAAGACGGTTGTGCGTGCTTTGTCTCCTTCTTTGGGGAACACCTCTCGGATAGACACTGTGAATGGATTAAAGGGGGATAGTGTAATTACTTGTGCTGAATGGGGTCGGCGCCGTGCGGAGGAAGAGAGGGTTTACACTGTCGAAAACACACTTGTCTTTGTAAAGAGAGCTCTGATCCTCTGGGTCTCATCTTGCACTCCCTGCAGAGAGCAAACAAACAAGTAAACAAACAAAATGGCGACCACTGACACAACGGAGGTCTCCCAGCTCATGCTGAATAGTCTTCGGCAATGTGCATAAAAGGAATGAAACTTTAATTTTTTCTCGTTAAAGAAAAGACCACTTTATCATCTTGGGGAAATTGTATTGAGGTTTAATGAAAATTAATTGAAATGCATGTTTGTGTGTGTGTGTGTGTGTGTGTGTGTGTGTGTGTGTGTGTGTGTGTGTGTGTGTGTGTGTGTGTGTGTGTTTTCTGAATTAAACCAACTGGGCTGACTGGGGAGCAGGTGGGGGGGCACCACAGGCAACCGCCAAAAGACTGACCATTGAGGCCAAATCACACAAGCGAAGCCACTTATTCAATTTTTGGGATTTCATATCCCCCTTCCATCCCTGCATGCATCTGCATCCCACTATCTTTCACTCCCTCCCTCCCTCCCTCAGCCCTCCCTCCCCTCCTGTGTCCAACACCCCCTCATCCTACCCTGTACCCCCCCCGTTCTCCCCCCTACCCTCTGCCTCTCGCCCAGTTCATTGTACCAAAGGAGATTTTCTCCATTGAGGCCCAGTCTCTTAGGTAACCCCAGCGCTGCATGAAATGAGGAGAGGAAGAGAGCGAGAGACAGGGAATGACAGAAAGAGAGAGAGAGAGAGAGAGAGAGAGAGAGAGAGAGAGAGAGAGAGAGAGAGAGAGGGCGGGGACATTGAGAGAGAGAGGGTGAAGGAAATGTAAAGGAGGAGGGAGGGCCGGACAGAAAGGGTTGAAGAAGGAGAGGGAGAACGACGAAGGATCAGAAGTGGCTGAGGCGGGCAGAGTGAAAGATGGAGAAGTAGGACAAGTGCGGTCAGACGTCGACAGCGATACAACTAAAACTCGACCCAGAACTGAGGGAGGAAGCTTGAGAAGGCGAGGATGTCTGTCGCACATGTAAGGATGAATCCTCTGTGGCTGAAAGGGACTTTATCACGTGCTTTTTGCAGTAATTCTTGATCCAGATTTTAGGCCCCAAAGGGTCCAAATACTGGGCACTACTGCACTTGCGCTTGTCTTCTTGTCTTGTTCTTATTTGTTTATGCTTTGAGTTGATATTAACTGAGGTAAATTTAGCGATTATACCCTTTTTTCACTTTTCAACAGTAAGTCTTTTTGAAATGGGGTCCAGTAGCCTGTATGGTAGCAGTACCTAAAGAGAAGTGTACACCAGATGAGTTTAGGCCTCCAGGCCTCTTTCAAGACCAGCCAGGAGTTTTTTTTTCAAGAAAATGGAGCATACTATTTTTTTGTTTGACATAGATTTAATGTAATACAGATATTAAACGGCTAGCTAACTTTATTGCAAAGTTTCTATTACTGGAAAAAAGTTTCAACCAGCATGTCTTATTGGCATTCATGACACATTGATTAGAGTCAAGAAGAGCAAAGTCAAATGTTATCCAGTTAACTGACTATTAGAATATAAACACATATTTGTATTACAGCATTCAGATAACATTTGAAGGCTTTCTTTCTTTTTTCTTATTTTTATCTGTGGTGGTTTTTCTGGCTCTGTGATTTAATGTAAACTTTTTTTTCTGAACAGAGACTTTAACTGTAGGAAAGGACTCTCTGAAACGCTGCCATCCTTTGTGGCCATGCTGCTCTGCACCTCAATGGTGGGCACACAGCACATGGGGTTCCCATGAATAGGCCAGGCCTCACCAAAGACCACATCATTTGGATAAAGACGGGCTCCCACAGAAAGAGAAAATGCCTCACGGAGCGAATCAGATAAAGAGAAAATGTTGCATACGGCAAATCAGATTAGGGCGAGTCAGAGCTTTACTTTTTCGTTTGCAGGTTTCCCCCCCCCCCTCCCACCCTCCTGCCTCCAACTCTGTTAAATTTACTACTGCTGCAGCTCATGTGTCTGATAATAATGCGCTCTACTGCTGCGCTGAGTTATCATCTCAGGCTTTTGTCTTCTTTGATCCGTGTGACCGTTGGGGACCCACTCCTTCTTTTGTACAGGGTCACACCGCCGGCTCCTTTTGGGCGAGCCTGCCCCTGGGTGGTGACCCCTTCGTTCATCATGGTGTCACCCACACAGAGGACAGGCATGAGTTAGAGCTTTCTCCCTCTCTCTTTTCTCTTCTTTCTTTCTCTTTGCCTTCCCGCTCATTCCTCTGTTCTAGTATGACCATCGTTTCCTTCGTATCCATCCATAGGCGCTGACCCCAAGCAAGCCAATCAAACTCCATTTTCAAACCCAACTTCAGCAGATGGAGGAAGTGATATTTGGATGGAATGGCACCCATTCACTCGCTGCCATTATTGAATTAAAGCTGAATTTACTTCAGGAACCCCTTAAACCACAAGCAATCGAACCAGGCCAGCCGCCTGAGCATCCATGTGTGCGTGAGTGTGTGAACATACCGACAAACTGAGAGAAAGATGGAGGTCCGGAGCTGATTGTCCAAACGCAATTCTTGCGTCTGCCTTTGTGAAACCAGGAGTTGTGGATGGACATCACGCCCCTGACCTCTGAAAATCAGCGAAGGACAGACCACTATGGACGGGATAAAACTGTGTGGCATTGTGGGTGGATGACAAAACAGACAAACAGAGAGAGGGAGATATTGAATAAGGGAGAGTGTGTGTTTATGTAAATGTAAAGCCTGTGAGAGCGTCTCTTGATATTTTTGGAGGTCAGCTCAACTTTTTTTCCCAAACGACCAGTATTGTATCACCATCTGGTACGCGGCTGCCAAAACCAAGGACAATGGCAGACTGCAGCGTATCATTCGCTCTGCGGAGAAGGTGATTGGCTGCATTCTACCCTCCAGGACCTGTATGCCTGTAACGCCTTCACGACCTGTAAAGGATTGTGGCCGACCCCTTGCCCAATGGACCAAAACTCTGCGGTCATCAGGGCCAAAACCTCTGCCACAAATACACTTGCAGAATTGTATTTTGTTTTTAAATTTAAAAACAAAATAATTTAATTTTTTAATTTAATTTAAATTTTTTTTAATGTTTTGTAATTTTTTCTATTCC
The DNA here is from genome assembly GCF_031162955.1 of Sander vitreus. Taxonomy (NCBI): domain Eukaryota; kingdom Metazoa; phylum Chordata; class Actinopteri; order Perciformes; family Percidae; genus Sander; species Sander vitreus. The sequence goes on from NC_135868.1 coordinate 5,776,353, forward strand.
GTTAAAGTTTCCTGTCTATGCACCAATACAGCAAAGAAAATTCCTTGTACGTGCAAACCTACTTGGCAATAAACCAGATTCTGATTCTGATTGTTTCAAGTTGGGCCTGTAAAATATTTCTATTTAAAGCTTTTACTTGTAACAGAACAAAAAGATGTAAAATGAACAATAATGTCCTATCTTCAGGTCCACTTAGGTGTGTCGTGAAAAACTTAGGAAATGTTTCTTTTTACAGAACAGTCATGATTTACAAGACAGGCGGGTAAATAATTAATATCATCGTTCTAAAAAGTAATGGCGCCGAACAGAGACGGCAGCCAAATGGGAACTATGGAGGAAGCAACTTCATTTATTTGGCAATTTACACAACATAAATTGATCTATGTCAAATTCTGAAACAGAGTTTTCCAAAATGCAAAAAACATTGTAAACTTTCTCTTTCACACTGATGGTAAAAATGTGAGTTTCAACAGGTTTGAGATGGACTTCATGCTTAAATGTCCATGTTAACTTCCAGGAAGTGAAAGGAACAAATAACCTAACTGTCAATGGCTTTTATTTCTTAGTTTATTGCATATTTTCCCTGCTCAGGTGCAAAGCCTAACGCTCATACAGGCCCGGCTCTGTAGATCAGGGGTGTGCCATTTTGGAAATGGGGTTAGAGTCTGTTGGTGGAGCAGAAAGGACTACTCTCCCCATGTTAAGTACAGTTGAATGTGTCCGGTTCGCACTTAGCACCGGCATCTAGAGAGGGTTTTTCTAAAGCTGCAGTGGACGGGGTGAGAGTGACAGAAAAGGAGAGTGAATGAAGGTAGGGAGGTGTGTGTTTGTGTCTGTGTGTGTGTGTGTACTTACCCTCTCTGTGTTTGCCCCTTTGAATTTGCCTCCGTGTGTTTTTTTCCTGTGTTTGACAAAGTTCAGGGGGCCAGACTAGGAGAGAGAAAAGGGAAAATGAGAGAAAGTAAAAGACTTGAATGAGGTGGGGAGAAGGGGAGAGAGACGGCGAGCAGGATGAAAAAGAAGGCAAAGATCTGACACAGAGAGAGAGAGAGAGAGAGAGAGAGAGAGAGAGAGAGAGAGAGAGAGAGAGAGAGAGAGGAGGACCGACGGGCAGGAGAACAAGAGGACATTTTTGGAGGGAAAAGAAGAGCAGGCACCTTGAAATATGTGTGGCGAAATAGTCCGTTGGTTCACAGCACGAGTGGCGTAAATTGGCGATATTTATAGATTGAAGCTGCAGGAAGCAACAACTAATTCTGGGAAATATGTATAGAGAAAGAGAAAGAGTGAGAGAGAGAGGGTGGGAGGGAGATCAAGAGTGAGGCTGCATTAGTATGCTAATGGCCTGAGTGAATACACAACAGGCCCACTGACCAGGCTAATCACTGGTGGACACACACTGAGTCTAATCCCTCACCGGCATACATATATACACATGTAGACACACACACACACACACACATAGACACACACATGCAGGCACATACAGTACAGGTTAAAATATTTAGACAGTGACATTTTTTGTTGTTGCTTTGTCTCTGTATTCCAGCTCATTGGATTTGAAATGAAGCACTGAGTATGAGCTTAAAGGGCTGACTCTCACGTTTGCTTTGAGGGTGCTTATGTCCATATTGAGAGATTATTGTAGGAATTATATCCATTTTTATACATCCCCTGAATTTTATAAAATAAAATGGCAGGATAATGATGCCAAACAGATAAAGCAAACAAATATATATGTTTAGGGACAAACAACAGAATGTCACCACAATCAAACTCAGCATGTGTTTCACTTGCTGAAGACTAGATTGAATACAAAAAAATGACTGACGGTGATGATGACTACAGTACAGAATCAGGAAAGATACAAAGTGTCTGCTGATGTCTGTAGGGTTGCAGGCTTCAGACAAACTGAGTGCAAAAGATGTGCAACTGTAATATTAATTGCATAATTAAATTACTTTAAATTCATATAACATTCTCAATTATTTTGGTTGCCTAAATGTTGAGAGGGAATAATCAGGCAAAACAAAATTAAAAAATGTGTAGTTTGATATAGATGCGTAACACTTGGAGGATTGATTTCAAATCCAGTGTGCAGGAGAACAGAGCAAAAAATAATAATAAAAAATAATGTGTCACTGGCCAAATGCTGGGACACATGAGGGAGAAAACTGAAAGAGATAAAAATGAAATCCTCAACCACTGAATTCTATTGCACAATCTCAGTGGCTCCCAACTATTGCTTTTATGCGTCTTTCTTATTTCATGTTCTGTTATCTGTGCGTGTCCTCTGAGCTAATTTGCACTTGTAAACTTTTAGAAGACAGTTGAGTCTGCTTCTGAGATAGTGAACAAACCATGCTTACTCTTGAAAAGTTCTGAGGACAAAAACACTTTATGTATTACAAACATCAAAACGTAAGTGTAACAAAGGTTGCATTGTTTTAAATTGTCAGATTAATGTATAAGACTTATTATAATAGTTGAGTGATCATTATACCCTATACTAATTGATTGTATCAATATCATAATGCAAAATACATTTTTTTAAGAACAATTCTACAGAATTTGGCACAGATTAGTAAACTGATTATTTTTACCTTTATCAATTGATCAACTTTAACAATAATGTAACAAAATAAGTGATTATGACTGCTACTATCTCTGCTGGGTTTTTGGCAGTAGTGAAATAAACGCAATGCAACAGTGGAATGTAAAAACATATATTAAAACATTAAATTTGGAAAGTGAAAGAATGTAAATTTAAATATTGTTTAAAAAGACCTGCAAGGTTATTTGGATACAATGGTGCATTTATACTAAAAAAGTATAACAATTCCAGAAACATGAGGGTCCATGAGTTGTGTGTAATGCCGTTTTAACCCCCTTGAGGGTGATAAAGCATCAAAAAACCCACAGGAGCTTCCAACCACACAGGAGGTCGAGGGAACAACTTATGAAACATTTTAAGGTCTCTCACACCGACTGGTGCATTATCTGCCATAATTCTTAGTCTATAGGATGGCACAACATAGAGATTTGGTCCCAGAAAAATTTACAAATTAATATGTTGTGCTACACTTTCCCCATTGGGGATCAATAAAAAAATTTAAATAAAATAAATACAGTGCCAGCATCCTTAAAATTATTACATCTCGGCTCAAATATGCTGATATATGTTTGTGTGTTTTTTTGTAGCATTTTGAGGCTATACATGGTCAATAATGTTTAAATTGATTTCTACTGTATGGATATGAGACCAAACACCGTCCACCTATGTTGACAGTGAATTAAAGGTAGATTTGAGGTAAACATAAACCTATATGTTATTGTATTGCAAATCCAATGTATTTCCTATCTTTTGCCCGATGTTGCCTCAAAGAACAATTAGGCTCTGTCCTTCGCAGTTATAAAGGATCCCGACTCTTCCAGACATCAGTCTAGGGCTGCAACTAACATTTATTTTTATTGTTGATTAATCTGTCAATTTTTTGCTTGATTAATCGATAAGTTGTTTGGTCTATAAAATGTCAGAAAATGTCTATCAGTGGTTTCCAAACCCCAAGATGACATCCCCAAATGTTTTGTTTGTCAAGAAGAAATGTCATAAAGGAGTGAAGAAATAATCACATGGAAGCTGGAGTCAGAAATGTTTCACTCTTTTTTCATAAAAAAATGAGTCAAACCAATTATCAAAATAGTTGGTGAATAGTTGACAACTAATCGATTAATTAATGACTTACTTTGCCACTCTACATCAGTCTACTGTACATTTCTGCCGCCCCTGAATACATTGAGCAATATTTGTGTTGGTAGTTGGCAATTAGAAGACAGAGATTTGATATCTACATGATTGTAAGACTGGTTTGTTCTGCAGCATGTCCACCAATGCCCTGCAATAACCTTTTCCAGCAATACAGAGATGAACTTGTCTTGACCTTTTGACCTCTTGCACTGGATGCTCTTCCTCAGTGACATGCGAGACGCAACATTACCACACACAACCTTCTCCTGCCTTAAGAAGTCGGGCTGCAGTGTTTTGCAGCCAAATATTCAACTGTAAGAGAGCACTAAGCCAAATCATCCACCATCATCATGTTTTCATCCTTGCAGGGGGAGGGAGGGTTGACTAAGAGGCAAAGTGGGGGGAGAAACAGACACACACGGGGCCTAGTCGCCACATCTTTTCATGCGAAGAAGCTGTGCCGCTAAACCGTCAGTAATCCGTATTTATTTGCACTCTACATATTTACAACATTTAGCTAGTTTATGTCTAGGATAATGAGATATAGGTGGGGCTACCAGTGCTACACTGGTCTGTTCTTGGCTCTCTACGTTAGCTCTACTCGGTGCATTTAGCTAGTTTAGCTTTAGGTGGCTAGTTAGCTAAGCTAAGCTAAGCTCGTTTTTGCAGTTTACACCCGACATGGCATAATTTCAACAAAATGTAACGTTAAAGACCTGTTTGTCTTTAACATCATGCTGAGCTGAATGATATAATGTATGTTCGAGGAGGGTAGCTAACACAAACTGTTTAAGTGTACGTTAGGCACAAGCATTTTAAATGTTCGCTAGTAACGTTAGCTGGCTAGTATACGAGCAATGCGATGGCTAACGTTAGCTTGGTAGAACGGTGGTTTGTTGCCATCTGTCAGGGCTCCATTTATATGGTGGAATGGGACGTTTTCTTCACTGCGTTGAACCAAGTTAACATAGTCGATGTTTGGTATCGATATATTGTTTATTTATTAAATAACCGATGTATTTGCCCAGGCATCGGTTTAGCAACTTACTGTTTTGCCAAGTCCTGCTGTAACGTTAACCTTAACGTTACATAATGCCAAAAATTCACAAAATACACAAATCTTTCTATTGACACGCATACAGGCAACTCACAACATAGCAATAGACTGAGTATGTTATGTTTTACAATGTTATGACTAAATGGGCATATGAGTGTGTCACATCATTATCTAATGAGCTCTGTCTTGTGTTGGAATTTCAGACCCGTTTTTGGTTTCCCAAAACAGCTCCGGCCCGGGCCTCAGTCCGCGGTCTAGAGTTTGATTGCGGGCGGTTTTGAGACGGAAGCCCGTCGGCGTCTAGCTGCTAGCCAGCCCCTGCACCCTAACCACCATCATGGGAGACAGTAGAGGTGAGAAAATAATTGCTCTGATTTTATTATCAGCAATGCAAATACATGAATGTCGAACTAAAATTGCATCTTAAAACTAATGTTTGATATTAGCTACGACTGCGCAAATTATACTTACTTACACGTTTTTACGACTGCTGTAAATTCAGGCCTATGAACGATATGGGTTATGATGAACCAGTACTTAACGTGCAAAATATTAATGCTTTTTAAAATATGTGAGTTACAGCTGGCACACAGTTGAACTATATATAGACCCACTGTCTTTCAGAACGTCATTTGATTTAAGTCAGTCAGGTTTAGCCGTTCAAATTACCATCCCACAACTTCTCTAAAGCAACATTTGTTTTTAATATTTGGTTATTTGAAATGCAATCTTAATATTACTTTTTGTTACTGTGACTGTCGTCACTGTTGGGTACAGAGTTTATTCATCTTCATCCAAAACACTGTACAGTATCATGAGAGCAATGGCCCCACAGGACTCACAGGATCATACAATTCACCTTCAAGCCAGTATTCCTTACAAGTGCTTATTCAGAGCGCTTGGTGAAATATGTGACAGAGTTGGAGTTGTACCACTGTCAGACATTGATCGAGTCTTGTGAGAAAATAATACTTTAAATTAAAAATGAGCAGAAAAGAAAACATGATTCCTTGCATTTGTTGACTTGATAAGTATTCAAATGGTAGTCCACGAACAGTCCTCCATGGGCCGCAGTTAGTGATTTGTGTGAGCTATGATTGGTGGATTTCTTTTCAATGTGTTTGAGGCAAGACAATAGATTAGCTCAGACGACAACCAAGTACACAGCCTGAAGCAGTGAAAATGCAGCACACAGCCGGCTGCAGAAGAAAGCCAACACAATACAAACCACAGCATAAACAAAAATAAATAAAACAATTGGCATCGTAAAACCAGACCAAAATTCCACCAGATTTAGATAACAGATTAAAATAAAATAGGCTTCTAGAAAGTTAAATTAATTTCTTCCTCTTCATTGTACACCAGTCAGATAAATGCACATCTCTTATAAACCTGTCATGCAGTCAAGTGCTGTATGAAAACTAATAATAAATCCAGAAAATGACTTAATAGGAAATAACTACTCAACCAAATCTTGTCCTTAGTTGTCCAACACAGTTTTATTAAGAACCACACTCTGGGATGTTAAAAGCAAAGCACATTTTACTGGTAGTAAAAATCCACATTGTATGCTTTACATTGTGCAATGAGGATGTTTAACTGAGGTTTTTAGTGTTTAGCAAATGATTGTTATAAGCATCATTTAGTTATAATCAAATCAAGACAGCACTACAGTTGAGGAGTCAGTAATTACTAGCATGCCATTTTTATTGTTGTCATGTAAAACCCATTAAATCTGCAACATTTGATTGACCTCACTTAAAATAGACCCCAGATGGGCCTAAGGACCAACAGTTCCTCTTGATAAAAATAAAACAATAGAGTTGCAAAAGGCAAGTCTGCTTAGTATTTGTAAAATTGTGTTGTTTAACTAGGGAAAGATAAATATATTTGCAAATAATTTGTGGTATATTAGCTTTGTTCCAGCCCATTATTATTATTTTTACAGCATTTGCGGTATTTGGTTGACAACTACCATGTTTGTGTTTTGAGTATGAGAATAAATAAATACAATGAGCCCTGTATTACACCTGTATCGCCTCTATTAAGAAGCTTAGCCTTTTTTGCACAACATTATTTGTATTAGTGATTACACTAGTTATTTGCTATTATCCTTCTTGCTGTCTCTTATCAGATTCCCACAGCCCAGACAGTTCGTCTGTGTCCTCCCCTCCATCAGGCCAGCGCTCACCTCCGCTGGTTCCCTCAGCTGCTTCCATGACCTCCCTGCCTCCCATCACCACCTCAGGGGTCAACAGCCCCATCAGTAGCATCGGCTCCCCCTTTTCTGTCATCAGTTCTTCGCTGGGCTCGCCTGGTCTACCTGGCACGCCATCGGTGGGCTACGGCCCCATTAGCAGCCCACAGGTAAGGAAGGACTTGTACTTAGGGGACATTATTTAAAATGTTTATTATGTAACATACATTTATTTATTTGTATTGGAAAGTAGAAATTCACAACTTAAAAGATATCAAGCTATACCTTTCTGAAAATAAAAAGTAATCACTTTTTTAAATTTGGACTTTTGACAGTTTCTAAGATTGTCTTGATTGATGCTTGCTACAACCACAGTGGCAGTTAATCCAAAATAGAATATCCAGTAAATCACACTTTTTATGTATAATATTAATGAATATTTATATTTAGATATTCTTTAATTCTATATTTTGTACTTAATTACCTATTTTTATATACATAATGGATGTCACTCTGTCTTTCTTTGCCATGGGACAATAAATGTTTGCAGCAGAACTTTAATTAGGTTCCCCCCCCCACTTCTATCGTCTGTTGGCCTTGATGTTCATGTGCCAGATGTCATGAGTTTTGTTCTTAAGCCCTTATCTCTGTTCTAACCAGTTTGTCAGACAGAGATATAAGAGGCAAGGCAGGACTTAAAGAGATGGAGGAACTTAAAGGGTTACGTGCCTGCCTCTCACCGTGATGTTTTTTGTGTGATTTTGGTGACAATGAAACTTATCAACAAAAAAAACCCTAATCGTCATTGTTTTCACCTTCTCCTCTATCGTTCTTTCAGATCAACTCAACAGTGTCCATGTCAGGGCTTCATGCAGTGAGCAGCTCCGACGATGTGAAACCTCCGTTAGGCTTGAAGCAGCTGTCGTGTCACAGCCCGGGGCCGATGCTTTCCCAGAAACGCCTTTGTGCCATCTGCGGAGACAGATCCTCTGGTGACTAGACACCTTAAATACTACTCCTATTTTCTGTGCCTTGCCTTTTAAGTTGGGGCAGTTGTTACAGTGTAAACAATGTAAATGATCCTTTAAAGTTTCTACCTTGAAACAAATTTTCTTACCTCTTGTCTTACTTCTTTGGCTCTTTTCCTCCCTCCTTCCCACACCCTCCAGGTAAGCACTATGGTGTCTACAGCTGTGAGGGCTGTAAAGGCTTCTTCAAGCGCACAGTACGCAAAGACTTGACCTACACTTGTCGGGATAGTAAAGACTGTATGGTGGATAAGAGACAGAGGAACCGCTGCCAATACTGCCGCTACCAGAAGTGCCTGGCCATGGGCATGAAGAGAGAAGGTGAGCAAGCAGGGGCACTTCAGCACACCCTGTAGATGGCTGGTTCTCAGCCACTTCTGCTCATTACCCCGAAACATGAGGCCATTTCACTTTCCCATGCATGCAATTGTAGGTTTAAATGTACATAATGGTGCATTTTTCAGTTTTTAGTGGATACATTATCATTATTTGTAGACAACTATTCAGCTGACAAATTTTAAGAAGATTTCTTAACTTAGCTGTGGTGTATTTGTTAGGAATAGATGGATAAGCCTTTGATTTTGCCCAGCAAAAATCTGATTCAAGAGTATACAACAGTAGCTTTGAGGCTGGGGTGGCGGTAAAATGTTAGGCTCCTACTCTTGTTACACTCATCAGAGAAGATTAGGGGTGTAACGGTTCTGAAACCGCGACATAAACGTCCACGGTCTCGTGTTACAGTTCAGTCTTCCAGTTGACAGATTCCCTCTATGTGAAGTTAACTTATAAAGCTCATCTACCTCAGTGGGTTTTTTTTTGTGCCAACTAAAAAAACGAGGTTATGAACTGATCTGTGGCTCAAGTTGAGTCGAGTTCCGAATTTGGACAATCGTTACACCTCTAGTAAAGATGTTGATTGTTTGGGTCATTTCTGTGTCTCTGAATCTGGAACACATAAGTTTCCTTAACAGTGGCATATTTTGTCTGTGGGACTAACACTAATAATAAAGAGCCCACTACTCATATTCATCCAAATAAAATCAAAAGTTTTGCCAACTTCACTTTGGGCTGACCTGCTCCTACAAACTTGCAGACTATGGTCACACACATACAACACAAATGTGTGACTAAACATTTTCATTGGTCGCACGGTGTGCCTGACATCTAGCAGGTCTTTCTCTGTGTGTGTGTGTATGTGTGTACAGTGTCAGAAATTTACTTTTTGATCAACGGCCAAATGGACTGGCATATGTTTTACCAGCCAAAATAATAAATTGCCTTTTTAGTCACTTATACATTTGTTTCAGTACATTTTATTGAGGTGATACGGTACTATGTTGAATACAAACTTGAAGGAGAGGCCAGAGCAAAATTCAAAGCATAATTACTTTAATATATTGAAGAACTCACCATGTAAAACGTTTCCTCTGGTAAGCATTGATGCGGTTAATATGTTGAGGGTCCTTATCGTGAAAGGTAAGAACGGAAGGGTTGAAGCTGTGCGTTGCCGTTGACAATGTGGGTGGCAATAAAGAGTTTGCCAACTTTCAAACTACGCATTAGCCTAACATTAGCTAGCAGTAGACCGGCCCAGCACCTATTCTACCTCTGATTGGCTCTGACTCTGATATTCTACTACACTGAATTCAGCTGTGGGAAAAAAAGGCATGTGATTCCATATAAACCTATGGCCTAGAAGTATCACTTAACTGTCAATGTCATATTTACCAGCTGTTTCAGGTCTTCAGGTGGACATCAGTCACCGGTGACTACATCCCATGATTTGTACCAATAAAAAAAGCACAAACTCCACTGTTAATTCTCATTAGTAGCTATTAAAACTTTTTACCCCATTCCTAATATGTTTGAAATAAACATTCAACTGTAAAACTGCTATCACTACAATGGAATTGCCTTACTTTACCACTCCATAATTTCATGTATATCATTTTGATATTAGTGACAATGATTGGCTGATGAACTGATAATAGCTTCTATTTATCTATGTAATGCTCAAAGTGCTTTAAATTAAAAATGGATGCAGACACATTCAAAAACTACAACTGACCTATATGCATCGTCATGCAGCATGTACAAGCGTCTTAACAATAAAACAAAACATGATAGATCCATTTTCAAGCCCGTCAGTCTAAGATTATTTGCTGTTGAGTGTCTTTCAGTTGAGCAGTGTAGGTAAGAGCTAAATGTAACAATATTAGATAATTATATTGGGACTTAATCCCCCCCAGCACACAATGATGCTACTTTATTGTAGTTTGAACATACCTCAGGTTATGTTTGATGAGTTTGTCACTGTTGTTGTTGTTGTTATTGTTATAATGATCCCTGTAGTCATGGATTATTAAATTAACGCAGATACAGTAAAAGGATCATTTAAGGCAGCGGCTTTCTGTGGCAGATACTTTCTTCGTAATCTGTCTCAACCTGTAAATCCTGAGACAAACTCTTTTACTTCACCCAAACCATAAATGAGATCTCATACCTGATCTATGAATATGCATCAGTAAATCATGGTATCAGTGTTAAACATTTTTTCTGTGTAATTAATAGAACTTCAGTAATATTTGTACAGTAGGGGATAGAAAGAACGACTAGAGTGGTAGAGAGGGAGATGGGGGTGGGTGAGCCTTGTAAACACTAACCCCCTTTCCCCCCTCTCTTCCTCTTTTTGTTTCCTCTCGTTCTCTCTCTCCCCCCTCCCTCCTTCTGTAGTGGCCACGATGAACGACAGATGTAAGGAGAAGAGGGAGGGAGGGGTGTGTGTCTGTGTCTGTATGCGTGAGCGAGAAGCAGAGAGATATTACATTGCATATACATGAGAAGGAGCTAGCTTAAAATGTTTTTCCATAGTTTGTTGCCAGTGCTCAGAGGTGGACCAGTGCCAGCCTTGAATCACTCCCCCATGTTTTTATTTTTAACCTTTATAGATCCAGGGAAAGTTTGCTGACTTTGCACACTTCTTTTAATCATCATCCTACTTTACTTTAAAGCTACTTGTTGTTTATTCCACCTGGGTGCTACCCAGTAAGGTCACAGTTACTCCAGTCAGCCGCAGAGCAGTTCCACTTCTGTTCAGGAACATTCATTTCCTTGTTCAAGGTACTTTGACGCTTGTAGAGGAAGGATTGATTCATTAAATTGCCCACCCAGATTTCTTTAAGGCAATTTTGGCTTCCAAACTGTCACATCTTTTTTTTTCTTCAATTTTGTATCAAATACAGACCCAGTGACAGTTGCAGACTGATGGTGATATTGAGTAGAAAAAAAATCTTTTCCCAAGCATTTGCTTTGCTTGACATTAAGTGCGCATAGTAGGATTCAATCTACTTCTTCCAATAATCTAATGCCTTCAAATGAATAATTAATTAATCATCAAATAATACAGAATGCTTGTTTTTTTTTTGTTGACAAAGGCTTTGTTTAAACAATTTGTGCTGTTTTTGCAGCACAACCCAGGAAAATTGGGTGTTTGAATCATAAATTAAACCAAAGTAATGACATCCCTTATAATTGCTGCTCCTGCATATTTTCTGTTTGCTGCTGTTGAAAAAATGACCAAAACAATAAACATAACACATTCATTTACAAACCTTACTGAGAAATGTCAATTTCATGTGACTATTGGTTAATATATTGCCATTTATACGTATTTGGACGGTGACATTTTTTGTAGTATGACACAACTATCAGCTTGGACGTTAAAGGGTGTTCACATTCGTATTTGGTGAACCTTGTAGGACTCTTAGGTGCTTTTTTTATATTCATATTCCCCCAAATGTTAGCACAATTGTGCAAGTTAGTGATTTTAAACATACAACCGGAGTAACAAAGTTTGTAGAGCCCAACAGTGGGATGTTCTTGACTCACCAAGCCAGTCCCATAACCTCAGTCTCTCTACTGATGTGTGTGGGTGTGGTAGACTTATGACAGTCTTTGACTGCAAAGGATTTGTAACAAAATAATAAATATGACTTGAACTATGTTTATTTAATTTTCTCATAGTTCATCTGAAGTGAATAAAACACACTTCATATTTTGGTACAGGACAGCTTCAATAGTACCTCAAGTTGGAGGGGTAGGGGGGGCAGAGGACAGACAATGTGATTGCATGGAGTTTTCATTTGATTTACATGCACTTAAATACATCTAAATGCTGTTGTCTTTCTGCAGTAAACTGTAACCTAGTTTCTTTAATCTTGGTAAGAGATTAAGAGAAACAAACAACAATTTCCTGATGCTGATTCTGGGCAAAATGCCTACTTTCCAAGATTACCAATGTTACATTTCATTGTAATTCCCTCTTGAATGTAGCTTTAAAACAATGAGTTAATAGTAATGACTTCTGGTGTGTATGTCTTATACGGTCCATTTCTGCCTTGTTAGTGGACCTTAAAGAAGTGTGAAAGACAGCATGAGAGACTTTGAATTCATCATGAATTATACATGTCTTTTTCCACTATTTTGCACTTTTTACGTTAATTTGGTCATAGTTATTATTTCTTTGGTGCTTTTTGTATGGCTATATCCTGCTTCACCAATCTCTTCATTGTTCACACATTTTCTGTTGATCTCCAATTCTACTTCTTTCATTTAATCCATTCTGTTGTCTGGTGGCACATTCTTACTACTCCTCCATTCCTTTGCTCTTGCACCTTTCCTGCTTCTGCGTTCTTTCACACTGACCACCTTTAACCCATCCTTGCTTCCCACATTTTGCCGTTTCTACTCTTATCTACTTGTTCTCACTTCTTGTCCTTGTTTTCTTCTGTGCGCTTCTCTGTCCACCCCAATCCCCCGTCCTGCAGCTGTCCAAGAGGAACGGCAGAGGAACAAGGAACGAGAGGGCGAGGTGGAGTCGTCTAGTGCGGTGAACGAGGAGATGCCAGTGGAGAAGATTTTGGAAGCGGAGATGGCTGTAGAGCAAAAGACCGAGCTTCATGCAGACGGAAGTTCAGGTGGCAGCTCTGTGAGTAGTCTGAATGGTGGAAGTTAACCACAAACTGTGTTCCTTTTTAAAGGTGCTTTGTGTAACAACTACAAGTTCAACTGTAGTTGAGTATATTCAAGTATTGTATATAATCATGCTTATATTTGTTCAAAGACTGCATGTTTCTTTTAACAATCTTTACAGGCTGTTGTGTGAATAAAACAGTGTTTACAGTCAAGTTGTTTGATGAAATAATTATTAAAAAAATCCTATAAATCTGCTTTCTTCAGCCCAACGATCCTGTCACCAACATCTGTCAGGCAGCAGACAAGCAACTCTTCACCCTGGTGGAGTGGGCTAAGAGGATCCCTCACTTCTCTGAGCTGGCCCTGGACGACCAGGTCATCCTGCTACGTGCAGGTAAGCTCCTAGTTGACTCAAGAAGGTTCGATGAATCAGTAGTGACTTTTTTATTTAAACACTTTATTTAAAGGTGCTCTAAGCAATGTCATGTGTTTTTTTAGGCTACAACATTTTTTTTGTCACATACAGCAAATATCTCCTCACTATCCGCGAGCTGCCTGTCCCCTGAACACACTATTAAAAAAAAAATGCGGTCTCTGTAGACAGCCCAGGCTCCACAAACGGTAACAAAAACAAACTGCGCCAAACATAACAGTGTTCCAGCCAATAACCGACAAGAAGGATTTGGGGGTGGGGGTTGGGGGGTTAGTACGTGGAAGGGAGGGGGAGGGGACGGGATGAGGAGGAGGGAGGGGCGAGCTAGCCTCGTTTTGTTTGACAATACTTCGAACATCAACAAGAAGTGACGTCACCCAACATCGCTTGGAGCACCTTTGAATTAATAATAATAAATTTAAAAAAAATTACCCAGTTGTCCACATGTTGAGAGTAACACAAAGTTAAATTATATATTTTAATGACTAAACCAGCCTGTTATATTACAGTGGAACCTTTTTATATCACAAATATCAGGTAGGTAGGGCAGTGTACAGCAAACATACAGGGATCACGTAAGAAATAAATGTAACTCAAACATGAGTAATGATTCTGTGGATAGATTGTTTTAGTTACGGCCACAACCTTCCAACCTTGTCCCCATATATTGACCCTGTGCCGCCTTTGTGACCTGCAACAGCGGTCAAACATCAACTAACACAATACTGCACTCTCAGCCCTCCTGGTTTTGAAAAATTAAAAATGGTTTGATGCAAACTCTGGATACCTTTTGTGTTCCTTCTTTTCGGTGGCTCTAGACTTATAACTTGCACTCACACAGCACAAAAATAAAGGGAAAGTAAAATGCCAGTGCCAAACAAGAAAATGTTTAGGCCAATCGGATATTTTAGGGTTTTGTGCTGCTCCATCATAGTCTACTAACACCATTATGTAACTCCCTATACAGTATTTGGTCCCCTTGTCTATGTAAATGTTGGTGCACAAAACATTAAACTGTTAGACAAGTATATTATAATTATTATAATGCAATTCCAATCTTTTACACCACCAACAAGTGTAGTTTTAAAAAGCGTCAGTGTCAAGAAAACATAAACTTGCATGATCTGTATGTTTTTAGTTTTTTTTTTTTTTATATGTGGTCAGGGAATCTGGTGGAGACCTTTGCCCCTTTTTAATATAGAACTAAATATTAGGGTATAAAGGAGTATTCCATTGTCTCATACAGCTATGAAATAGTAAGGGTTAATTATTACAGGAAAATGACCGCATGTGTTTAGTAAGAGAGCTTCAATTTGCTAATTGCCAGGAACATTCAGTTATAAAGGGTATTAAGAAATCCCAAACATCACAGCAGTAGAATATTTAGTAGAATATTTATTGACACACTAACTCTTCCACAGGCTGGAATGAACTCCTGATTGCATCGTTCTCTCATCGCTCCATCTCGGTGAAGGACGGGATTTTATTGGCCACCGGCCTGCATGTCCACAGGAACAGTGCTCACAGTGCAGGTGTTGGAGCCATCTTTGACAGGTAATACACAGATGCATATAGGCATAAACAGTATCACTCTGACAGACATACCACATCAGTGATTTCCCAGCATTCAGAAGTTTGGGTTGTTGACCCAACTGGAGAGGACATGCCAACATAAACATAATTGTGTTCGCTGGAGAGTTTTAGCATTAGTATGATTTTCAAAGGCCTATCTACTCCACTTAGAATCGATTCGCTTAAAATAGATCCACAGACCCCTCTTGAATTGACCTGGTAAATCCACATCAGTCCTCAGAGCTACATGAAAAAAGAAAGAACACTTGCTTTTATTTACTTACATGAATTTTTCATGTTTGGCTGAATAAGTGACTGGGGTAAGAGTTTAGGATACTGTGTCTTCCCCTTTGGTTTTCTGCAGCTGCTGTGTTCTGCGTTGGCTGTGATTGGCTGAGAGACTTTGCTTCTTTAATGATGCCTGTTGGGTGACAGCGCATGGCCAGGAGGCTGGTGACTAATGCCTACCCATAGACATGCATGCACACAGTCACTGGCTGGCTAATGTGACTATATAATAGGAATGTCGCTTAAAATAGAGTTTACATCCTATTATTGTGCAGAACGTTGTTGAGGCCATGGGTATATATATGTTGGTGTTACATTTTCTTTTCTGCTGACCAAAGAATAATTGTTTTGTGATCTCATCTTGACAAAAAAAATGTGGTTGTAAAATAATTACAATCTTCGACAGACTGTCTTTCCGTAATTATTAAATCCAAATGCACAATACATAAATCTTAATTCCTTCATAAAGGTCACAACATTGTAAAATACGTTACCTGCAACAGGCACACTATAAATAATATAGAAATATTACTGCACCTTTGTGTTTTCTACAGGCTTCTGAATGATTGGTGGCAACAAGTACACTGTCAGTCCAGAGATATGCGCATTCATATCTTAAACAAGCTTGTTAGTTTGAGATCCCAAAAAAATGTATTCCATGATCCCTCTGCAGCCATCTGCATTATTGCATCAATCATTAATTGTTACTTGAAAAGTGAAATTACATGTTTTTCACTAGATTATGTGTTTGCGGTTGTTTCAGAATGTTATTTAATTAAGATGTAAAACTTCTTATGCTCTAATAAATGCTAGTTTATGTGATAATAGGATGTATTGCATTATCTAGGGGTAGATTACATCTGCAGGTTTTAATACATTTTGAGTGCCTCGAGTGAAAAAAAAAAAATACTCCAGATCTCGTAGAGTTTTATGTAAAAACCCCAACTACATCACAACGTGTCAATTCACTGTCAATTACACAGTAATTACATTGTCCAAAAATCCAGTCAGGTTTACAGCAAGCTAACTGGGCTTATGACAAACGGCTCAATGATTTTCCCCTAATACTTTTTCATTTTTCTAGCAGCAGCCTTTTCTTTCAGCTTCTCGTCAGCAACTGTTTGAAGCTACTGAATCATATTTCGTCAAGGAGGATGTAAATAATAAAATATCAGAATATAATTTCTTTGTAGCGCATTACTTGAGGCAACTAGGTAGGCCCCGAAGTGCAAAACAAAACTTGCTTTACGTGTGTTTGTAAGTTAGATGGGAAGAATAGGAAAGGTAATGTGGGTTGTTGCTCAAAGTCTTTTCTGCCAACATTTGATTGGCTGTATCAAAATAAGGTCTCTATCTAAGTACTCGGATACCGGAACAGCAGAATAAGTGCGAAAATAGGAGGCGCCGTCATGAAACTATTATCCCAATCATAACCAAAATAGTTATAGTTCTCTCTTTTGGTTCCTGTTTTTTTTGTTGTCAAAGGAGAACATGGAACAAGCGATTTACAGGGCAGATGTGTATGCTGCAGCAGACAAAAAAAATGTATTTGATTCATCAAAATCAGTTGGACTTCAAGTTACTTTTCATGATGTATTACCGTGTAGCAAGGAACATTTATTAAAGGGTGAGGGTTAATCGTTTTTCACCTATGAACAGTTTCATGTCTACTAATGGTTTTCTGCTGTCATGCATTTGGCTCATAAGATTTATCATAACCTCCTCTCTGCTTATTTTAATATATGTGAATATAGTTGATAAGACTACAGTTTATGATGTCATAAAACTGATCACATGTTTATCAGGGATTTGGGTGCAGTTGCAAGATAAATAAAACTTTGAGTCTAGACACAAAAAATGTGAACAATCCTAATGCACACTCATGCGCACTATTTTACAACAGTTTTAAACGTATCAGAAAGTAGTTTGTATAACTACATAGGGCTGGGCGATAGGGGCGAATTTATCTCGATATAGGTATTTTCATATCTCAATAACAATATAGTTCTTGATATTGCATGTTTTTTGGGTTATTCGATAAATTGTCTATATGACAAATGTAAAAGTACTGACTATTTTCTCATTTTATTAAGAACTTCAGTGCAAAATTAACATTTTCAAATAATGTAGAGAAAATGGCTATACACTTTAATATGTTAACGTGCATGCATTCAAATAGTTTGATGTAAAAACAAAACCTTAATCTTCAAATGATATTCCCTTAAAATATTTCATTTCAGATTTTCTGAGAAATTTGAGTTAGTATGTGCTTGTTATTATCAATTAATAACGTTCTATGATTTCATCACGATACAATTCTATTGAGTTATCGCCCAGCCCTACCACTACAGATTTTCACCATGTGAAATCATATATAAGCACTGACTCTCTGTACAGCTGAAAGGCTCAGAAAACAGACAGAATTCTGTAATAACAATGTAACTGTGTAATGACATTGTAATAACACATTGTGATTGAATACACAGGGCGCACAATGCCGAGGTTGGGGCCATATTTGACAGGTAATTACGCCACTACACAAACACTTTTCTTAAACCCCTCCTCTTGAAACCAACACAGAACCAAAGCTAAAAGGTTGATGCTTTTAGGCTTTGTAGAAGTCAGCCAGTTTTCGCTGGATAAGATATTATTCTGAACGACATCCACTAAAAATTGTTTTGACTCGTCACTAAGTGAACTTTAGAGGTATGGTTTAGATGATGATGATGACAAAGAGCAGTACTGTATTAAAATTTGAATTCTGCAGCATATTTGGTTTGCGGCTTTGACTGCTTAAAGCCTCGTCCATTTGCCTGCAGAATACTTTTCATCTTTTGCCCATTGACGATGCCTCTTGTTACCAAACCAGATGCTTGTTGAGCCTTGCCAGACCATAATGAGCAAATCCAAATGTGTGGGCTAGCTTTCCCAGGGCATTAATAGTGGGACACAATACTGTATAACTCTATTGCAGGACACTGTTTTACACAGTCAGGTCGATGTGTGTTAAGATTTACCGTTGAGCCTTTGAGAGGTGGTGTTGGCCCTCTTCAATGATGCTCCCTCTATGATGGGAAGTGCCCATTTTAAACATTAAAGGTATACACTATGGGTGCGTACCAATCACTCCTACTTTCCTCCCTTTTCTCAACTTAATATGAATAAAACATGTATTCATTGTGCTGGGTGTGTTTATAAAAAAAAATTGATTTGACAATGCACTGCATTGTGGGCTTGGCCAGTGTCTGTTAAAATGTCCATTTCTGATGATGGATGATCTAGTAGAAAATCATCTCTAATGGTCATCACTTTCTTCCTCCTCTTTTGTCCACGTCATATTCCAGGCAGTAGGCCTGCACGATTCGGGGGGAAATATGAATCACGATTTTTTAGCTTAGAATTGATAATCACGATTCTCTGCCACGATGTTTTTCTCATGAAGTGTATTGTTTATTGCACACATGAACCATGACAAAACAAAACAAATTGGCAGTACCAAACATCGATTTTTTTTTTTTGGCACCTATAGCACATTGTGCATCACCACAAGTCTGTAAACATAGAGGCTTCAATGAAGAGAAGGGAGAGCATTGCAGCGCTTGGGAGCGCTTTAAAACCTTTTTTTATACATTCTGTTTAAAACTCACAGAAGAAAGTAGTAGCGTTTGTGATGCAGTCGGCTCGTAAAATTAAATGAGAATCAAAGTCATAAAAAAAAAAAAAAGTTATTTAAACATTAAATCGTGAACAGGGTGAATCGAGATCGCGATTTTATAACTATTAATCGTGCAGGCCTACCAGGCAGTTTTAAGATGCACTTATGGCTCACACCGAGCCTCTTGAGTTAATAACTGTCAGTCTATATATTATTGCGCTACACATCTGATGAAGCATGATAACGCCATTGTTTAAAAATATAATGATATGTTGGTTTGCATTCTATTTTTGCCAGGTACGTTTTTTTGTTTCTACTAGTTGCATGCAGTGCTCTCTTGAGTAGCAGGACACCTATTTTACTTTCTTAGGTTTTAAGATTTGTGAAGCATTTTAAGAATGAATGGATGGCTTTTAAAGTATACAGTACAGCACCCAAATTACCAATCACTCCCTCGCTCTGGCCCTCTCTTCATTTTCACATCAACACTTTACATCTCAAGTAAAACAACTTGTCAGAGATGCGTGTGGATACAGTTACAGTTTTAAAATTGACCCTAAAATGAGCCCATCAAAACTACTAAATTAGATTGAACAAGGCATTAAAGTTACCATAAAGTCAATGAATCTTTATTCCTTTTCTGTAAGTGAGAACATTCGTCTAAAATATGAGAACAAACAACAAACTTCTGCTTGGGAGAAAAACAAATGTGTTTAGTCCCTGAACCTTGACTGCCATATGCTCTTTCTTCCTCGGAGTCATTGGTTGAGGGCAAGACAAAATAGTGGAAGATAGACCGTGTGGAAAAAGTGAAACAGGAAACTATAACGTTTTTACTCTCCAGCCATTGTAGATTTCAACATTTGGCACTTTCACAACACTTTCACAGCAACCTTCACACATTTGCTAGCACAGTTAATTATTAATAAAACAAAGACAATCAACCATTCAATTATTAAGTTGTAAACACCAGAATCAGCCACAGCCAGAACTTACCACCCATTTGGTGGCAGCAGTTTGCCAGTTTTAACTAACATTATTGTGTGTGTTTTGTTTGTTTTTATCTGCAGAACCAGCAGTCCAACCATGCCCTCGCTAGTTTAGACATAAAGTAATTACATTGAGAAGTAACCATAAAGTCTGGTTTTTCTCTGTTGTTCTTACTCTCTTATTCCCTCCCTTTCTTCCTCTTATTTTTTTATTTCTTTCTCGCTCTCTTTTTACTTCTTCTCCCGTCCTTTATCTTGCCTCATCTCTCTTCCCTAATCTGGGATTGTCTCCAACTGGAATTTCCCCCTACAAATCTCCTCTCCTCTCTGCAGAGTTTTGACAGAGCTTGTAAGCAAGATGAGAGACATGCAAATGGACAAGACCGAACTCGGCTGCCTTCGAGCCATCATCCTCTTCAACCCAGGTACATAGACAGGCGGAAGATTGAAACTCATGAGGAAAATATCATGAAGGACACCAAACTAAAGTGGACAAATTTGTGCCTGTAATAGGAAACGTGAAATGGGTTTCATTTCCATATAGAGATAATGTAAATGTTCTCTGTTTTCACCTGAAGATGCCAAGGGTTTGTCCAACCCCAGCGAGGTGGAGCTCCTGAGAGAGAGGGTGTACGCATCTCTTGAGTCTTACTGCAAACAGAAATACCCTGATCAGCAGGGCAGGTAGGCAGTAACACACAGACATGCTGAAAAGTAAGAGGTGAGGTCGTTCTTGGACATATGAAGACTGTAAATCATTTTTAGCTCAGCTTTAACTTGTCACTGTAGCACAGAGCAGTTGGTTGGAGGCTGGATATGATGCAGTGACAAAACAGACAAAAGAAATCTACCAAAAAGATGCTTCCTGCATCTTCTGAATTCTTGTTTTCAGTTTACATGATTTATAGATCTACAGTTATTTCTCTCTGTTCTCCTTCTCATCCTTCCCTCCATCGTCCAGGTTTGCAAAGCTCCTCCTCCGGCTCCCAGCACTGCGCTCCATTGGTCTGAAGTGCCTGGAGCACCTGTTCTTCTTTAAACTGATTGGAGACACGCCCATCGACACGTTCCTGATGGAGATGTTAGAGGCGCCTCACCAGATCACCTAGAGGAGCCAGGTTCAGTCCGGTCAGGATCCGATGCACAGCAGGATTACCAACACGTCACCCCATGTTGGGTCCTTGGCTCTTCTCATTGGGCCTCACTTAAAACTGCAACACCTGCTGGCTTTAATGTACCGGCTCTCACACTTGCGCATCCCCCCCACACACACACACTCGCACTCTCACACTCACACACACAACCCTCATATTCCATGACAATTATCTACACATATGACGATCCTAACTTGCATACATGAATTGAAATGCAACGTAATTAATACACAGATGATATGGCTCTGAATGAACAGTATGCTTATACACACTCAAACACATTTACACCTTTTCCCATAATCAGTTTTCCACCGTGGGGGTTAAGACTCAAGGAATATATCCCCTTTTTATCACACATATTCAGTAAATGTCTTAATTTTAAGTTAGCCTTCAGTTTCACATCCTCATCTCACAGTTGGTTTTTGCTTCTGCGTAACTGGTATATTTCCCTGTTTTGAATTGGGTTACTTAGTTACACTGCTAGCGGCACCTCTGTATATTTTATCCATCACTATCTGGTTAGTTATTCATGTATGGTTTTAGCTTAAAATCAGGTGCGTAGCATTTTAATCAACTGTCCATCATCAAACCAATTCACTTCTTATTGGTCAGGAGGTGTCCTATAATGGACAGGCAGATACACCCTTCCAGTGAGTTCATCCAATCTCGTAAACATTGAAATACTTTGTTTATTTTTTAATATTCATGCTGAAACTTGTTTGAGTTTCTATTTTGAAGTACTGTACTCATGAAATGAGAGCTTTTTCCAAGGCATTGAAATCCAGGAAAAGGGGAGTGGGAGCACTTTTGTTGAACAGACAAACTTTGTCCCTCCCACCCTGATGCGCACAGCGGGCTTTGTAAGACAAGACGAATGACTTGAATTTTATTTTTTATTCCTAGTTTTGATTTAATCCTTTTTCTCTATTTTGGCAGTTGGTTGGCATTTTCAAACAGCTGGAGGCTTGCAGGAAGTACAGCTTCATGCAAGACAAATCATAGTTGTCGGTCTTTTATCTCCCGTTTCCTCCAAATCCTCCTTTTGCTGTTGGTCATGTATGCACTTTTGTGAGTTGTAACTGTGTAAATGTTCCCGTTTCCTAAAAAGGACCGTATATTATCAGACACCTAAGATGACCCTGAAGGTACTATGTGTAGGGTTTTCCAATTATTGCATCCATTTTCGAATCAGATGTGATCAATTTTTTTTTATAGCACTTGCTAAATAATTGGCCACTTTCTGTAATGATAACCAGGTTTGGGACTTAACACTACTGGCTGGCAGCAGGTGTTGGTCTGTCCTAACAACCAGTCTAGCTCTTGATTGGTTGCTCTTTATTCCAGCCGTTTTATTAGTATCAACTGTCCATTGGCTATAGAAGAGAAAAAATATTTTCTTTGCGCTTTAAATAGTCTTTTGTATAATTGGTCAGCATCTATCTGAGTTGTTTGAGGCATTGCTTTGTTTTCAAGATGCTGCACTCTTCCCTCTGTAAAACAAGCAGAGATGGAAAATATAGAGACCAGCTGAAATGATCTGACAGTGGCAATAACTCAACATTTAATTTTGCCATTGTCATCAATCAAATTCAAGTTTGGCTTATCTGTAATACTTCTGCAGCCCACCATTAATGGATGAATCACTGGCTGTGACTATAGATTGGTAAACAATGCACCGGTGTTTGAATTACTTGCGTGTTGTGTTACTGTAATGCAATAATGAAATTAGTTAGTGCTATAAAATGGAAATCCTACACCTACTACCTGCAGCTATGGAATCTTTATTCAGTGTTTATTGGCTCAATGCTTGCAACTTTTGTACAGTAAGTGTAAATAATACAAAAGAAAAAACAAAGTCATGCAGAAACAAAGGCCTTTTCACATTCATATGAATGTGAAATATGTGGCTCCTACAAAGAAATTTATAAGCTCTATTTTTTTCTTCTTCTGTTGAATCAACATTAGACTTTCCTCCCATATAAGACATCACCATGAAGTTATTGAGCCCAGGGCCAAACCACACCTCACTACTGCTTTTGCACTAACTTCTGCCAATGTTTGTTGTTCTTGGCAATTGATTGGCTGAATTTTTAATTGACAATTGCTCTTGAAGTTTACTGTGATGGAAATTTGTGGCCAACTGAATCTGAGCATTGCAGTGAAAAGTCAAATGCAGCTACCACATGATCGGGAGAAATACACTAAACCATGAATTAAACCGTCTACACATGCTCAAAGGTGAGCAATACTGGGGTACACAAAGATTTATTACCTTTTTTGTTAGTATTTAAAACAGTGTTGACGTTGTGAGGTATGTTTAGCCTTATTAGTCACCATGTTTAATATCAATTAGAAACATTTTGCAGTATCATTCTACAGGGAAGAGGTACAGCTGTCCTCTACCAGGTGCTAAATAACTAAAATGGTGTTTTAGTTTTAAGACATGCACATTTACATCAATGCAAACACAGTATGCAAGTACACAGACAAATCATTCTCCACTCATTAAACAGGTCTGCTTAGGATGTAGGACTCCTTCTTTGATTTGTTTTTCTTTTTGTTACTTTATGACCCATCACTCCCATATGACTCCCAACTATGGAAAATGGACACCATCTAAGTGCTTGTTCATTTTTGCTGTGGCTTTGTACTCTACCAGACACAGCCTGTGTCTTTTGTGTTTTAGAAAGCAGTTAGGCTGGTGGAAGCAATGAAAGTAGCTGGTGAATTTTGGGGTCCACCAGCTACTTTGACCAGAATGAGCAATGAGCTACCTGCCCTGCAGATAGGCCAAATACTTCTCTGAGAAGATCCTTGGCCTCCCCCATGTGATGTGGACTTGGAGGCTGGCAGTTCGATGACCTGTTACTGTAAGACAGGTGTTTTTGTTTTACATGTCAGTAAGTTTGTCTAACCTTAGAGTTTGGTGTTTCAGTTTTTCTCCATCCATGCATATGTGCGGGCCAACTCGGCAAAGTAGTCCCCAGATGTCCATTCATTTTCTACATGCGGAGAAAAGTCAGCCCCTCATGCACCATTGCTGCCTCATGTTGGTATTTGTTGGCAAAGAATAGTAAGGTGGTGGCAAGCTTATGATTTAGGTGACAAGCACCAACATCTGCTAGCATTCTTGTACTGTATATAATGTGGTATGGTCTCAAAGACTTCAGTGAAAAGGATTTTGTGGCCACCAGACTTTGAGATCTGTGATCTGGATTAGAGCACAGCTATCCTAAGACAGTTTGACTGGAATGAAGTTTGTAAGTGCACCCCACTTGTCCCTTAGTGAGTGGGCTGACTTAGGGCTGTGTGTTCATCTTCTGTTAGGTTGACATCTCAGCAACTATCTCTGCAGGATTTTATTTTTGGAGCTTCCTCTGGTGAATGTTTAAGCCTGCTGCTACTGCCTCATGTTTATAGCTGGAGATGGGAATGATTACACAATCAGTCAAGTGCTGAAGGATCCACTAGTTGGATCCACATTAAAAAAGAAGAAAGAAATTCTAATCACATACACAGCTGACTGCAAATGCCAATCTTTGTTGATTCATTTAAAAAGTAAAAATATGCAACTTGTATATTCATATTGTGGTAAACAGTTGTCATGCAATATGTGTATATGTTTCTGGCATTTGCAACTTGTAGCTTAGTCTGTTACATAAGTTAATATTAATTGGCAGTGAATTTTTTTTTTAGAATTCCCATCATCCATATAACAGCAATGTGTTTAAGTTTTGCCATTTCTATATTTCTTAACATTTTGCTATGAGCTTAGGTCATTTAGACGATGATAAACAGATGAAAAAGCTATACAGTCATTGCAGGTTCTGTATGCTAAGCCACTTTAAGCTTTGCTGATCAAGCAAGACCTGGTGGTTGGTTATTTCATTTTTTTAGCATATTGTCATAGGATGTGTGTGGCCACGTGTGTATGCTTTTATGCACGTGTAATGAATCTGTCGGCAGCTACGCCTTTTGACTGGCAGATACTATAGCTTTGGCGGTGATGTGCTGAGCGCTGTTATATTGGTTTGTTGAGCAGTGTAATCAAATGATGCACAGAGGAAAAGGAGCCAACCTGGAGGGGTTTGATGAACTGGCGTGTTGATCTGATGCTTTATCGATACAACCCTGCCTCTTCCCTTTCTCAACTTTGCTCCGTCTCCACTGCTCGCCCATGAGGGCGGAACATTTCTGGGCTTTGACTTGTAAAATAATCCTTTTGATTCTTGGAAGTTTGAAAAGGATGTGAAGCTTTTCGTGGGACAAGCATTGGAGAGCTGTAAGGAAGGGATTCAGTGCCGTGTGTCCCTCTTTGCTTACTTTACTTGACGGCAGAGCAGCAGCGATCTGCGGTCACTATGGGAGACCGCCGGATCGCACCGCACCGCCCACAAATGTTTGTCATTGCAACCGTGTACACTCAAGGCAGACGCATGCTGTGACCTTTTGACTGTGTAGCAGTATTGTTGTCGCCGCCTGTACTCACTTTCTGAAAATAAATACATTGATTAAATATGCTTTTTAAATGGATCGCAGGCTGTGACTGAAGAATAGATCATTGTGTATAGATTAGATATCAGGGCGGCATTTTTACCTATCGACACAGGCCCCCTGGAGCCATGGCCCATCCCATTATGATCAATGAGGCAGTGTGTGCCATGCAGCCTTGAAACCACCACCCTCACTGGTTTATTTATCACTGCCAAGTTGTTTGCGGATGTGGCCGTTTTTTAAATGGAGGGCCACTCAGTCCCCAGTGCTTGTTTGTCATATACGTTGTGATTATTGTGCAGTACACTAAAGAGTGTGCGTTAACCTTGGCCTGTGTAGTGCATACTAAAGAGGGGCCCTAATAGGAATGGAATGACAGCTCGTGTGGCGAGGGGAGGACTGGTCACTGGAGAGAGAAGTAGACCAGTGTTTGGCCCCCTCTTGGTGCTCAACCTGTGCATTGGTGCTTTTTTATAGGGTTCCCTGACCCTTAAAACATCTGCTTTGGTTTCCAAGACACAGGGAAATACATATATGACCTGATCTTCTTTAGTTGCATTGTGTTGTGTTTTCTGCGACCGGGTCCACTGCAACCTGTTTTTACTGTGTTAGTCATATGTGGCTGTAGCTGGATATTACCAGCAATAAAAACAAAACCTTCAGAATTTTATTTTAGATTATGAGGGAGAAACTGTGGCTCTTATTGTAGACACGGGGTGAAGGCCACCAGAATCCACAGGTCTGGTTTGCAAGAGACACTTCTGAGCAGGATCAGGTTACATTGAATGAACTTGATGGTAGAGATCATCTGAATAGGATTGCTCTCTTTGAGGAGGTTGTTGTTGATGGAGTTTAAGGTCGGAGGAAATGTGAATGGTAGGCCAGAGAGAGAAGGAGGGAAGACAAGAAGGCCAGTGACTTGAAAAACTCGGATCAGGTATTCATATGTCAAGAAAAACAGAAAACCTATTTTCCGGTAGATCTAGAATCTTCCTTAATTGTTTACTCTTCACCGTAAAGAAATTCACACACAGTTTTTTTTTTTTTTTCTTGTTTCCTGTCTCCTTTCTCTCCGACTATGGTATTCGTCCTTTGTTTATTACAAAGTATTAAACAAATACAAGAACTGTAAAATCAGAATGAATCTGTCACTTTTTTGTCAAATGTTCTCTCTTTCTCTTGTGTCTGTTCTTTGTCCTGTTTGTATCCTACTCCATTGTACACATGGAGCTGATTGACTATTGTGTGCTTTGGGGATTGAAAGAAGAAGAAAAAAATATGAATACTTTTTTTCAGTCTGAATCTTCTTTCTGTTTGTTGTATCATGTCCGAGTAAAGGTTTTAATACTGTATGTGAAGTGTTTTTCATTTCTTTAAAAAAAACAAATATCACTTCTAAAACGGCAAAGAATTTTATTATTAACACTTTTGTTCGAAATAATTTCAGATATTGCAAGATTTAAAGGATAAATGACACGCCCTAAACACACTGGGGGGTTAAAATTACAATGCATTAATTTCCTTTCGGCTCCACATAAAACACCCACTCACTGTCTATGAAATGGGTGGTCCGAGCTTGGTCCCACTGTATCCCACTGGAGAAATGATGGTGTGCTCCTCAGTCCGGCAGGACCGCAGGGCCCTGGGCGACCGCTTGCACCGCACTCCCGTCTTTCAACCTCTAGAGGGAGCACTGACCTCTTGTCCTCGCCCAAGTTTCAACAAATGTGGTCTCCTGTCACTTCACCTCCTCCCGTGATTAGAGCTGCATGGTCGTGAAATGGCCTCCCCGCCCACTTAACGCACCTTGGCCAATAACGAAGAAGCAGAACTGACATCAGAACATTTTTATAGGTACATTTCACTCTGCACCGGTGGCTCCGTTCCCTCTGCCACATGTTTAAATGTTAAGAAAGACAGGAATGTGGGTATGAGTTTGTATCTGTGTGGCCATGTACATAGGGGCTGCTCTCTCACTCTCTCCTTCAGTCTATCTCCTCCCTCCTCTCTGACAGTCTGTGCAGAGTAGCTCTTCTTCATCCTGCCAGACTGTGAAGCCCTTCCACAGTTTAGCTCACTATTCAATGCCAGATATGATGCACAGAAATGAACGTCAATCACTGTTATTAAATGTATTTTTATGTCAGTTTTTAGAGTTCTGCTAACCCCGGATATTTAAAGGATTTAAGAGCAGTTATATGAAATTAGGCAGATTATTGTGGTGTTCAGGCGTATTGTTTGACTGACAGTAAAGATTAATGCAATTGATGCTTTTATTATTAAACTGGTTTTAGGCCACAACATTTCATCCATTAAAATAACCCTGTATGATGTTATTAGATACAGTTTTGGTACAAACCAGGGTAAGAAAACAGAAATGTGTGTAGACATAGCAGTAGTTACAGTATTATTGTGTTTTTCCACTTTTACGTGTGGTTTATGTGTGGTTGGCCTGGTTATAGATCCACCAGAGTCCTTTGGCCTCTTGTGTTTTACTGCAGGCTAAATCTTATGAGTTTAGAATTTTGGAATATTTGGCTTAAACTCTAGTGCAGATTAGTGGTACATGTGCTGTAAACATGAGTTTGGTTACCATGACTTGAATATATAGACTAAGACAAATGAGATGGAGGTTAAGCATCACTTTCCATGTTGCAGATGTCTGAGCCAAGTGTGCCACAGCGGAAGCTGCTCCTGTAGTACCAGCTGCTGCCAGCAGAGGGAGCAGGCACAAAGAGTTTTCTGTTCAGGACCATGAAGCATATTGTAGCCATGTCAGCAGCATCATATTTAGTGAAGACCATATAACCAGAATGTAAGTTTCTCATTTTAATTCAGGAAAATAATTGCCCAACATGTTTTGTATTCCCAAATAAGATTTCCACCAGCTGAAAGACTACTATTCAGCTTTTTCCCCTTTTAATTCTGAGCACAGAATCACTAAATGCTATGACATGACATTTAGTGCTTTAAAACAAAACCAATGAATTATGGTTTATAATTTTAGACACCTAGTGGTCTGTTCGAGTGCCCTCTTTGAATTATATTCCGTCATGTTTCTAAACCTGTCTCATGTCCTTTTGCATCTTGCCAGCCTGCGGCCTCCTCTCCATTTCCCATCTTTCCGCCTCTACATCTTTCTTTTCCTGACTCACTTTTCAATCCTCATTGCTATCTTGTCTCACCTTCTTGTATTTCCCTCTCCTCCTTTGTTTTCAATATCTCCTCTCTGTCATACTGACTCCCTCCATCCTGTCTATTATCCTTTCGATCTCTTTCTCAGTGTCTTTCCTGCCCTCCTCTCTGCCCAGTCTCCTTCTGGCTCTAACTCTTCGTCTCCCTCCCTCACTCCTGTTTCTCACCCCACTCCCCTCCAACGTGAGGGTGAGCGCAGCAGAAAGACACCTTTGATAACCGAGGGTCAAATTCCTCTTTAATTTCTGCTTTACAAATGTCAATTTACACCGGGTGAATGTTATTGCTGTGCATCGAATAAACGAGCCCTGTTTGAAGTCACTTGCCAGCATCGCTTTGGTGGATCCTGTGTGGTAGAAATTGCTCACACATCGCGCTCCTGCACACACAAACACACCTGAGGAAGAGCGAGCTGTATTGAGCTTGTGTCCTCTGTAGACAGGGAAAATACCAAAATGTGGGGTAAGATGTCAGGTGTGCTTGCTGCTCACTGTTATTTTCTGTTCTAGGTAGGTAGGTAGACCTACACAGTAAAATAAATTCTGTAATTCCCCCTGTGAACTTCAGGTCCTCGACTGTGCAAAAGAGAACTATTATTGTCTAGCATCTCGGCCCCAAGCACATAACTTTAAACTTGCAGTTTTTTTGCACATTATCTGCTGTCTGCCTGAAAAACAAATGCTGATGAAGTTCAAGAAGTCCGTTTTTCTGCCTTGTGGCATAATAATG
This sequence comes from Sander vitreus, assembly GCF_031162955.1. Lineage (NCBI taxonomy): Eukaryota > Metazoa > Chordata > Actinopteri > Perciformes > Percidae > Sander > Sander vitreus. The sequence continues at coordinate 5,805,866 of NC_135868.1, forward strand.
ACCAGTAGTGGAAGAAGTATTCAGATCCTTTACTTAAGTAGAAGTATTCATACCACACCGTAAAAATACTCTGTTACAAGTAAAAGTCCTGCAAAAAAATCCTCACAGAAACTGGAAACGATCCAAGCTAAGTGTTTAATCAGCGAATCATTTCAGCTGGACTTGTAGGTGTATATATTGTTGGGTACTTTAATTTATAATAAAACATATTTTATAAACCACGTGTTTTGTGTGGAAAACTCTTAATTTGTAAAGTAACTAAAGCTGTCAGATGAATGAAGTGGAGTAAAAAGTACAATATTTCTTTCTGAAATGTAGCGGAGTAGAAGTAGAAAGTGGCATGAAAAGAAAAGACTCAAGTAAAGTACAAGTACCTCAACATTGGTACTTAAAGACAGTACTTGAGTTGAGTTGAACTTAGTTACATTCCACCACTGATAATGACTATTGGTAGTAATGTGCTTTGGTGGAATTTGTACCCCCCCAAAAAATGCATTTAGCTTGCTGCTTAAAACCATCCACTGTTGGCAGCCTTAAGTGTTATTGCGATAAATTAAAGACAACATTTTCATGTTTACTTGTATGTCCGACTAAGGTGTCATGTCTATTTGGTGACGGTCAATAGTAAAAGTGGCTATTAGTGTGGAATTTTGGCCAAATGTGTATCAACTTTATGTACAGTAATGTCTCGACACGTTTATCTTTTTATGGCATATAAAGTCAAACAAGCTGCTACATTATACAGTTTGTTGCGTCTATAAGGTCCAGACTGTGTGGGAAGAAACTTTGGAATGACTAGTGACAACATTTAGGGAAGGCAAATTACTGGTCAGCCACTGTCCCCATGTTCTTTCAGCTGTAATGATATGCTAGCTTTTGGGTATACAGAGACCAAATCTGAGCCAGGGTACACTTAGATGACTGAGAGTGCCTCCTGAGCAGAGCTAAATCTGGGTGAAACTGAGAATGGGTCCCGCATAAAGTATATAATTCAACATTTGAGGTTGGTTGTTCTTGCTTTCTAATCAGGGGAACATGTCAGAGAAAAATATGTCAGACTAAGAGGTGTGCTGAAAGAAATGTTTCAGAAAGACATGGTCGTGGTGCCACTCACAACGGGGGATTTAAAACTTAATACAACAGCACATTTTCTTGGGAATTCTGCATTTCACATTAAATGTAAAGGCCTAAATCATCATGAGCCATATTAAAATGTACTGTAGTGTCATGAGCACACCTTGACACTTTGTATGTACACTTTAATGCACATAAACAGAAGAATCACCATAACATTATATAACACAATGAGGAAAAACATTGTAGTTACACAAGTTTGGGGAAGTTAAAGAAGAGCCCATTTAACTGATACTGCCCAAGTAAAAAGATTAGAAAAGTCTGCATTAAATAGTCTATAAAAATGTGTTATTGGTGCACATGATGCACATTTATTTTTGCACTGTTAGACCCACTGTCATTCAACCATGATACTGATTGAGAATTGAGCTTTGATTATAAAGTGATGTGGCCTAAGTTGAAAGCTGCATTTGACAACATTCAACAGCTTCAACACTTCAAATGAATTAAGAAACAGTCCAGACTAATCTCATGAAGTGGCGTATGTATGACACGCCAATTCGTATGCCATTATTGGCGTGTTATCAAGACGCATACTCGCTTTTTAACGTGTTTATCAATGCCATTTGGCCTCCATTGACTTATAAGCCCCTTGCGATTGTAGTATGAAAGGGCGAAAATCCGCATAGGGAGGTTGGTCGGGGTGGAGGATGTTTAAAACGCAGGACTTTCACCCAGGAGACTGTGGATCGTGTCCCTAAACTCAACCGTCGCTTTCTTCTTTTACTAAAGCCAACCCGCGTGTCACGTTTCCTAAACTCAACCGTCGCTTTCTTCTCGCGATAACACGCTAAGTAGTGTGTATGTTTACGTCCGCTGTATACAGGGCCGTCCGCTGTATATCTTTTGTGTGTGCGCGGGAGCAGTGTACCTAAAAGGGGTGCAATATTTTAACTGGGAAGATTGCAAAGCGCCACCTCTTGATTTCACTGCCGTGACAGGAGAGACTGTGCAGTCTGTGTGTGGGAGGATTAACGAGCTCTTGTCTGTGTGCCAAGAGTGAACGTGAGAGGGCCGAAATGTGTCAGCGAAGGGAAAACAGTAGATGTAGAGGAAGAGGCGTCCAGAAAAGAGGAAAAAAGAAAAAAAAAGAGGGAGGGTAGTATTTTCATTCTGCAGCATCACAGCGATTTATCCTGCCGCCTTGGCATGTGCATGTTTTGTTCGTAGAGTAATGGCCCGGATGTGACTGAGCAGAGATGAAAAGGTCTTTGAAGGCACTTCAGAGGACAGACGGACAGAAATGAGCTCATGGCCATAACAGCGCAGCTTGTTTTTATTTGCTGGTTTTCCCTGAACTCATTAACTGCCTGCTGCATCTGTGTACAAATGTTACAGCTCTGCATGTTCAGCCTCTTGTTTTGGAAATCAATAATTAGTTTTTCTGTTTTTGATCTTTGGTGCTTCCGTCCTTCGGACAGCCGAGCCTCACCCCCACACAGGGGTCCTGATTCTGTTCTCATCCTCCTCCTCACTCCCTCCACTTTCATCTCCTTTCAATCTCTTTTGCCGTTGTATTTTGTCTGGCATTTATACGTTTCTTACGTTTTGTTATTTCTCTCAAATTTGTTAAGAAATGTATCTTCATTTATCATGGGAATTTTCAGCAAAGCCCTGTTCGCACACAAATACACATGGAAGCTGCCCAGTACAACACAGTCGGTCACTGAGCAGCTTCAACTGGAGCTGTTGGGGGTTAAGGACTTTGCTCAAGGGTCCTCAGTTGTGTTTGCAATGGCAGGCATTGCTCTTGCACTTTCTCCACCCAGATGTATCCTGCCCCTGTGAGTCTGGGGATTGAACTGTCAAACTTTCCAGTCAAATGCCCGCATCTATAACCTGTAGGGCACCGTTACTCAACTACTATTAGACTAACTATTCAGTGGACCTGCCTGTTTTTTTAACACTGATACCTCATTGTCAGCTCACTTTTGATACCTTGATATCATTTTGTCAATCCAACCTTCAAATAACTTTTGTTCTGTACATTTGTGTCCTATAGTTCATCCAAGGCACTCAACAAAGTTCAACCTGTAACTTCACCATTACTAGTGTACTAGTGCAAATGTTTAATCTTGGTTATTGGATGTGTTTTGTTGCAGAATATTGTATATAGTTATATACAGAGTTTGACTTTTTCTTCCGATGAAGCACAATTTTTGAACACAGTTGCTACACTAATAATTCAACTGGGATCATTTTAATCCCATTCCAAGTGTTAGAAAGGCCCAATCACCCAACACTGGGTTTGTGGGATTCATGGGAAAATTACATTGTGGGCACTTAATATAACCCTTTCCACTTATACTGTACACCGTATTCGTTCACATCCTGTAACTTGCATCTTGTTCCGTCCCTCAGCCCTCTTTGTCCCACCTCCCAGGTGTCTTCTTCTCCTTCATGTCCTTCGCTCACTGAGCTTTCCTGCCTCCTCAGTTAACGTCGTCTTCATCCCCTCAGTTGCATCTTTCTCATAATCCCAGGGTTCTCTCTGCTCCACTACTGTACCCAGAGAGAGGGCCCTGGTCTCAGCAGCTTCGTGTCTCACAAAAGACCCCTCTGTTTCCCCCCTCTGTGTTTCCTCCGCTGCCACCCCACCCCCTTCCTCAACACCCCTGTGGTACATTCCCTCCCTCTCCCCTGGTGCATTCCTTATTGACCTCGGCTGGCTGAGGAGTCCCTCTGTCAGTGGCCTCTGTGAGAATAGAGCTGAGTCTCAACAGGATAAGTCAGCCTAGAGAGTTGTCTTTAAATATGAGTTGAGTTCACTTTATTGCTATTACAACTTGCCTCGGTGAGCTGATAACAACAGGACATTTAACACAGCATATTCATAATAATATTAAGATTTTAAAATGTGCAAAGTACCATATGCAAAGTGTTCAAGCTCATTTAAATATACACAACATGACCAAACATGACCAAGTGTCACATAGAAAATCTAATATTTGACAACTTGGAGGTCCGTTGGAGACATTTCTTAAAGAATAGAAATGATGCATTGCATGAAAAAAAAGGTACACTGTACACACTGTGTTAAAACAGGCCTACATACTGTATATTATAAACGTGTTAGTTGTTTTTATTTTCAAGGTGTATATTGTTAACTCATCCCACACAAGTAACACTGTGTTGGTTCAGTTCAAATTATACTCCACAAAATGTTACGTCTTAACCGTTTAAAACAGATTATAGTTTTATAGCACAAAAACTCTTTCCTGTGTGTTTTGACATTTAAAATAATTTTAAATGGAGCATTTTGTTACTTCAGGCGGAGCACTGATGTCACGTGTGCATCAGGTCATTTACTACCGTCATCAGGGCAACCATTATAATTATATAATTAATGTTAACTTTGCTAGTATCTAATGTTAATGTATTGTTAGTGCAATTAGTTTCCCCAACAGAATGCTAAGAAAAAAGCAAAGCTAAAAGTAAATTCCTTGACGTGTCAAACTGAAGGCCTTCTTAATTTGTGATCAAGTTGACATTTTTCCCTAATGATGGATCTCATATTTCCAAATGAAACACTCTTCCTTCTCTGTACGGTCGTTGTGAAATCAATTCCTCGCGATCGACAGACAAGTGCAGTACTAATACCTCAGGTCATCTTAGAGCTCAGTTGAGCAGCTGGTGTGAAAAAGCTCCTGGCTGCTGCTCTGGCTCCTGCACAGTTCTATGTAATGGTCAGCTGGGCCAGGTGAAGCAAGGTGTCACGGCATTGGCAAAATGACCCACCTGACCTTCGCCTCGACCTCGCAGTGTCCAGCTGACCAGTCTGGGTTAAAGCCAGGCCTCACTGCCCTCTGTCCCTTCACTGTTCAACCAACTGAATACTTTTAATGCTTCACATACTTGCTGCTCCTCCGCTTTCATCCCTTACAATGAACCCACAAGACAGACCTGTTCTCAGTCAGAATCTTCTCCTTCTGAAAATGAGTCAACAAGGAGCTCTTTCTTAACCCAATACAAGTTTTTTTTTAAGGCAACCACAGCTTGTGATGGTGGGAGCGTTAAACCTCACCAAGTTCTAGAGAACACTAGTCAAGTTCCTCCTAGTCTTGCATTGCCAGACCTTCCTCCATAGCGCTGCGGAGGAGGGTCTGGCTAGTCCACACAGCATTGCGGGATAGGAGAAAAATGTGCTCTAGTTTATTGGCATTTCTTTAAACCAATCACAATTGTTTGGGCAGCGCTAAGCCCCAGACGGAGCAACGGTGCCTCTGCAAAATATCCTCAGAAAGGAACCTGTTTTGGTGGAACGTGTGTACGTTCAAAGGTTGTTTTAGTCGTGCAACAGAAAACTCAGATTCTAGCTAGCTTTCTGGATTTACCCTACAGAGATCTGAGGAGCAGTTAACCATAGTCCTCATAAATCCACCGGAGTTTAAAATGCCAACACAAAGAAAGCCCAAGGCAACGGACATCCGGCCGAAATCAGGCGGAATTTCCGGCAGCACCTGAACAATCCCGGAAGAGAAACGTCGTCGTCAGTTCCTCCTGATTGATTTGACCCATTGTTTCTTTGTGATTATCACATAGGATGAGCTGTAGAAATTAAATTGTGTCACTGGAAGTATTCAGGATTAGGACAGTTTGCATAGTGCTCTTTTCTTGGTGTGCCGTTTTCATTTGTTCTTTCTGTGTTTGACTGGGGGGTTTTCTCTGGATTTTCTTCCACTCCAAAGATGAGCATGTCAGGTGACATGAAGAGTCCAACTGTCTGTCGGTTAGAATCGACCCTGTGTTGGAGTGGTTTCTGTCCAAGATAACCCCTTCCGTTCAGCTCAATGTATGCTGACACAAGCCCAATGACTCCGAGTATAAATATGTGGTAATTAACCCAACACAGTACGAGTCAGAGCAGTTGGATTGTTCCAAGTTTAAGCAGGGTGGTAATATACAGTTTTACCTACCTATAAGATATTTCTGTCAGGTCTCTAGTCGGCCAGGTATGTGTTATTGTTGCAATATCGTGCATCAGGATTGTTAAAAGCGGCCTTCCACTAGGCGATCCGACTGGACTTTTCCTCACCTCGAACTTGTGTAATTTGTGCACAGAGATGTGAATCAACAAACTTTCCAGAGTGAGCACTGATGTGGTGTGAAGAGGGCAATTTCAACCATTAGGTGTGCTAAAGAGAAATTGTCAGGGGAAATTGTCCTTAAATGGGAGATCGACATAAGAATCATTTAAAGGACCCACAAAATGGAGTTGAGATCACAATTGTAATCCCTAGTTTGGTGTTAATAAGGCAGAACTTAACTTTATCCAAAGAAATTTGAACGACGACTGGAACATGGAAACTGACCTGAGGTGTTGAGGATTCCTCATTCCCCCTGTAAGATATTTTTATTTGTTTAGTTTTTTTATTTTATTTTATTTATTATCTTAGGCATCATGTTATATATTTGAGCTATTCATAGTAGAGTCAGCTGATGATGGGTATATTGCAGACTGAGCAGAAAGTCCACACCTGAAAGATCGATCTCGATCACCCTAATATGATCACACACGTGGGCTGGAATGTTTTGTATTTGCTCCCAAGTTCCAAGTGTGTCAACAATATCGTTTTGATACATATGAGGAAGAGAAAAAGACAATAATGTAATTTTTATTTACTATTATAACCAGGGATACTAACAACACAGAAAATGTGTTTTTCATTCCATGGGAACTTCAGTGCCACCTTTAAACTGAGGTCACTCTGAGGGAAACTCTGCTCCAAACTTTACTGTAGCCTACTGTGTACTGACAGCTGTTAGTGACTTCATTTGTGGAAAAACCTGCGACTTTGATAATACAAATACTGTATGTTGCTGTGTCAAAGACGACAAGGTCCACCCTGTGTTTTAGTCAGTAGGTCAGTTAGCGATGCTTTTGTCCATCCATCCATCCATCTATCCACCTTTTCCCTCCCCACCTCAGTTTTTTCTGGAATCTCCATGTGTAAATACCGTTTGATCCCTCCACCCTCCCTTTTGCTCTCTTTCTCCCTCCCTTTCACCTCCATCCTCTCGCTCCTTCTTTATCAATGGCCTTCATTCATTCCCTCTCACCCTCTGCATGCCTGTGTGCCCCCCACCACCAGCTTTCTGCCCACCAATCCTCCCCCCTCCCATCTCTTCTCTCTCTCTATTCATTCCTGTGATTTTTCCTGCCTGTACCTTTCCACGGCCCTAACGTCCTCTCGCAGGCAGCAGTTTCTTCAAACCTTCATTGGAGGCCTTATCTCTCTCTTCCATCTTTGGCTATGTTTCATTTTGGTATTAAGATGCAGATCTTGATGTGGTTATTTCAGGCTTAGGCCATATTCATTGCCATTTATAAAAGAAAGAAAAATTGCTAGTATTTGGGGCACACTTTATAAAATTCCAGGTATTTTAGTGTTGGCTTGATATGGATCTTTTCTGCTAATGCCTCTGTGTAGCACAATGGGGCTTTTAGTGTGGTGAATGTATGTTCTTTTTTTAAAGGAAATTAATATACTGTACTGTGTATATGAAACCTGCTCCTTTTATATATATATATGCTGAAATAATTTTACTTTGTGGCTCACTATATCATATTCTCCTCTTTCTGGTTCATGCTATATCACCAGTCCTTGTAATTGCCTTTTGTTAGTTCAGCCATTATGCACCATCTGGGCAAATTACCTTCTAACAGTGAGTAATTGTGTTAAATTGAGCAAATCTTAGAGTTCACCTATTGCTATATTTGATGTCAAAGGGTAAGGAAGCCGCATTCAAACTCCCAAAAAAGAATTGCTAAGCGTTGAAAGCCACTTATGAAACACATACACACTGAAAATGCTGAGAATGGGAGAGAAGGGAACACACACATTGCACTTTGTTCAGCTATCAAAAGACTAGTACACTTTGTCAAAATATACTGTGTGCTTATGTATAAACTCTGTCTCTCTCAAACACACACTGTTATACATCAGTTGGCACGCAAACTTCAGAGCTCACCCCACACAGAATAACACACCCACTTAGGTGTACCCTTACTGTGCTTGTCCGTCCCTCGCTCTGCCCCGTAGTCACCCCTTGTCCTCCCTCCTCCTCTTCTCCTGCCTATTTCGAGGTATGTGGTTAGCTGGGTGTGTTCGGAGGGCAGATTCAAAATCACTGACCCATTCTCTTTCTAAATTCCCTTTTTTTTTTACCTGGCTTTGCACACCTCCAGCAGCTTCATGCCAAACGGAGTGTGTATTCATCACACACGGACACACATACTCTTTGACCCCACTGTAAGTGCCGAGAGTATCAGTCCACTCCCTTTCTCCGTTTCCTCCCAGGCGAGCCCCTGCTCTGATCTATTTCGGTGTGTTGTGGCTAGCAGGGTGTGTGTGCATTTGCGGGCCTTGCCCAGTAAAATACAGACTTTTCAAGGAAGTCAGCAATATAATATGGCCGCTTTATTGTAATTACAAGGTTCTCTTTTGGAAATAGCACACAGAGAGAGCTGCCCGCAGGCACTTTCTGAGTCCGTCTCCGAGAGCTAATGCCATCTCTTGCTATCCTTCTGCAGACTCCCTGGTCTCGGCCTCATCCACCCTTGAAATCTTCTTTGCCTGCATTGACCCAGATGTTGCAACACCAGGCTGCTCTATCAGCTGGATACTAGTCACCCTTTGACATAACAGCCAGTTAAGATTCCTGTGCTGTCTGACTGGATGGAGTGCGAGACATCAGTTTGGTCGGTGGCCACGTCTGATGGATCTTCCCTGCAGGGATGTCTTGTGGTCTCTTGGTTCTTAAAACCCTTAAATTACTACCCAGCAAATTATAAGGCCTTTATTAATTCAAATATGTCTGACATTAAAGCCTATGGTGTAATTGAAGGGTTCACATTGACCTGTTACACAGATTTTCTTCTGGACTAGACAAGTGGAAGCACCTGCCTTTTTGATGTCAGGATATTTTACCCCGTCGTAACATTTTAGCAGCCTCACCTCTTGGTAAAGTGGTCACTGGGATGTGCCATGAGTCTGTTTGAGGATGATGAAGTCATGCTGCTGGTGGCAACATACATGCAATTCCTGTTCTTTGGAATTTGTGGTACCTCCATAAGTGGATGCGCAGCAGATTGCGAGAATTATACTGTTGCTAAGGCAGGGTTGCTTTATGCTGAATTTGGTTAAGGGTGTGGGCCCTTATGGTGAAACACATGGGATACTAAAACTGCACCAGACAAGGTTTTAAAGCCAAATTCTTCCATCTTACATGCTTAAACAGCAAAATAATCAGATGCGACATAGTCACCATATTAACCAAGCAATGGTGGTGACCCGAGATAACAAATCAAAAGTCTACATGTGAAACTGTTATATTGTAACACATTTTCTTTTGTTGTCCCTCCATATGAAACTGTCCAGCACAAATTTAATATAGACATACTTTTATTTGACCTGGCAAGTAGAGTTACAGATCTGAAGCAGCTATCCCCCATGTTACAAGACAAGGCAGTATTTGACGCCCCCATGAGTGACCGAATGTCTGTGGATACAGACCTCGCTGCCTCCTTGTAGTTCACAATACACTATTTGGCAATGTTACACTATGCTACTCTGGGCTGAGATAATCTGTATTTGAAATGTCCAACAGTCCAACCGTTCCAGGATCTGATTTACTTGTACCATTACTTGCTGGTACTTTGCTGGTAAGTCTGTAAGAACATTACTGTACAGTACATCTTTTTAATACTACTTGGATCATGCTGTTTGTGTTTTCTCCAGCTTGCTCTCCAAACGTCTCGTTGCAGACTGAATCTACATTAAGTCCCGTGACCTACAGAAACCTACTACATGTCAAAGCAAATAGAAGCAAGCCCCAGGATCCCATTGAGAACAGGTAGGCACCTGCTAAAGCACCTGTTGTGAACCTGCTTCACAATAGAGACACACATAACAGTTAATGAGAATTGGACACTAACACTTTCTATTGAAAATCACACATATGAAATTCTTTAAAAGCATTAACAACTCTTTAAAACCACACCTGCCCGCTGGTCTTTATAGGGGAAGCTGTTGCCTACTTTAATAATAATAGTTAACATTATTTCTACAGCACAATGAATGCATAACATTGAACACAAAGGGCTTTACATAATAGCACATGACCATGACATGTGATCAAAACAAAACAAGGATAAATGCAATGAAATAGGGTACAATAAATAAAAATGAATAAGACAAAATAAAATAATTGTTAGGTAAAACCACTTTAGGAGAAAGCATGTTAAAATGGTTTTGTTTGGAAAGTGTGGACAGATTTACATTACCACCTTTAGATTAATCATTAAATAATAATAATAATAATAACTGAATCAGATTGATATGTCATAAATGTCCAATAAACCTAACCTGAACACACACACACACACACACACACACACACACAGAAACGTCAAGACAAGCATTCACATACATGCCATCCAAACCCCCACAATCTATAAAAAACAAAACCTATAATTATACTACTTGAAAATGTAATTTCTGTAATAAACAACAACAAACAAGGCATATTTTGGCCAGAACATAATTTTTTAGTGATGTCCCTGATGAAACCATGGCTGCAACAGACTTGGTGATTACAATCCTTGAATATGAATCCTTGGGTCTAAGTGAATAAAAAACTGTACATGCACAAAGTCTTGCACAAACACATACCACAGATGTCTCTTGGGTTGTCTCTTTTTACGACATGTGGCATCTACTTTCAGAGCACAAGGAGGCCAGAACCAAACAGTCTCTTCTCAAAAAACACTCCATCCACTGTGTCCAGGCAGCCAAAATAAAAACCCAGATCTGCCACTGCGAGGGAGCGTTTCCTGGACTTTCTGATTTAGTACGTATAACCTCGCATTGAAAATAACATTTCAGTGAAGCTACATTGTGTACAAAAGAAGAAAAATAACTTCAACTAGGCATTTAAGTATATGAGAAATTCTGGGTTTATATTGTTTATACTTTTATTTTGATTGCATTTAATGCTCTAATATTTGGTTTCTCTTCATCTCTTCTGTTGAACTCTTCAGTCCTCCTTTTGGTTTTTGCATTCCATCAAAGAAATCTTTTAGGGTTTTTCTTCTACATTTGAGAACATGAAAGTCTATATTTGCCTTCTGGTTTCCATGTAGTAATATATATATATATATATATATATATATATATATATATATATATATATAAAAAACTGCCCTAGCCCTTTTTTCCTTATGGATAATTGCTAGATGCAGCAGCCTAGTTGATGGTTTCAGAGAGCGATCACACAACAGCCGCTCCTTCTCATTCTACGTACATCAAAGCTCACCTTCTAGTTTCTTCTGAGACGGCAGTACAGTTTTCGAAAATAAAACATGGCAGTCGTACTTTAAGCGTGTCCCTTTTTTCTTTCTCTGGAAATTAGTATCCAGTAGACGTGTATTTTGGGGAAAGAGATTAGAGATGGTGGAGGCAGTCATCTTATGAACCCCTCGGTCCAAAAATGAATCCCACATTGTATCAAAAGAAATGTAGCTGGCACTAGCAGAAACCTGGAGTGCATTCACTCTGTGGTTTTGGTATATGCACTATAGTTTGTTTCTTTATTTACACATATACTTCTTTTTCTTTCTTTTTTTTTTAAATATACAATATATAATTTGGGAATGTGAAGGAGAATTGCCTAAAAACAACATTAAGAACACTTGATGCACGCACAATTCATACAGTAATACAAGTACACAAACACTATCATTAACAGAGTTTTCATAAGACAATAAGGATAAAGGAGAAAATAAATACAAATTATGAAAACAAAAACTAGTAATAATCATACTAGGCCTTTAGATTTTTATGACAAGGGACATATGGTTGTATAGAAGAAGTCATTTCAGAGCTCTTTTAAACTGCTGTGAAGACAAATAAAAAAAATTTAAAGGCAGAGAATTCCAAATGTAGGACCCTCTGTAGAATATTAACTGGTATCGGGAAGTATGGGAATAAGGGGCTGTGTGTAGAATAATTAGGAAATTGATAATTGTATGCACATATGTCATGCAAGGGGGAAGGAACTGTGAACAAATAAACCAAACTGGAATGGTTCACTTGATAAGTTCAACCAATGTGAAATATTTAGTCAATGGGAAGGATATTATGCTGATATCCTTAAATGTGGCCAACTTTACATCCACATATTACGAATGTTTCAAAGGTAAAGTAAAGACCATTAAGTTTTACTTTATTTTGCCTTTACAGTTTCTTTCCTAAGCCCCTTTAGAAAGAATGATAGTGAGGGGAGTTATCATGAATATGCCTCAGAAAGCAAACACAAACCCCTTACCCCTCAGAGAATCAGACAGAAATGGGGGGAGGAAAGGTAGTTAGAAAGTGTGCTATAGAGCATCAAGGGATAATTATGGTTAATTGCTGCTTTCTGCATGTGGAGTCTGCATTCAAAGAAAGTCACTAACCTTGGGCTTAGTGACTATAGAAACATTTACAAGGCAGACAGCGGAGCACAGGGGATAGCTTTGAAATATAGGAGATGCTTTTAAGTGTTTATGGCAGGCAGGGATATGAAAGTGTCTTCGACAATTATGAAAGGAATGTCTCTTTGAGGTTCCTGCTAAAGTTGGTTTAAAGTTTGTCCCAGTGGTTTGATATCTTCTCAGTAGCAAATAGAATCGGTGGCTTGAAAACTAAACTTTTCTTGGCAAAGAATGTGGTGTGACTTTCTCTTACAGATGTGACAGAAGCATATATGCTTCATACATTATCCAATCCAATAACATTAAAGTAAATACTACTTTTGTGACGCTTATAATGTTCAGTTCCTATTGCCTCTGGTAATTCTTTAGTTTGTGTTGTTGGGATGGAGTTCAGTATCTTGTAAGGCGCCATTTCTTTGTCACAAAGGATGTCTGGTGATTTCCCCCAATTATTCCTGTTTGAGTAACATTTGCTTAAAGGTACAGTGCTCAGCTGTGGGGCTGCTGCTCAACTGTAAATGGAAGTCAGAAATGATTGAGAGACAGATGTACATATTGTTGGTTTGGGCTTCTTGACAATAAGAAAAGTAGAGAACAACACCAGCCTTATCCCTAATAATTGGGGTTGCAGGAGACTTCTGAGACTGATTTAGTGTATTCATTTATCGGACGTATTTTCAATTTATAGATATTAAAAAGGTCTGAAATATATCATTATTTCTAGAAAACCACACCTGGACCAGGAAAAGCAGCCCATCCTGGAGTCAGACCTGGGAGAGGAGCTTGCAGGAGAGTGCCTGGGTCTGTACCCTGGTTGGTCAGAGCCTGAAGAAGTCCACTACCTGGGAGGTGTAGGGGTGTGGTGCATAGTCAGCTGAGCAGCAGGTGGAGGCAGGGGTCTTGGAGTGGGAGGAAGGGCCAGTCTGATCTAAATCTGAGTGGTGCTTAGTTATTGGACATTCAATCCCCTGGAAAGACTACACGCCACCAGAAACAGCTTCAGTGCTCCTTGGCATAGATTCTTTAAGTCTCTCTAACTCTAGGTAATGATCATTTCTTCCGGTTTATATTCTTTCCCTTGGTTGTTTGTGAAATGTTTAAAAAAACCCATAATATTTTGTCACATACCTTCACCGATTAATGCTAATTATTTTTGACCAATTGTAAACCCCAAACTGTTTGAGCAGCATGTGAAGTGTTGTGTGTCATGTACTGTGTCTGTATTTAACTTAAGCATAATACACTCTTTTAACAAATTGATTTGTAAAAAACATTCCCTCCAAAGAATTGATAGAAGTGGACACAAGTTCATTACTCTCTCTCTCTGTCTCTGTCTCTCTCTTGCTGTCTCTCTCTCTCCATGCACACCTGAGAGCTGATGCTGCAAAACAAGGCCACGTGGGACTGACCAATCAAAACATGAGGAGAACTCCAAGGATTGCGTGAAAGGGGCGTGTTGAGTTGCGCGGACAGAAGCCTGATTGGCTGGCCGAACGCTCACTCTTCTCTGCTGGCACACAGCGTGGTGAGTGGTCCTGCTGTCTTATCTACCATCGGTTCTTCATGGTTTATAAAGCCAGTCTTTTCATGCCACAGATACAAAGGCAAGACAGCAGGAAGTAGAAAAGGTAAAGAGACTCTAATACTCTGTTTAGGATTAGGATTGTTCAGAGAGAATCAGAGACAGACAGAAAATGATGTGCATCCTGGGCAACATTGAGCCACTAACTCACAGTTGAAAAAAAGGACGCAATTGCTGTGTGTGTCTGAGGTGAAATATTTGTATAGGCCAATCATTAAAAACTCTAGTTCACAATCTCAGACGTTCCTCCTTACACGTAGATCAGCATATATGCCCAGGGCGCAATTACGCACGCCCTCTCTCTCCCTCTCTCCTTTTGCCATTCTCTCTCTCTCTCTCTCTCTCTCTCTCTCTCTCTCTCTCTCTCACTCTCCCCACACACACACATGTTCTCACTCTTCGTTGGAGTAAGTGTGTAAGTAAAGAAGGGAAGAGGGAAAGAGAGAGAAGGGAGAGAGAGCGTGATTCCAGGTCTCTCTCTGCTGCTCTCTCCACTTTGGGTACTCGTACCCAGTCTGACTCAATGGGGCTTTAGCACTAAGGGGTTAAACGTTAAAATAAAAGATATTTATTCACCCCAAACCCCCTTTAGTGTTTAGGTTTTGTGCATTAAGATAGACATACATAGGTCACTCATTAAGGAAAGTCTCCGGGAGAGAGGCAGAGACGTCTCCAGAGGCGTGCCTTTTTGTCTGTTGCCTCGCAGAAGGGTCAGTCGGGTCCCTCTCGTCGGCTGGGTTTCTGTGAGCGGATAACTTCCACCATATCCTACATTTACAGCTCAACCAGGCCGGCAAACTACTGCAACACTATGGATACCGGAGATTGTCCCTTCCGTAAGAAACGGAGACCATGGCGCATGGACTTCGCATCCTTTGCCTTGGTTATCGTGGCGCTCGCCGTGTGCCAAACGACCGTGGTTCGGGCAGGTAAGATGGGTTCTCTTATTAACAGTTTTGATGTTTATTGTGCTTGTTAAACGAGACTTGGTCGTGTTATTTGCCCATCTTTAGTGTTTATTTTTTCGTTTAAGGCGACTTTACTCTTCGCTGTCTGGATTTATTGTGCGTAATGAATGACACCTCATCCATTATCGGACACATGCGCACCTGCGTGCTTTTTTCACGTTATCTAAGAAATGTGGTCAAGTCAACAATGTCCAACAGCAATGGACCCACACTATCCTAATATCCTATCTAAATAGTGTTTGTTTTACGTCGATACCTGCATATTGTATATCTGCTTATGTTCATCTTATTTTCTGTCAAACTCTGAAAGCATCCCAGGGCGACTTGTGTTTTCTGACTGGTTCCTAAAGGCCTTATGTGACTATGAGATTGTACCGACCATTTGGTAATTGACAGAAGTCAGATGGGAAATACGAATAAGTCATGCGATGGAAATCTAAGTGTCCGATAATTGAGCTATATTTTAGGCGCTGTGTCTCTAAAGGTCCATCCCATAAAACAAATGAAGAATAAATCTGATTGTTTTTTTTGTGTTTGTATTAAAAAAGTTATTTTTCTTATCGGGTAGCTGAATTCTCGCTATAGCCTTAACAAACCCTGGCCGATAATGGACACTCTGTCACTATCAGCCACTGGCCATAGAGTAGAGGCGTTATAAAAGCACATGAATTGCTTTTTGCTGCACGAAAACATACACACGCGTTATTACGTTTTCAACAAAAGTTCTTTTTTTTGTCGCTTCTTTGGACATCATTTCCTCGACTGTCCCTCTGTAGGTGTGCATTGCATGCAGCCTGCTGACAGGTGTCACCTCGCCAAGTGTTGCGAATAGCCGCTGATCTCAATCTTTCAGGTGCTTTTTGTCATTTTGAACAACTGGCCTGCTGCTGACTTTATCTTTTATTATTCCTATACATTCTGTTTCACTACTAAGAAGCCCGTTTGGTTTTAACAGGATGGGGCTCTTTTTGCGAACTTCTGTGGCCCGTTATCCGCAGGGGGGCATGGGGTAGGACGGTGCAAAGAACTGCTACACTCGCTTTTGGGGAGGTTTTGTCGACTAAACATCCCGTTTATGAACTTTTTACTATGATTTTTTTCTCTCCTGAATTGCAACTGAACATTGGTCTGTGAGTAAACTGGGCTGTGGATACAGGCTGTTGGCTGAATGTTTACCAGCTCAGCCTGTGCACCAGTCCATCCATCACTGCCAGTGGTTGTGCAGGGAGGAGGGATTTCTGTAGGACGTTTGTGGGATGTGACCATAAGCATTCGTGGAAAGTTGATTTAGCGTTTTTCCCCATTGAAGAACAACATTCTATGTTTGTATTCCTTATAACAAAAATACGATGTAGAATCATATTAACAAGCCATTCGGGTTTGATTGCGAACATTTTCTCAGAGGGAATATATCAGTATTATTTTACTTTAAGGTTTTACGTTCTTGTCACACACACACACACACACACACACACACCCATGGCTGTATTATATTTCACTCCGCGCAATTTAGATCAGTTCGCCTAAAAGGAATGATCTGTATGCGCTGCAGTTCCCTGACGGACCGCTAGTCGTCTTGAGTTATTTTTAACACAGAGTCTCCATTGATTCACCTGAGTCCAGATCACTTCTGATCTGACTGAAGACTCTTGATGCGGAATGGCACGCGCCAATGAAATGAATACAATTAAAGAGCAGTGCATAAATGATTACTTTTTGAAGTGCAACACGACTTTAATGGTGATGTTTGAATATATGCTGTGAAGCTAGTTGGAACATATGTTTTGTAACTATTGTTAGGCTATATGATAAGCGAAGTTTGACTCCTTTGGCTGAGACACATCATGCAGATTATGATCAGAAACACGAAAGCAGGTTTCTTTTAGAGAGAAATAAATTAAGTTTCAGTGGACAGGTGGATCAATGGCTCTTTATTCTTCGTTTGTAGAACTTGCTGGGACAGTTTACGGACCAAGGGGGCTTTTGTAACATAAATTGCCCTCCTCCAGTGTATTCTTTGGCCCCGTTTCCAATTTCAGATTGCGAGAGGCGATTGCACCTTCCCGTCGTCTCCCGTGTGTATTTTGGAGGCGGAAGCCTGAGACATTTTTTGCTTTTTATGAATAGGTTATTATGCGGCGGAGCAGCTCGCTCATAGGGGTTTGGGAGTGAAAGCAACCAGTGTCTCCGTGTCTATGTGCGCTTTGTACAGTTCTGTTTGTGCATATGCGTCTGTAAGCTATGGATGTTTTTTTTTCGCAGTTCAGGGTGTGGAAATGTATACCACATCAATGTGAATGTGCCTCTGTGTGCTACACCTCGTGCAGATTGTATATCTCATGATGCTTATAGACGCTGTGCGCGCGGAGGCGTTCGTTTGCTTTTAGAAAAGCATTTTAATCACCTGACCCTGTGATATTGTCAGAGTGACGCAAATACAACACTCCTTTTACCTGTTAGCGTGTGCTTGCTCTTTGCGTGCACACGCATGCAGCGTCCCTTGGGCTCTCACAGTGGAGTTGGCCAGATGCGCTGGGCCACTGCGCGGTGCGACAGTTTGCGCGCTCCCGTGCTCGCAGTGTGGTGCCGCATCACAGATGTTAGTGTAAACTATAACTGCGCCCCACCCAAGCAGTGAGCGACCGATTTAGAGAAGAAAGCGGTCAGGATCTTTCATGTTTATTCTCTCTTCCCAGAGAGAATGAAGACTAGAAAAACGGGAGGAGGGATGGATGAGGCTGCCTTTCTAGCAGTAGGCCTAGAAAGGCATGAAAGCAGAGTTTTGTTCAAAGGAGGAGAAAATCAGAGGGCAATATTTTCTTGACATGGATGTTCCTCAACCTCATTTCAAAGCAGAGCGCTCCTCAATGGGCAGTCTGTCTCAGTTTGGCTAAACATAACTTAACCCCGCTCTCTCTCTCTCTCTCTCTCTCTCTCTCTCTCTCTCTCTGCTGGTGAATGGAGCTACTATGTGTGGCGGAGGAGCAGGCTTTTGACAGCTCATTCCTGTGACTGTATGGAAGTGTGTGGTATTTCAGGCTTCTGTTGCTCACATGTGACCCAGTCTGGCAGCTTTAACCTTGTCCCTTTGGTTTTTCCTTTGCTTTGTCATCATTTTCCCAGGAGCCCTGTGGCTCTGGTGATCCACATCCATTCTGTCTCCTTTTTGTTTACCCATGTGTCCAGTTTGATCATTTAGTACTGGCTAGTCAGATGCCTTTTCCCCATCAGATTGCTTTGCACATATTTCTTAGCACTTAGATGAAGAACTATGAGCCGTCACCAATAAGATTGAACTTTTCAGCCATGTAGTCATAAAATAATTTTGGTGGGTGGGAATTGGCAGTTGACTTTTTAACTTATTAATCAACTGACTTCCTTCTGCAAAATTAGATTTGGTTGATGCAGAAAGACCTTGCATATCACTAAACATTCAGCTGGCTGACCAGACTTTTTTTTGCCAGGCAGAGCTTATACTCTCATTCTGCATTTACATTCTGCCTCCTTTGCCAAGATTGACAAACCACACTGCAGCCATAACTCAACCATAAACTTAATGAGTAATGTAAGATTGCTACGTTGGTGGTGGAACACCATGCCTGGGAGGACAGGCTGCATAGGCCACTGAATTCAGGGCAAAAATGTCCCTTCTCTCAAAGTGTTCTATTTTATTTTCTTAATGCTGGTTAGCATATCATTATTGTCATCCAGTTTTCAGACTATTAACAAAGTGGACAGCTGAGTATGTGCACACTGGCACAGCTGTAGGCTCAGTTTACTGATGCCTATAAAATAGATTAGTTTGAGTGGGAATTTACATTACTGACATTTCCTTTTCACATTCAGCACTTCTCTGTGTAACTGCTGGTTTGAAGCCTACAAAAACGAACTCTTCCTTTTCAAAACTACTGTAGAGAGGCTTATATATCTTTTTGGCCAGGAGACTGTGATTGTATGCTAGACACACTCACCAACCCTCTCAGTCTCTCAATGGCCTCAACCACAGATACATTGATACATCATTTGCATGGACAGATAAGACCCGGACTGTGGCTGTAAAATCAAAATACACAGAAGTCAAAGCTAAGATACACATTAACTTCTTCTGAGGCCTTGGTTCCAAACCATAACATCCTCTCAAACTGGGAACTTGTAAAAATCCTTTCTCAGTTAAGACCACATTAGCACTGCAGACTTCAGGGAACACAGTGAGTAGAAGATAGATCTTCCTTCCTTCTTGGTTTCAAAGGTGATGATTTAGTGTTTTGTGTGTGTGTGGATAGTTAGGCGTCGTTCCTCCAAGGCATTCTGTTTCAGCAGAAGATGTACAAGGACGGCAGGAGAGTGTGCCAACTTTATAATGACAGGCTGCCTGTATAGGATGCTATTCCCAGTCACTGTTATTTTGCTGCTTCTAGGAAGTCAGTGTAGGAGGGTGCGGAGACCAGCGGTGTGCTTTTGCATGTAATGTTAATGTACATCTCTTTTTCAGACATTAATACAGGTTATCCATTTGAAAATAGTTTTAAATGTCAGTTTAAGTTGTTTGCTTGAAATGGGATGAGCGGAAAGTTCCACAATTCAGTCTATCGTATATTAGATGACAAAAGAGGGTTTAATATATATATTTCACAATTTATGTGGGACTATCTGAAGTGGCCTAATGTATCTATCCCCAATTATCCAATAATATAAGTAGCATATTTTTCTATACCTGTTTTTTCTGATTAGGCTCACAAGCAGCCTGTAGCCTATCCCAGCATGCATTGGGATGAAGTTACAGGGGGAAAAGGAAAAATGTATTTGCCAGCAAAAGCAACCCAATCATTGCACCCTGCCAACCTAGCTGTTTACTGTGCTCTTACTACCCTTCAGATATGGATTAATCATTCTAACTATGCAATGGACATTCATTAATAAGTGTTGGTGGCATTAGTGCAGCAACCAAAACAGATATTCAGTAAAAGGACAACAGGATTTCTAGTATTTATTTCCTGTGTTCATCTATTTTACACAGCGTAGTTTTCAGATATTTAATTTTGCATCTCCTACTATCCCACCATCTCCTCACACTTGTTTTTCCAGCTAAATTACACCTCTAAAGATCCCTGGAATGTAGTGTAGATTTCTGATGTGGGGATTTCCAACACTAAAAAGGTGTAGCTATAGACAGCGATAATGATTATTATGTGATGCAGGCCCACTGCTGTTACACTTCTGTTTATTATAAGTCAGACTTGTCAACTCTGGCTAGACTATGAGATAAATGTAGGTATTCAGATACCATTGATCACTGTTATTAAATATATATAAATATATTGGCTTGTGTTTATAAAACATGTCATAAAACCTTAAAATGTAAAATATAAAATGGTCCAGTTCGTGGAATCTCAACTATTGGCAACTTTACATCAATTATAATGTCAGCAGTAAAATGTGATATCAGTTGAACCTAAACAAAGTTACAGTGACGCTGTGTAACAGTTTAGTGTAACACATGCTAAACTAAGTGCAATCAGAGCTGAGCTGTGCAGTCTGGCCATTCAGCACAGGCACATCAATGGGTTTCTAATTTGTGCCGTCGCTGACTGTCTGCCCTATGTGATCGTATGGTACAGAGAACCACTGACTGTCTCCTGGTCAGGGCCTTGTGGTCCCATGTAGGCCTTGTGGTGTCAGTATCCACCCTCAGGTCCAAACTAAGACTGTGGCCTCCAGCCCTGAAACCACACGAGACTCCAGCATGATACACGTTGGCAGCATAAGCACAGCACACACACAGACTGGCACAGACCACATAATGGTATACAGGGGACAGTAGAAGGTTTGGGCATATGCTGGCTGCAGCTTCTCAATGGAGGGAATGATGAAAGGCTGCGACATAGTTAATGTTGGCACAGAACTGTAGTGATGGATAAACCACACGGAGGGAATGTGGAATTCATTAGTATTGACCCTATAGAATTAGGGCAGAACGAGGTGTAAAAAAGTGTTGATCTTGTTAGTAGTAAAAAAGAATACTCTTGTAATAGATAAGTTCTTTGACTATGATAAAGGATTAAACCTGAAATGCAGGTTTGGTGTTTATATACTATGTGAATTGATGGCATGCTTAGTTTCACTGTGAGATGAATAATGTTCCACTTTCCTTTAAGTTTTATCTCCTTTCTAAAACCTTCCCCCAACAAGTAAAATCAACTTGCGTACATTCAACAATCTTTAGACTTTTCAAGTTCTCTGATCTTGTAGAAAGTGCATGCAACATTCTTTAAGATTGCTGTGTTGATGTGGGGACAACCGAGATGCTGTTAGATTCTATTCACAAATGGTGTTTGACAGTTTTTCCACTAGAATTAACTCGCTAGAATTTCGGAATCTCTTCTCTCCTCAGTAACACTGCTGTCTGCATACTTTACTTTGATTAGTTTTTAAGACTTTTTATGCAATGTAGACATTGTAATTATCATCATTAATGGAAATCCCTCATTATATGCAGCACCGTTTGGGTTTGAATTGCTCAAGTTATCTGTTTTGAACGTCCAACTTTATCCTTGTGTTGTTCTTTTACTCTGAAATCATTCATGTTTTGAATTTGCTATTGAGTCCTCTGGTATTACGGGGTGGACTCATTGAAACATCTGTGATGGCAGGATCACCTCACTGTCATTATGCTCCCACTCCCCTTTCCTCTCACACCTAGGTCAGGATTTACCTACAGTGCATTCATATAACACAAAGAATAGTTATGTATTGGTCTTTTTCCTTTCAGAGCAGCTGCCCAGTCACTGTCATATGGCTACATGATAATTAACACCACACTGACATACCAAACTCTTTATTTATACCATATACATAATGTAAAGTACTCATAATGGATTTTCTGTCTGGGTACACAAGGCATTATAAATACATCGTAACTACAGAGCACCATGTTGAAAATTATAACCTACAGTAGCTTATACGCCTAGCCGTCGTGGTCAGCTGGGTGGATGGGGACACAGCTGGTGATTGAGAAACAACTGGAGTTTACATTATGCTTTTCAGTTTTAAAATCTGTTTTATATTTAACTTTTTGTAATGTATGATGCTTTCTGGAGATGTTATGTTCATGTTTTTCTCATCTCAGGCCCCTGAAAAGAGCCAGCCATCTTTGTATATTCTTGAAAATGCCAGGAGACTCAACTATTGAGACAGAAAATTTGGTGGTCAGATACATTTGTGCATCCATGTGTGTTAATCTGTGGTCAATATTGCACGTCCCTCTTGCCCTGTGTGTCTTAACACTGTGGTCGTTGTGTAAAGGTGAGAGGTGAGGGGTCAACATGTCAGCTGGAGTGTGTGTCTGGTATTTTGCACAGCTGTACTAAAAGAAGAAAGGGCACACACACACACACACACACACACACACACACACACACACACACACACACACACACACACATGCACACTTAGAAATAGTTACACAGAGCATCTAAGGCAGGAAGCCCAGGAGAGGAAATAAAGGTTTTCAGTTGTCACCTCACACAAGCATGAAGTAGTATGATGACCCCGGGCTCAGGGTTCGAGATGGCTGTATGTGTTCATGCCATATACTTAGGTTTCATCATAAAAGCATATTCATAATATTCAAATCACCCAGAATTCTCTTTTTTTTAATTTTTTGGAGCTAGAGCTGAGTGTCCTCTGCCTCAATGCATGTTGTGATAGGCCCTAGCCTAAATAATAATCAAGTATAAAAAAAGTATGGAATATGATAATTATATGCGACCCATCACAGGAGTCTATTATTCCTATTATTTAGGAATTTTGAGTTGTTCAGTGTTTCATGTTGGCCTTTACTGTGCAAACTCTCTTGACCAGTGTTTCTCAGCTGATGTGTCGTGTGCATGCAGGGGTCTAATCTGTGTGTCCAGACAGAAGAGGTGTGTGTGTGTGTGTGTGATCTGTTAGTCGAGTCATTTACCCTGTTAGCTGACAGAATATACAGACTCTGCTTAATAGTTACTTGTTCAGTAAGCATTAGCATTGCTTTTCTCACACTCCTGTGAGTGAGTCTGTATGCATAGTGTGTGTGTGTGTGTGTGTGTGTGTGTGTGTGTGTGTGTGTGTGTGTGTGTGTGTGTGTGTGTGTGTGTGTGTGTGTGTGTGTGTGTGTGTGTTCAAGCCTTTCAACAGAGTCTGACTGTATGCTCTGTTAACAGTGAAGCCTGTCACCAAGTTAATTAAATCTCTTTGAGCTCCATCTAGTGGCGGCTGAGGTGTACTACAGTAATACAAACGCTGAAAAGTATTGCAGTTTTAGCAGCACACCTCATCTTACAGTGTGCCTGCCAACCTGGGTATCACATGTGTTTTCTATCAGGTTGTATTAAGATGGCGGCCTGCATGTTTGGTAATTTGTGGATGTGTGGAACTGAGTGGGTTAGAGTAAAACAGTGATATGGTTGTTTCAGCCCTGGGGCACCTGCACATTTACCACAGTGCTCCTTTATACACCAAACAGCATATCATTATTTCAGATTATTTAACATCCCTTTCAGGGATTTACCTACTAGCTCAATGGAAGGATTAAACATTGAATCAAAATATTTTGCCTGAGAAATTATTTTGGGTTCAGTGAAGTCATGCCATGGTGTTTCTAAATGTCTGACATGTTGGTATTTATTGAGCCTCAGCTTCATATTGTAACATCATGACTTTATTAAAGCACTATTTAATGTTCTATTATCAGTGCCATTTGAACTGAAAATGGCCTTTTTCATTTCAGTCAGTGCAGCTGTCAGTCGGGATAACTGTACAGGCTACTGTAATCTTTACCTACAGCAGCGGTTGTAACTGCCCTCACGTGTCTGGGAGCCCTGTTTCCTGTCTTAATGACAGCAGTGTGTAATTGGCCCGCATTTACATCAAAAGGCTGCAGCCATCTGTGAGCGCTCATGGTAAGAAAGACCGATGGAGTGGGAAGAGGGAGAAAAAAGAAAGTATAGAGAGAGTTTGTTTCCCTGGCTTTCTGTTTTTCTACCTTGTCTAGTTTCATATTTGCCACTCCTCGTCTCACAAGGTGTGTTGGTGCAGTTTTCCCTGCCTGGGCTGTGTGAGGGTATGTACCTCTGTGGCCCCGTGTGTTATTTTTGTGGGTGTGTTTTTGTCGTGATTGTGGTCCTCCAGGCAGGAAGGGCCCCGGCTGCAGATGTGAGCTGGGCAGGCAGCGGGGAACAGAGCGGCACATTGTACTGGGGGTACTGGGGGAGCTCAGGCTGCAATCTGATCCAGTATCCTGCCATCACAGAACCACGCTGTCTACTGTCACTGCCTGACCCCCCCAAAATACACACACACATACACTCCACCTTTGCCTGAACCGCTCTCTCCCTTCTTCTTCCTCTCTCTGCCCTCCCTCCTTTTAACCCTCAACCGTTTTCTCATTCCCACCATTCCTGTGCAGATGTCTTGCAAAAGTCTTGAAAAGCATGGAAAACAAATTCAATGTTGTTCAGGTATTGGAAAGTTTGAAAAGTTTGGAAATTGCACAGAAAGTCTGGGGGAAAAAGACAACCTTATTGTTTTCTTGTTCCTTGATAAAGATTCCTGATCATTTTGAATGTTACAAAATGTCATGAACTAAAGTCCACTAAAGACACTGACATCTGGGAAAACAGTTTTTTCCCCCTCTTCTTCATATGTGTCTTCATTTCTGTTTTCACCTGTCTCACTTTTCCACTTTCACTGACTAATCTCTGTTCATTTTCGCCTTCTTAGGGAGGTTTCTGGTTTGGATGGTTCATGTAGCATCATGATATCACTCAATCTAACTCAAGCTTTCCGTCCTCCTTACATATGGCTTATAAATCCTTCTCTTTTTCGCCTCCTTCCTCACTTCATGTCTTCCTCTTACCCCCCTCTCTTCCTGTGACGTTAATGGACTGTGGTCTAGACACCCTGAGGCAATATCAATGCACCATTTGCTCTGTCTGACTAAATATTACCATCTGTGGGCCCATCTGACTAACTGTTGACTCTGAGACACTAGGTGTCACCTAAACACAAGTACCACTGATGGGATCAGTGTGAGTGTTAGGACAAACACATGGAAACTTCCCATCAGAGCATCATAAGTGGCTGTGATAACTTTGACGAGAAGAGTCGGCAGATTAATGTTAATGTGCATGCGCGAACTATCATTCCACTTTTGATGGACAGCTGTGCCTCCAGCTGACACGCTGTAGTTAAATAAGAGTGGTGCATAAGCTGCGTCCATCTGTGGCTTTGCACTTAACAGCTCCTTACTGTACCAGTAGGTGATATATTTAGCAATAGTGGCCCAAGTCGGGGATGGGCTCCCTCATTGTGTTAGTGCCATGCTGTTCCATGATCTGTTGTACTTTTAAAACATGCTGAGGTGTGCATGATTACATAATTTCTGCATACATATAATGATAGTTGATTAATGTGGCTGTTAAATGAAAATACATCCAAACGTGTAATTTTACAGACTGCATCGCAGGAGGGCTTGGTTGTTATCTTTTCATCATAGTTGTATTTTGTATACAGGCAATGCATCACTGCCACCATAAGTTTATTATGGGAAGTGCCACAGCAGGGCTGGCTGTAAATGAATTTAATTGGCTGTTAAAAGCAAAGTTGGCTCTCTGGTGCACCTCAAACACAGGAAGGCTAGCCAAAAGTGAGGGAGGATAATGGAGTTCAGGAAAATGTGAATACTGGGTGTTGTTGCACAATGTAATTTTATAGCTGCCTCACTTCAAAACCATAGGGACCCATCAAGATGTTCTTACTGTCTAAGATAGATTTTATAATTTCATACGATTTGGATTCTCAGTCTGCAAAATATTTTAAAGTGTATGCAAACCTTCTGTTTTCAAACCTTGGCAGAATTTGTGTCATGCATATTTGTCATTCCACTTGAATTAGACGGCAGGGTACACAGCAGCTCGGCATCTTGGGAGAAGTTACAATGTGTCGCATGCAGAGGTGAAATAACAAAAATGATCATTTCAACAGAAACACGTTGAACAACCAATTTTTAAAGAACCAATTATCTCAATAAGCATGATTTGGACAAGACTGAGCAACACTGTTCTGTAACAAGACAGTAAAAGTTAACTCATGTGAGTAATTAGACATCCACCCTATTAAAATGTAATGCCTACTGTGGTGAAATTAGTGCTGACATGAGTGTCAAACTAACTGTAAATTATGTTTAGGATTATCAGTTCATTCAATATGTTTGCTTCCAAAACAGTAAGACTTTAGAGGGCATGGAGCTAACACTGAGCATTAAACATCAGGTAGCACTTCTTTTTTTAATAGATGCATATAGCAGGACTGTGACTTACTGTAGAATTTCCTTCTGTCTCTGTAGTATTGCAACTTTGGATTTCCTGCTGTTTAGTATCCCATGTAGGGAAATGAATTATAATATACGAAATGTGGTTGCTTTTATCCAAAAGTCATAAAGGGAATCAAACCCTGAATCCCAGAAGTTAAAGCCATGCTTTTCAAACTGAAACACACAGACTGACGCAGTGCCTTTGAGCAATTTGAGAAAGCTAACAAGGCAAACCACAGTGCAGACGGAGGGTGGAGAAACAGACCTCAGCGTGTGAAAGTGGAGTCAGGATGTGAGACTGGGGGTACAGTGTTTGTGTGTATGCATTCGTGTACATGTATGTGGTGTGTGTGTGTGTGTGTGTGTGTGTGTGTGTGTGTGTGTGTGTGTGTGTGTACCTGCGATTTTTGTGTTTGTGCATGTCATGTGTATCCTCATATTCATTCGACTCAGCACTTTCACATCAACAGCCACTTGTTTCAGTTGCTTGATAAATGTGAGCAGACTAGAGAGAACTGTCTCTGCCCTGCTTTAAACTGAGCTTTACTCTACCCACCCTGCAGTGGTTCATGTATGTGACTTGGACTCTGGCCCATTTGCTCGGACACAGTGCTGCCTTTGTTACATTATACCTATATGTACAGTGGTAGCCATTGTGGACATCACCTGTACCTGCTCCTATATCGCATTAGTGCTGCAAGAACATTTAAGATTACTTGCAAGATTACCTTTTTTGATCCTCTGGGCAAAGTTAGGTCTCTGCAGCTGCAAAGAATGGCTGCAGTGAAAAATAAAACTGTCCTCTACTTTGGATTCAGCAACATTGGAGCAAGTATAGGAGTAAGCTTTGTCTTAAGTCTTGACCTTTACATTGATTTCCATACAGCCTGTAGGACCATGGGCCTTCTGAAAAGCTGTTGGAGAAGACGCCAGAATATATCAATGCCTGCTGTAGGGTCATTAATAATTAAAAAAAAAATCTATTTTATGTTTATGCTTAAATACACCAGACTTATCTGTTTAACTCATAAAGTAGAGCTGCAGTAGAGATTTATTTCCATCAATGTAGACATCGCAGATATGCTGTACTGTACGTGCACCTCTAAATCCACAGAAAGACATGAGAATGACATGCTCTGTCCGAGGAAAGCAGGACTCAAAGTTAGATGTTGAAGTGATAAGTGTGTGTGTAATTCACTGATGATTGCTGGGGATTAAAGTTTCAGCTTTGATAGTTCACTTGTTTACTTAATAAACTGAGTTGCTGTGTCACACGCCAACTATTCTAATGAGTTGTTTAAGAAATATGTAATGCCAATTTTCTTCTCCTCCTCTCTTCCTCAGACCCAGTGGATGTGTTGCGTGCTCTGCAGGTCCCCTCTCTCCCCGAGGGCGTGAAGAAAGTCCCCGGCTTCTGCACATCCCGTCGCTCAGGCACCCCCGACCATGCTTACCGCATCACCAAGAAGGCCCAGATCTCTGCCCCCACAAAGCAGCTCTTCTCAGGTAGGCTTTAGCTAGACGGGACTGCCGGTTGTTTGACAATTTGGAGAGACTGCTTGCTACTTGATCACTGTTACTATAAACGCCTAAAATGAAATCTTTTGTTGATCTTCAAATTCAAAATGTAGGTTTATTGTTAGACTGTAATTATGAACAATATTGCCATCAGTTAGGACAAGTTGTACAATATAAATACGTACCCAATGGATCAATCAAACTTTATGTCTATAGCACATTTCATACAAACCAATGTGACGTGTGCGCGCACACACACACACACACACACACACACACACACACACACACACACACACACACACACCAACCAAAGCATAACATAGAACAACAACAAACTAAGTTATTAATAGACTAGTAAAAAATAGGGTTTTTAGCCTGTTTTGTGTGTTCAGTGTCAGAGCCTGTATTTTCTTAAGAAAAAAAGAGAAACAAATGGTAGGCTATGCATGTTACTTCATTGTATACTGTAGTGAAATAAAAAAAACTATTGAAATTCAATAACTGGTTTTCCCTCAGGCTGTTACATGCTGTGATTAAATATAGTAGGTCTGATAGTGTCTCAATTTGATTATATGTATTTTGTTCAATAACTTGGTCATTTCAACAAAAACGTATGTATTATCATAAAAATATGTTTGTGCATGTATGTATTTTCAGACATATTATTGTTCCTGTGTTGTACTTTACACTAGTATACTTTAGAATGGGCTTAATATTTAACTTATTTACTACGAATTACAGAGTGCAGAAACCTATAATTAGAAATACAGGTTGCAACTTATGTTTGGAGGTATTTTAAATTGAGCTCTCTGGAGTTTAGTGAGGCTTTGGTGCCTCATGATAGATTGCTCATGGATATAAAGTATAATTATGTGTTGCAGTGCACGAGCGGAGTTAAACTGGGAGAGCCATAACAAATTAACTTAAGAATACCGTCTGACACCCTGGGATAAAGGAGTGACAAGGAGAAAGTAGCACTTTTGTGGTTGTTAAGAAATCCTCAAAAGTCAAAGCTGATGTTCAACTCATTTTCTGAGGCATAGCATATAGCCTTCCTTCTCCAGCTCTGCCCACCTGTTATAATGTGTCGTCATCATCTATGCCAGCTTCACATGGGACTAACTGTGATATTCTGTAATCAGTTGATCCTGGCACAGATCCTCTTACTTTAATCATGTTAAGCTCCTTACTGGAGTCATTTTCACATTTTCTTCTCCATCTCTCACACTGCACTATGTATCCCTGTTTCCCTTTGTCAGCCATCACTGTACTATTTTAAAACCTATTTATTTTGCCTTCTCATTCTTTACTTTCAACTTCAATACATGCTTTGGTGCAAGGTCCAGATCAGCCAACTTACAGTACAGCTTTTCTCAGGCTCTTTACTCCATTACTGCCTCCTTCTCATTTTCTTCCTGTCCTGAAATACCCACAGACCAGTCGAGCAATGACCCATCTTTATGATCTTACCCGTTTCTGTCTTTCATTGTCTCTCTCCTCCCATCCCTCCCTTCTCTAATCGATAGGTCCATTCCCAGAGAATTTTTCCATCA
Source organism: Sander vitreus (assembly GCF_031162955.1). NCBI lineage: Eukaryota > Metazoa > Chordata > Actinopteri > Perciformes > Percidae > Sander > Sander vitreus. The sequence goes on from NC_135868.1 coordinate 5,835,450, forward strand.
TGGCTCTGGTTAAGGCCCAAGCTGGCCTCCAGACCTTCCTCCTCTCCATCTACAGTGAGCAGGGCATCCAGCAGCTGGGCATTGAAATGGGACGCTCACCTGTTTTCCTGTATGAGGACCAGAACGGCAAGCCAGCCCCTGAGGACTACCCACTGTTCAGAGGCGTCAATCTGGCTGATGGCAAGTCAGTAAACGGCAACAACCAGTTTGTGACTGGTTGAGATGACATGTTTGGGGTTATGTGTGTGTGTGTGTGTGTGTGTGTGTGTGTGTGTGTGTGTGTGTGTGTGTGTGTGTGTGTGTGTGTGTGTGTGTGTGTGTGTTGGAGTGTATATGTGATTTGAGGGTTGGTTTGATACCTTTTTAATCAGGCCTGTAGTCGCAGTACACATTTATTTGCCTTCGGTTCCTCCTCCTTGTCACTAGGTGGCATCGCATCGCTATCTCCGTTTCAAAGAAAAATGTGACACTGCTGCTGGACTGCAAGAAGAAGATGACTCGTGCCCTGCCCCGCGGCAACAACGCGGAGGTAGACACCAATGGCATCACAGTCTTCGGAGCCCGTCTGCTTGATGAGGAGGTTTTCCAGGTGAAGGTCTTTTTAAGAGACACACTATGGGCTTATTGGTTGCGTGGCTGATAACTGGTTAAATGTCTGTGAATACGTAGTAGCAAGTTCTAGTCATAAAAGGTAGCATTGATTCAAGTTAAAAACACATCAATACTTAATAAACTTAATAAACAGGGATCTTCAACAGGGGGTCTGGGACCTTTAGGGGGTCCTCGGAGTCAGTGCAGGGGGGCCTCCAAATTATTGTAGTATTAGAGTCTTAACATAAATCCAACATATTATTAACACATGAATCCCCACCGCTTACTGGCCTATAGGTAAGGTAGTCACTAAGGTGGCCATCCACAGATACATTAATCCTAAAGATTAATTGCGCCACATGTATGTTTAACATTAAAACATGATTTATAAAATCATGCCAACAATTAGAAGGCTATTTTATTAGCTTAGTATTCTTTGCAAAAAGGGTATGTATAAAGGCTTTAGGCCGCCCACACGTTATTGTAGGCCCAGTTTATTATGCAACTTAATTTTATACAATATATGAAGTAGGGGGTCCCTGATCCATCGTTTCTTTGGCTTAAAAAAACATTGAAGACCCCTGCTTTAGAAGTGGTCATTGAGCTCTGTAATAGATTATGTAGCTGTACAGGTTTTTGTTGATCTGTTTTTTATCTTCTAACAGGGAGACATCCAGCAACTGCTGATCGCTTCCAACCCCCAGGCTGCCTATGACTTCTGTGAACACTACAGCCCTGACTGTGACTCCCCACTGCCCAAGACCCAGGCTCAGGACCCCAACACATACGTGAGTAACATCACCACAACACATGTTCATCCACAGACGTATGAAATCAGAGTTGGGTCCTCCACACATATGTAACTTTTATCAAACAATGAAACCTGAAAACCTTCCTGCAGGCTACAATAACTCCAGTAGCCTTTATATTTCCCTCACACTCTTTCACCTCTTATGAAGGTTACTGTTGGATGAGGTCTCAGTTGTTCACACAAATCCCATAGCATTCACTAGACGACTGAGTAGCATCTATTACAGAGCGGATATCCTCAGACTGACATCACTATGCTAACACAACTCATTCATAAAATTGTAGGCTCATCCGTAGCTCTGATAAAGCAAGCCCAAACAGAATCTGTGGACTTTGTTTTCCTTTTCTTTGGCACTTTTCTAAATGATGGTCTTGTGTATCCCACAATAAAGGATTTTGGAAGTGGACTTAAGCACCTTACATGCATAAAATTGAAAGCGTTTATCCCGCTTTTTATTATGGCTGTCACTTATTAGATACTTCTGAGTCAGTTAAGATAATTCAGGAAAAAGGTCCTTGAAATTCCTGCTGTCCGGAGTTTGCTTCAAGCTCCTCCTGGTGTGCTTTCCTCTCACAAGGGGTTATGAAATCAACTCATTTAATCGCTGATTCAACATACTGCAATTTCCCTTAGGATAAATAAAGTTGTATCTTCTCTTTCAGAAAACTAATGACATTTAGTCAGTAACAAATATGATTTGTGTTAGGAAAGCTACTGCTACATCCTTTACTGAGATAGTTTGTAAAAACAAAGACCACATAAATGCACCATTCCTCTGAAAATGAACAAAAAGTCCTCAGGCTCAGTTTGGGTCATCTGATAATGTCATCAAAGTGCTGCTCTCCCTTTCTGTCTTCCTCACGCATCCCTGTCAACAGTTTGTATCCATCCACTTTCCTCCTCGGTCTGTGTGTCCCTGAGGTAAATAAAAGAAAAGCAGAGACATTATCATATCATACCTTTCCACGACTATAACTCTAAAAATGGGGACATTTCCATCATTAAATACACTTTGCATTCAAGACACTTGAATTATTTCAGCAGTTGGATTAGTTGTGACTTTTTTTCTGCAATGGAACACAGAAAGGTAGGGGAAAGAGGATGATACAAGCCAACGTGTCTTTCCCCAATTTTCGGATGGATTGAAAGAAAGAGAACTTATTCAGTGCATAAAACATGCAAATGAAGTTAAATTCTGATTGGTTTTCTGGTTAAATAGAGACATATAAGCATTTGACATGAAGATGGCTTAAGGTGGAGCCTCTTTGCTTACTGAGACTGGTTGTGCACATTACGTACATTATAAGCTTTGCAAGCTCTCCCTCCCTTTTTTCTCTCAAAAACATGCTGATATTTGGGAGCTGACAGTTCCCTGACACCAGCTGCGTCACAGAGCTAAAGTAGCAGGTGATTTCCATCCGCATTCATCCATCCAAAGTACATGATCTTTGTTTTATAAGCCTGCATGCTGGATCAGTCAGTACAATATGGGTATCAGTCACTGTACAGAGCTCCAACACTTTGTGTCCCAAACCCTGTCATGTTGACATGACTGCTTTCTGAATGAATATAAATCAGTGTGGTTTTATTCATTGCCTTCACCCGTTGCTCTATTTTTTTTGCTGTTTTCTCATTCATCAAGGTTGTCGTTGTTGTGTATGGGAAATTCTAATATCAACACTTTTAAAACAGCAGCACAGACTCCTCTGATGAATGGAAAAATAAAAGCTAAGCATTTTATTATTATCTCCTTTGCTGTCTCTCGCTGTCTATCACCCACATTCACCCCTTCTCTCCTATATTTTTCCCTCTTTACCCTCTGCAATCTCTGTTCACCTCACATTTGGAAATCCACTTTCCCCCTTTTCATGCATTCCTGTCCTTTCATTCCTCTTGCTTTCATGTCCCATCTGCCAACCCATCCCTTCGTCCATCTTTCCCATCTTTCAATCCTTCCAATCTCTCTCAGTACTTTGATGAGGAGCAGGATGACCATGAATACCCCTATTATTATGAGGAAACAACAGGCATTCCCTCCTCCTCTGCGTCCCCCTCTCCTCAACCTGGGGCCCCCAGTCAACAGGTAAAGAGGGAGCATGAGAGAGGGAAAACAGGAGCGGGGTTTGTGGAAGGGAAGGAGAATGAGAGAGAGAGGTATTAAAGGAATAACTCAGGCATAATTCATAATATAGGTTTAGCTTGCTAAATATTTGTGTGAACAATATTTACATTACATATTCCCTAAAATGTTTGTTTGGAGAAAAGAATTGAAGCATTTTCACTTTTAGCATTCCATATGCCTCTCTCATCCCTCATCATTCCATACCCCCTTTGTTTTATTCACATTTCACCTTTTCTGTAATCCACATTGACCTCTTACACGTCCAACTCGTTTCCACTGACTTCGTCACACAGGAGTACCTTTCTTTCTTATGATTTTTTGTCCTCGTGCCATTTACATGTTTTCATATATGTGTGTGTTTGTGTGTGTTCAGATGTGGCCAAGTAGGGGCACTGGGGTGGTGTAGGTGCAGCTGTGTTGTTATACACACATGCACACGTTTTCCTCACATTCATTTCCACTCAGTTCTCTATACTTCACTCCTCCATATATCCTGTTTAAGGAGAGCACGTTCATGTTTAAAAAGGGATGTCACAAAGGTTTTCTATCACATAATGGACTCTACAAGAATTTTTTTTAGACTGTTTAGAAAGGTTACTTGGTAACATCTCTGATTTTAATTTGTGGATCTGCTGACATTTCCATATCAAACCAATGGATTATACATGATGATTGGGTGATTTGTATTTGATGCCAAATACAAGTTAGCATAGAAAACACAAGTAAGAACGTGCCACAGTAGCCTTTTCTTTACCTGATCTTGGTCAAATCGTCTTTGTAAATATGTTTTGTTTTTATTTTTGTTGTGTACAAGATAGATGGAGTTTGTAACACGAAGTGGCTGATCACAGAAGTGCATAATTAATTGACTTTCAAATGCTTTTCTGTGATTGCACCGCATTTGTTTATGATGAACTCCACTCAGTTTAACAGTTGATCACAAAAAAACACAGCTAGATTTGCAATGCTATTTGACCAGGGCATGTGTCTGTGTTGTCTACATACTTGCATGATTTCTTAATTGTCTTGGAGGATCACCGCATGCACCTACTGTACTTCTGGGTTATCAGTTTCCATACCAATTTTCCAGTCAACATGGGAATATCAATGCACATATTTTCATCTTGGTTGTAAATCGGACCTTTATATGGCATGCATGTATGCCACAGTATGTCTCCTTTAAGTCTGTTTGTGTTCTGTATTGCATATTTGAGGAGTTTATATTCATGGTGATGGCCTGTTTTACTCAGGTGAAATTTTGTTTGTTGACAATGTTAATTTGCATGTAATTTCTTAATAGCAGCATGAAGAGTAAGAATTAACTGTGAACTGTTGTTTTCATTTTGTGGTTTTATGTGACTAACATGCATTTGCATGCTTGCCTGGCATCCACGCTCTTTCCTTTGCATGGCTACACAGCAGTAACCTTCCCTGTCTTGCAGTGCATTATAACGTGTGTGTGTGTGTGTGTGTTAGAGAGAGAGAGAGAGAGAGAGAGCGAGCACAGCAGGTCAGTGCCTTAGTGATGTGTATGTTTTGTGTATGTGTGTTTGTACAGTGTGTGTGTCTGTGTGTGTATGTTTAGCACCAGCTTCACCTGACCAGTCACACACTCAGTGCCTCTGCCAAACCACAGGCTCCAGTTCATATTAGCGCAAAGATGCTGCTTTGTCATTTAATATTGGGAATGGCATTACTGGAGAGATCAGCAAAAACTCCTCTAAATAACTTGGGTCAAAGATGTGAAATTTCTCAAAATGTCGATTTTCAATTTGTTTGAATACTGGTAGTTTTTTCCTTACTGTTTTAAAACTTGTATTAATCATCTGCTGTATCCAGTAATGCCTGTACAGTCTCAGTAAATCATCCAAGCCTTGGCCATCTTTATGTCATTGTTTCTCAAAACATCCACTCTTGTCTTTCTCTCTCCTTCTGTCCATCCCTTGTTTGTGCTTTTCATCCCCCTCCCAACCCTTCCATGTATCTGTGTCTTCCTCCACTCTCTTTTTGTCAATATGCACATTTACATACTAAACAACATCTCAACCAAACAATAATCACGGATATTAGAAGAAGGAGCTCAATGGAAAAGCAACCCCCACTAAATCCACCCCTGTCAAACCGAAACCCACTCCAGCTAAGCTGGCCAAGACCGGACTATCCAAACTTGTAGTCAAGTTGCCCATGCCCACCAAAGCTCCCAAGTCTGCAACAGCCAAGCCATCCAAAGCTAAGCCCACTGCAGTAGAGATCCTTTTGTCTAAGATCAAACCAACAGCAGCAGCTAAATCTAAGCCTACGGCTACCCCAGCTAAGAACGGCAATGGTAAACAAGCTGCTGAGAAGAAAGTAAATGGTGCAGCTAAAGCCAACAGCAATGGCAATGGAAAAACAGCTGTAACAAAAATTAACAGCAATGGCAAAGCTACAGCTGATGCCAAGCCTACAGCTCAGGCCAAGGTTAATGGAAATGGCAATGGCAAGGTTGTAGCTGAGAAGAAAGTCAATGGAAAATCCTCAGCAGAAAAGAAAGCCAATGGAAATGGAAAATCGACTGTTGTGTCTAAGACTAATGGAAACAGCAATGGCAAAGCTACAGCAGAAAAGAAAGCCAATGGAAATGGCAAAACTGCCACAGAGGTTAAAGTCAAAATTAATGGCAAAGCTGAGAATAAAGTCAATGGTGAGGCTAAGGCTAACGGCAATGGCAAAATTATTACTGTGGTAGAAAAGAAAGTCGTTAGTAATGGTGCTACAAATCAGGCAAAAATTGAAACCACTACAAAAGCAAAGACTGAGAAAATTGTTAAAGTAGAAAAGACTGTGGTCAATGCAGCTAAATCAGCTGCCAAAGTAGAAGCTACAAAGGCACCTAAACCCACAAAAGCATCAAAACCTGAACCTACAAAAACAGCAAAGGCTGTGGCCACCAAAGCTCCAGCAGCAAAAACTCAAGTAAAGACAGAAGTCAAAGAGGTCACCAAAGTTAAAACTGTGGTCACCAAAGTCCCTCTGGTCAAACCAACGGTGAACAAAGTCGTGAAGAATGTGGTCGAAAAGGTTTCCACCCCGAAGAAAGTACCTCCAACATCTCCCCCTGTCCGACCAATTCCACCTAGACCCACGAAATCCAAGGTGGTGGTGGAAAATGTTAAATCCCAGCACAAACCATTCCCACCCTTTGGCAAGACTGTGCTGAGTGGAACTACAGTCCCAGCGAAGAAAAATACCAACGGTTATCAACAGGTACAACAAGAGGGTCCATGTTTGGGTCACAATGTCCAGAGTCGTATGATCCATCTGCCCCATCTGGTTGCCAGTTCTGTCCACCATCCAGGGTCTGCAACTAAATTTTATGAATAGTTTCATCTTTCAATAGATGGCTTGCAGTGCAAATTTTGAGGTATATCCTTGATGGTGGACAATATGGTCTTCAGAATGGAAGTTGGTTCATATCAAGCTGAGTGCCTTCTCCTCTGTTTATATATCATATGATCTTTATGATCACCCCAACTTCTTCATATGATATCATAAAGCGTGCACATTGAAGCATGGCTAATTGTACAGTTTCATTGTTCTTTACTCTACTTCATACTCCTACTCAAGCTGGATCTCAGAACCTGAATGCACTTCAGCACTCCGTCTCTTTCTTTTCAGGGGAAACCATTAACGTACCAGTCAAATGAATGAGCATGGATTTCTGTGGCACAAAAACTAAACCTGAGAAAACACAAATACTATTACATTCTATACACAAGCAACACAACAAATCTCATCTGTCACTCTGTCATTGCCTCTCTTTGTTTTGTTTTTGAAGTACCTGTGTTTTCTCTCTCGACACGTGTCCCTTTATCTGGCCATATTTTGTGTCAAATATGAATAAAGCAGCCTCACAGAAACTAAAAAGCAAGTGTGCTTTTATTACAAGTTACATTGAATTCAATGTGTAGTCTACTATGAAGCTACTTAAAGGTAGAATGACATTGTAAGGGTTCATGGTAATTAGTGGGTTCTGGTAAATTCTTAGAATGTGTTACATTGAATGAACTGAATTATGTTCTGTGAGGCTGTTAATCGGGGTTGTCTCTCTGTTTTCTGGTCTTGGATTACACTAGACATCCCAAAGCATCAAGTAATGATGTTTTCATCTTTAGGGATGGATAGAGGCTCTCAGTCCTACTTACTTCCAATAAGAGCAGACTTCACCCTTTCATGAATATTGGCTTTGTGAGCTTTAAAAAGCAAAAAAATGTTCAACAATACAATAAAAAGAAATCTCAGCAAAGTAGTCTCAATGACTCCCTAAATCTTGCATATGGCAACATGTATAGTCATTGAGATTCTACCTGAAATTTCTTTTATAAAATGGATCTACACAACTTTAAAAATGTGAGTTGCCAGTAAAGATATTCTTTGGCAACCACAATTTTAGGATGTGTTCCATTTTTTTCCACTTTTAACTCATCATCACTTACAAGCAGACTTTGAACTAACCACGCTTTCCCATTAAAATCTGCTTACTTCCTCCCTGCTCCCCAATTCCTGTCAACTTGACCAATCAGGATGTAGATACTGAATATTCCGAGGCTGGCCACACCGCTACAGAGACTGATTATTACTATGAGGAGACGGTGCCAGAGGGTGAGGTGATTGGACAAGAAGAGGTCCCTGTACAGGTAATAAGAAAATTACACACTGGATAGTGACACAGATCAAGAAGATGAAATAGTCAAAGAAGACTGATGGAATAAATAAACCTTATACAGAACATAAATGTAAGTCTCCAGATGTATTTGCTTATAGGTCCCATATTGTATAAAGCCGGTCGAGGTGCTATAATACTATGAAACTATCATAACGCTCTATTCACAGAGAAATGCACACAGCCCGTATTTAGAAACAATGCCTTTTATCAAGCCGTCAGGACTTCCGTACAGTTCTGATATTCACAACTATACTATATATAGGTAGAAAGTGATGCTACAGTGCCGTTATAGTTATTACCCGGCTGCAATGACGGTGCAGCGACGCAGAGAGCGCAGATATAGAAGACCCGGTAGGGGGCTTAAAGAGACAGGCGCTAAAACGAAGCGTTTTAGAAAGTGTGAATATAGGTTTATTCAGACCAACGGAATGAGCAAAATAATTTGTATTTGAACATTAAAGCATGTAAACATGTTCTAGTAGAAACCAAAAATACAAGTAGGCACCTAAACTATTTTGTAATATGGGACCTTTCATTTACTCAGGAAAATACAAAAATAACAGAAGTTACCAATTAGCATAAAGTGACAAAAACAAGAATAACTCCTCGCCTCAAAACAAGAAACATCCATCAACAAAGGAAGAAGACATTGTAATACCTGTGTGGTGGTGAGCCCAGTCTTTGTAGTTTTATCAAGTAGTTATAGCTCTGTGTCTGTCTTTATACTTTTCTAACCACACAACAATGTTTTGTTGGCACCGATGCCACATGACAAGACACACTTTTTCAAAGAGAACGCACCACATTCATCTGCTTGTATCATCAAACATTTTTATGTGGATCCCTTTTCCCCCTAACAACAAGATTCCTGTTCTCATCTCAAGACCCTTGGTTGATCAGGTTGTGATCTTGACATAAGAACAAAGATCTTGTGAAAAAGGGATACGCATACAAATATTTGATATGAAGTTTTAACCACAGCAACAAAGGGAGATGAATATAATGCATTCTCGTTTGAGAGAAAAATCTAACTGAACTAAAGAATACAGTCATTGCTGTGGCTTACTTTACAGCCCTAAACTGTCAGAATTTGAGACGGAGTTTCTCACAGTTCTGATCTGTTTCTCACTGTTCACTTATTTTGGCAATAATCCATATTGTCATCATTAACATTTTATCATCTATATTAGCTGAATTTGATGCCTTTGTTTTGTTTTCCAATTCTGATGTTTTTGCTAATGTTTTGGTGAGCATTGTGTCAGTTCTATATGGTATATATTTTTGTAACAAATGTACACATTATTCACAACTTGTTGTAAAAGGGCTTCAGTTGTATTTACTTTGTCAATTACTGCATTTTCATATGAGATAACGGTACAGCATAATTCCACTGGATTCATGTTTGTTTTTAAAACACCCATGGTAAGTAACATAGAAAATAACATAGTTTTTGCTTTGCATAGCATAGCACATAGCAGCAGCTTGTTTTCACAAAGTGCTTCATATCAGTTCTGTGTGTTTAGGGACTAGACAAGCAAAACCATGACATTAAACCAAACGCTTACAATGTCAGATAATATATTTGAGCAAAATTGGACAGGTCATCACACACAAGCTGATGAAGATATGCTTTAGTGGAAACATACTATTATAAATTTAATAATAAATGATTAATAGGAGATCTAAAGTCGCAGGATTATCCTGCCAATCAGTAATTCACCTGAAAAAATCGGACTGACGTTAAGCATGAAGGACTGATACCACAGTCTGCCAGATGTCTTTTTGTTTTCTGTCCCTATGTCACTGTTTATTTGCGAAAGGTAAGACTCACTCATTTCTATATATGCCCCCTTCTTCTACTCCCCCTGGTGATTCATTCTATATTTCTCTTTCCTTTACTAACGTTTCCCCATCATTCATACATCTCCCTCTTCCTTCCTTCTTCTTCTTGCATCTTTATTTCCCTTTGCTTGATACATCCTCCCGTGCCCCTCTATCCACCCCATTGCGGCTCTGATAAACCCAACCCAGCCCCAGGTGGAGACAACGTTGGTGGGAGAGGAGGTAGATGCCACCAAGGCAGGCGGTGTGGGCGAGGAAGCCTTCACTGAGGAGTATGTGGACGTGGGCCTTAAGGAATACGACTATTCCTACAAGGACTACAATGAGCCAATGATGGAGACTGGAGAGGTCGAAGCCAACATGGGCCCCGCCCTGTCCGCTGTGACAGACGAGGGAGGCGTAAGTCGTTTTGCTTTAGAGGCAAAAAAAAACCCAAAACCAGTTTCAACCAAATCTGAATCCTAGTCTTTGTCAAATTGTATTCAATGTCCTCTCAAATGACTTGTTTGAGTTTGCCGTCTCTCAAAGGCCATTATGGAAACACCTAATTTATTTCTGTGTGTTTAGTTTTTTTTTATCACTCTGGGACCTTCTTATCCATGGTGGCTAATTTGAACACACCTGGTACTATATACATCTTCACCTAAAAGACTGGGATAGAGAATGTAGCCATAATTACCTTCACTTTAACACATAAAAGTGGATTTTAGACAGACCTAAACGTTATAAAATCCATTTAGAAATCTCAGGAGGACCAGCTGCAACTTTGACTAATGTTACATATTTTGACTTGACTCTAAAAATATACCTTCAGTCTACCCTTGTATTCATTTGATGTATTGATTTTTAACACCTGTTTTAGTCTCCCAACCAAAGGTGTTCGTAAATTCAAGATGGCCAATATACCATATAATATTCATGGATTCAATTGTATGTCAGGCAAGCTCAATCAGTTACATAGAAACCTGTATTTGAATGCATTTCAAATACTTTAAGGACCAAGACGTGGTCCCCACATCAAAGGTTGAAATTGGTTTTATTCTATACGGTGTATAGTGAGCATCTCAGGACCCTTGGATGAATAGCTATTGGTAGTAGAAGCTATTGGGGCTCCTAAAAACATAAATGATAACTTTAACTGTCACATACACTGCATAAAGAGGCATTTGGAAGTGCAGCAGAAACCAATTGCTGCATCTTTTGTCTTGAATGCCGTTTATCTCAGTGTATGGCTTCATTTAGAGCTGCTAAGCCAACATCATTCTCTGTATCTATGCACAAACAAATATACAAGTAATGGACCAACAGTTTGGAGAACACTGGCGTAATAATGTTTGATACAATGTTGCAAACTAATGTGGTTGTCTTGTGTAAGTGTGCACCTGCTGTCCAAATGCATGCAGCCAAATCTGCATTCTATGAGTGTGTTTGTCTTTTTTGTTTTCGATGTACTGTATGTGTGTGAGTACCTTTATACTGACTATGCTGTGTTGTTGGCTACATGTGTGTTTTCCTCAGGCTGCCGTCAGAGGCCAGAAAGGAGACAAAGGAGAACCTGCTGTCTTGGAGCCTGTGAGTCACTGTCTTTAAGAAGCTTTACCTCAGCAGGTGTTAAAATAGCTTGTTCCCAGCCACTTTTACCAGAAGCTCCATGGGTTTGCACTAGTATCCCACCAGTCAACATCTTGCTTTTCTATCTGTAATTCAAGATAGATTTGCCACGTCAAGTTGAGGGTGTGATTCAACACATATTCACATTTTAGAATACCATTTTGGCTGAAGAACAATACCAATTCTGTTATAAAATCACAGGACATACCTACAGCTGGTTACCTACACTGTCCCATATTTGTTTCAATTGGTGCCAATTAGTCATTATACTGTTGACCAGCTGTCAATTTCCAATGAGCAGGTTGACAAACATTCTATAGATTAGACAGCTGGTAGTTTAAATGGCAGCAACTGAGACTGAATGACAAACCAACCTAAGCTTCTTGTCCTCGTAGAAAAGGCTAAAAATCTTTCCATTTGTCATCTAAGCTGATTTTCTTTTTTTAGTGCATATTTCAGTCTTAAAATGCTAAGATAAGTTATTTAACCTGAAATGCAGCCGGGACAGATCTCTCCAGTAGGAGCCAAATGTGTTTTGCATTTTTAATTTATAACAGCGGAGCCTTATAATGGAGTAATGACTTTCTACAATGTACACACTTGTATGTTCTTTTTGCGAGATTTTCTCCTCTGTAACATTTCTGACTTTATTTTGATTTTTGCAGGGTATGCTGATTGAAGGACCTCCAGGACCTGAGGGACCTGCTGTAAGTAAATGATAATTATTCCCGTGTTTCTGTCCAAAAGATATTTAACTGACCTGTTAACATTACATTTATACCCCTGTAGTTTGCTCTTCTAGATTAGTACTCTGCAATCAGAACACTTATATCCTTTTTCCCCTACCTCTTCCAGGGTCCTACAGGCCCCCCCGGCTCCTCTGGACCTCCTGGCTCCGTCGGCGACCCTGGCGAGAGGGTGAGTGTTTCATTTTATCTGAAGAAGTGCAGGTTTGTAGAGATTAGAATCTGTGCACAGACAATTCTGAAACATTATTGGTCATTGCAGATGCACTATGCAAAAGAAACATATTTTACTTCTACTCTTTCCTTCAACACGCCAGCTCACCCTTTTCTCTATTCATCCTGCAGGGTCTTCCTGGTAAGGCTGGTCTACCTGGAGCTGATGGAGTCCCTGGACCTCCTGGAACCTCAGTCATGCTGCCTGTGGGTCCCCCTTAACTTTTGATCCTTCATTAGAAAGGGATACTGTCTGAATGGCCAAAAATGTGAAAAACAAATGTGATTGAGATGTGATTTTTGCTCCAACATGGGCATTTTTAACATTGGCCCTGGTTCAATATTCTGTATAAGTCTGTATGTTCAATACAAATACCTGTTATAATGCCTTGAAGCTGTATTTTCTTTAAATAGTTGGAGACTGCCCATTCAAAGACTTCATCCTCTTTATTAGTTCAAGTAATTGTTCAACCGAATGTTTTGTTAATAAATTATAATCAATTTCTCCAACAGTTATCCTCTACTATTGATTAGGCACAGCATCCACTCAGATGTCTAAATGCTTTTTTCTTTTCTTTTTTGCAGTTCCGTTTTGGTCAGAGTGGAGGAGATAAGGGTCCTGTCGTTTCTGCACAGGAAGCCCAGGCCGCAGCCATCTTGTCTCAGGCCAGGGTCAGTCATCACTTTTATTTCCCATTTCCAGTGTTAGTTTTCCTCAAGGATCCATCAGTGGAGTCTTGATGCGTCGCCCATTACCCCAGAGTGTTGCCATCTTTGAAAAACATTGTGTCTGTAGATGTAATTAACATGTATGCACATATGATTCGATAGACATTAGCCTTACCTTGCTATTGATATTTTTTTTAAAAGGCACTTCCCTTACCGAAGTGAGTACAAGAACCATAACAACATGTAATACATAATTAATTAATTTATAATTAATGTAAAAGGAGACTTTTTTTTTCTTCATCATCAACATTACAAGAAGCCATGTGCCTTCATCATCATTGATTTTGAGATGTTGTCTCTAGATGGCCCTGAAAGGACCTCCTGGACCAATGGGATTCACTGGACGCCCTGGACCACTGGTATGTTATTTGTCATTCTGACCCTTAGCTGTTCTGAGTCTGCTGTTGTCATTGCTAACAAATGTCACAATGCACTACACAATACAAAAACATGGACTTAAACAAGGATTCAGATCTCATTATACTGTAGGTCTCTTGAAGGTCTTTTGATACGTCCCATTAATTACAAAAACAGCTTTGATTTTTTTCTTTTCTCTGATCATTAAAGTGCTCATATTATGCTAATTTTCAGGTTCATAATTGTATTTAGAGGTTATAGTAGAATAGGTTTACTTTTAATTTTCAAAAAACACCTTATTTTTGTTGTACTACGCATTGCTGCAGCTCCTCTTTTTACCCTGTGTGTTGAGCTCTCTGTTTTAGCTACAGAGTGAGGCATCACACATGTGCAGTACCTAGGTCAGCGCTACAAGCCAGTCAGAAGCAGAGTATGAGGGCGTGCCACGTTAGCAGCTAGGCGAGCATTATAACGTGTTACAAAGTGACGCACGTTCGTCACGGAAGTAAAGGCTGGACTACAATAGAGCTGTTTGGAGCAGTTTGTGAACAGTGTTTTCTGTTGGAGATGGTAAGTCCCTTTGGGGTGGATTTTGGGATTTTTCACTTTGTAAACCTATAACATGCACAAAAAGATATATAACACAATAAAGGAAAGGGAAAAAGCCAAAAAGCATAATATGAGCACTTTAAGGGGCGTGCAACAATAAATAGTTTTGCTGATGATGATGATGATGATGATGATGGTGATGATTGTTGGGACTGTTTCAGGGAAATCCAGGAAGTAATGGTCTGAAGGGAGAGAGTGGAGACCCTGGCCCTCAGGTAAAAACACTGAACCTGAACTCTGACCTCAAAATCAAACAATTAAAATAATGTGTACGTCAAACCACAAAACAAATATCCTTCCTTTTACAGTGCAGTATTGTGTATGTTGTTATTGAACTTATAGTGTACTCAGGTCAGATCTATGACAAAAATGTATCACATACATGTAATTCATTTCTCAGGGCCCCAGGGGATCCCAGGGTATAATGGGACCTCCAGGCAAAGCAGGAAGAAGAGTGAGTATGAATAATGGCTGGTTTGTCTTTAAGTTGTTTATTGTTTGTTTGACTCAAAGTACACAGGACATAACTGCTGTTTCTCAAAGAGACTCAGGAGTAAATTCTAAGTGAATGGTGAAGATGTTTCGACCAATACGGAATCATCTGTTTTCATACGTGGATCTTTCCTATAGCTCTGTTAAAATGATCTCTTTCTTTGCCAACCATGCCCTGTAAAAACAAATGGGTGTTTGGCAAGTGGTACAACTGTGTCTGATATACAAATCACTTTTAAAACATGTTCTTCCTTTGCTTGTCTCCAAACAGGGCCGTGCCGGAGCTGATGGCGCCAGGGGAATGCCAGGAGAGCCTGGATCTAAGGTAACCTTTCGTTAGTGTCATTTCTTTATGGACATCGTCAAAATGAACTCTATTGGCTTTTCTACCTGGCATTTTATTTAAAAGTCCTGGAAAAGATCCCCCTGTATGAAAAAATGCAGTCAAACAATCATACTGACAGTAACTGTGATGTTGCCTTAAAAATTAAACCTATCACTCTCGAGTCTTTTAATGCTTGTAGTTTTTTTCCTTGTGAATTTGTGAAATGATAAATGTACAACCTGGTAGGCTACGCAGGAATATGATTAAGCCAGTCTTGCTCGGACAATAAAGTCCAACTGAGCATCTCACGCTTTTATCTGGTGTGCACAGCTATGTACATATCAAAAGTTTAAACTTAGGGTTAATGCATTCTCTCCAATTCTGATATATTTCTATATCTACTACAATTCATTAGTAATACCTTACATGTCTGTTTGTCTCTCTCAGGGTGACCGTGGTTTTGATGGCCTTCCTGGTTTGCCCGGTGACAAAGGACACAGGGTGAGTCGAAAAAATTAATTAAACATTATTTAAAAGATTTCTGAATCTGCTCTTTTGATTTACAGAATTTCAGACGAAGGCTTTGATATGTTTAAATGATAAAATAATTATTTAACTACAGCAAGTTTTGTGTTTGCTGTCCCTTAGTCTTGTAAAGACTGTCCTGTAATCAATATAATCAGAAACCAGATAAGTGTAAACTCACTAGAGATGGAACTTCAGCAATCTCCGGTGTCTTCACGGAGGCCTCGTCTGACAATTTCTTCTGTACTGAGCTCACTTTGGGCTCTCACGCAATCAACAATAAATAACTTTACTTCCAGCTTTAAGTTTAAATAAATAAGTAAGAGTGAACCGGCATACCAACAAAACCACAGCATTAGTAGTAGTAATAGTGGTAGTAGAAAGAAGATTTTGCGTGTTCTTTGTTGTTGTTGTTTATTAGGATTTCCTTCATTTTTTACACAACATAGAAAACATACAATAACAATACAGCCATTTATAACCAGACGTTACCTAGACATACACAAGTGTTTAATATGTATAAGAACCTTAATACTTGGGTATCTGTTTGTAAGCAGAGCTAAATCATGTTCGGATTCCTCACTCCGCCATTTTTTCATCTCCCCAGGGGGACTCAGGAGCAATGGGACCCCCAGGTTCTCAAGGAGAGGACGGAGAGAGGGTACGAATATATGAGAAAAGAAAACATCCATCATTTTGTCACTCCATAACTGATAATAATCATGTTGTTTCTGTGTGTGTTTCCAGGGAGATGATGGAGACATTGGACCCAGGGGTCTCCCAGGTGAACCAGTGAGTGTTTCAATGACAACACAGTCCAATTTTAAATCTTTCCCTCATGTCTATATGTCTCCGTTATAAACAGCATCCCAAAATACTGTACATCCCTGTGCATCCATCTTTCTACCTTCCCACCTGTTGTTTCTCAGCATAGCAATAATTCCTTAAATAGTTAGAGTTCTTCACTGTAATTATGTGTCAGGCAGTGATGGAGGGGTAGAAGTGCTGTCAGGATCACTCACAGTTTATAGTGCAATGATTTCAACAAGGAAGTCTACAAGAAACATGTGCAGACTGAAATGTAATAGTTTGCAAGAAATGGATGTTTGGATGTAAACTCCTGTCAGCTTCATCAATAACATCAACCCTGTGAGTAAGCCAGAATAAATACACATTCAAAATGTTACAAACTTAAATATATATATAAAATAAGACTAGTTACATTTTTTTTCATAAAATAAGCCACTTTATTAGGTGCACCTGTACAATCCAGTACAACAGCTCGGCCATAAATTCTACATTTGTAAAGTCTATAATGTTCTGTTTTTGTTGACACTGTCTGAAATGTGTACATTTAATATATTTATTACAGAGGTCATAGTTAGAAGTGGTGTTGTACTGGACTACATTATAATGAGAGATGGTTTGTAATAGTTTTGTCCTTATTTACACATGTAAAGGGGGGGCAGAATATTAGAAAGACCTCTCAATATATTGCAGTCCAGTACCAGTAACTATATGACCTCAATGCTGAAACATATAACTACAGTAACACCTCTATGACAGTGTCAAAAAAGACCCTGAACATTATAGTCATCATAAAAGTAGATTTTATGGCAAAAAAGTTGGATTGCCATCTCTTATAAAGTGACCACTGGAGGTATTTATAAGTGGCGTATGCTGTACATTCAAACAAAACAAACCATTTAAAAAAACATCCAGACCCAGACCTGACATTGATGCCCTCTAGAATAAAATGATGTCTGACAAAGAAATGACAAGCCACATAAGTTAGACTTTCTTTTCCTCTTCACGTCAAAAAAGTGTTAGTGCATGTAAAACAGTATTTAAGACAAGAGCGCTACCATTTTTGAGGTCTCCCAAGTATTATTTTTTTGTGGGCACACTCTCAAGGAAATAGAATACTGAGCGCTATCTCTTTACAATCACCCACAACGCCTCAACATGAGGACAAAACCAAAATAAACACATCATACTGTATTCTCAATATCACCATTACAAAAACAGCATTTCTGCTTATTTTCTTAAACCCCATCTGAAAAGCTTGTGGGAAGAATGTTAAAGAAACGTTTTAATTTAAAATGAGTGGTGGTCAAAGACACAAATTTAAAATCCAGCTACACACCTGCCTCCAAGAAAGTGGTATAGTAAACATTTCTCCCCAGTAGAGATGGCATTTAAAGAGAATTACAATTAAATAATAGACTTTTACAATAATAAGAATATACATTTCTATTTATATCAATCACACACATAAAAAAAACCAATTCCCTTAAACAAAAATTATTTTTAAAAAGGTACGCCATCTACGAAATTATTGTAATCTGTCCATTTAGTTTGTTACAAATACTTGTTTTTTTTCAAATCAACAAACAGTAGTAATCATTACAATACAATCATTAGTTTGTCACGATGCTAATGTTGCAGCTGTAGCTGTTGTTGTCCTTTGACCTCCCACTTTTATTCATCTATATTGTGATTTTTTCGATAATCAAAATTGTGAGGCTGTTGGAATATGACTTGGATTACTGACTGATCTGTGTGTGTGTGTGTGTGTGTGTGTGTGTGTGTGTGTGTGTGTGTGTGTGTGTGTGTGTGTGTCTAGGGACCTCGTGGTTTGCTCGGACCCAAAGGTCCTCCTGGAATCTCTGGCCCTCCTGTGAGTAAAAACTAATTTTTTTTTAAGATTATTATTTGGGCATTTGTAGGCCTTTATTGACAGGACAGCCTAAGAAATAAAGGGGGAGAGAGAGGGGGAATGACATGCAGCAAAAGTCGAACCCGGGCCCGCTGCGTCGAGGAGTAAACCTCTATATATGGGCGCCCGCTCTACCAACTGAGCTAACCGGGCAAAAACAATTTTAAACCACATTGTACTGCTTTTATTTTAGGAGCATTGTTTTTTCCATCTGTGACCACTGAATACCCACAGCACCTCCTGAAACAACACCACACAACCTGATATAAAGACGGGGATATCCAGTGATCTAAAAATGAACATGTAATGTTCCCACAATCACCTCAAAATGATACCAAGACACCCAGTATCACCCAGGATTTAGGCAGCCATTCCCAAGTGTCCATTTGACACTCATATATTTATATGTACTAGAGTTGTTTGGCTGTGGTTGAGGTCTGCCCTAAAAACAGTGGTACTGTACTAAAGTACAATTGTATGCTACTTTATCCTTCTACTCCTTTCCATCTCAGAGGTTATTATTGTACTTTTTACTCCACTACATTTATTTGATAGCCATAGTTACTTTGCAGATTTAGATACAAATTTTGAATGAACTAATAAATGATGATTTATTATTAGTTAAGCAACCCCGCAATATATAAAGTAATTTAAATTAGCTCCACTTATACCAGTCGAAACATTAAGGTGATGAACACACATTAACGCATTAATAATTATAATCCAGTAATATTCATTCATATATGATTCTAAAATGGGCCATTTTGTATAGTAAGTACTTTTACTTTTGGTAAATAATAATAATATAATAATAAATAATAATTCACAAACTGCTCCAAACAGCTCTATTGTAGTCCAGCCTTTACTTCCGTGACGAACGTGCGTCACTTTGTAACACACGTTATAATGCTCGCCTAGCTGCTAGCGTGGCACGCCCTCATACTCTGCTTCTGACTGGCTAGTAGTCCTTACCTAGGTACTGTCAGGGCACGACCTCATACTCTGCTTCTGACTGGCTAGTAGTCCTTACCTAGAGTACTGTCAGGGCACGCCCTCATACTCTGCTTCTGACTGGCTGAAGTAGTCCTTACCTAGGTACTGTCAGGGCCCTCATACTCTGCTTCTGACTGGCTAGTAGTCCTTACCTAGGTACTGTCAGGGCACGACCTCATACTCTGCTTCTGACTGGCTAGTAGTCCTTACCTAGGTACTGTCAGGGCACGACCTCATACTCTGCTTCTGACTGGCTAGTAGTCCTTACCTAGGTACTGTCAGGGCACGACCTCATACTCTGCTTCTGACTGGGTAGTAGTCCTTATCTAGCTACTGCGCATGTGCGACTCCAAACAAAGATGGAACAGAAGTGAGATTCAAACAGAGAGCTCAACACACAGGGTGAAAAGAGGAGCTGCAGCAATGAGCAGTACAACAAAAATATGGTGTTTTTTTTAATTTAAACCATGTAAACCTATTCTGATATAACCTCTAAATACAATTATGAACCTGAAAATGAGCATAATATGAGCACTTTAAGTAAAACATCGGAGTACTTCTTCAACCAGTACTTAAAAGAGTACTCCAAAGATTTAGCAAGGCACTCCTTTAACATTGTCTGAATCACAGACAGTTTTTTGAAAAGGATCAAAATGAATGCAGCACAACCAGAGACGTAGTCGTTTTTTTAAAATATTCTTCTTCATTAAAACCAAGTGCCCACATTCCCCACAATGCAACCCGACCACTGACAGTTGGTCAGATATTCAGGTGTGTTATGCTAGTAGCAGCTAATGTAGCATACACCTGCTAACCTGAAGCGGAGCTGAAGAGCAGGCTACAGAGGTCTGGTGCGCCAGCATCACTTGAGGACATTTGTCAGCTTCAGTAGCTTTATACTACTTAAGACCTGTAAAGAGACATTTATGGGTAAAATCAGTTGAGTTCCTCTTTAAGCTGCAGTTTTTAAGTGCTGATTCCCACAAAGCCAAACCACACACTCCCATCATCACCAAAATCTATAATTTGCTGTGAGTGGCATTGAGCAATAAGGCACTAGCAAGGATCGTATCAGTTCCTACAGCAGGCAGCAAAAAAAGAATTGCTTTGAATATAAAAGTGAGTTAATCATTAGTATGTGCAACTGTGCAATTGTTTTTCAGATTTCCCTTCTGATTTTTCTCTGTTCATCCTCTTTCCTTCTCAGGGTGTACGAGGAAATGACGGGCCCCACGGTCCCAAGGGAAACCTGGTCAGTGTCACTTTAAGTTGTCTACCATGTTATCATGTAACTTTTGAATCAGCTGATAATTACTATCAGTGGCTGTAATTGTATCACAAAACCTTTTATTATGAGTAATTCTAAGATGTGACACTCATCTGTCCTCCACTTTGTCATCACTTTATCTTCTTTCTGTGTCTCAGGGTCCCCAAGGAGAGCCAGGACCTCCAGGTCAGCAGGGAACCCCTGGAACTCAGGTGAGGCTGCGGACAGTTGGTCCCCATCACATACTGTACTTGTGTAATATTAACTTCTTTCACTAAGTAACTGTGTGTGAAAGAGCAAAGGTGTGCATGCACATGTACACAAAACAAAAGGAAACAGTAATGTTGAGAGTGTACATTCATTCATTTATTGTTTCTTTTTAGGGAATGGCAGGACCTCAGGGAGCCCTCGGACCCCCAGGAGAGAAAGTAAGATACCAAGAATATATACACTTACAAAAATACTGCAAGATACAGGAAGTTGGCTCAGGGAAGTTATACAATAGAGGATGAATGTTTACACCTTTTATCTCTTTATTTATGAAGAATATATGTCCAAAAAGCCCTTTAGCCCTGTGAGGTATTTTGGATAGCCAATATCACAGCATGTAAAGAGCATTCTGTATCTGCAATTTGTTGTATTTGTTGTATTAAAAAAAGCAGATATTAGACTGTTACATAATGCAGTGAAAGATATTACAAAAGTGAAAACCAGCAATATATGTTGGGAGACTTGCAGTTCATAAGACAAGTCCATAAGAAAACCAAAACATATTTCATAGTCCATATTCTAACATCACATTTCTTTGTCCAGAAAGTATGTAGGTTTTTAAAAGTGCTTTAAGTAAATGTATGTATATATTACATTAACAAATAAGTGTATTGTTTAATGATAATTTTATTGAAATGACCCGGACATTGTGAAAAAGATGAAGTTATACTCAAGACATGAGATGAGATCTGATTGGATTAGATTAGATGTAACATAACATGCACTGTATATCATATGTTATTATTCTGGATTTCAATACATAAAGGGATGAGGAGGATTGCTTGATGATTACTCTTTATTGATGTCTTTTTTTTCTCTTGTAGACTTTCAAAACAACAGTCCTTTTGTGAAGTGTGCTTATTTGCTTTCTTGGCAATAGTAACGTGAGAAACACTCTTGTATCTCTTTGTTTAAATATGAGCTGTAGCTCATATTTAAACAAAGAGATTAGCTTATTTTAGCTTATCATAAAGTCTGCTAGCCAGGCTCTGTCCAGAGGTAAAAAAAGAATCCACCTACTAATAATGGCAGTTCAAGTAACTCTGCAATCATATTGGAATTACACATCCTTCTCTCTGTCACATTAAGCATAGAAAGGAAGCAGCTCCCACTTGTTAGCTTGGTAACTACACAGTTATTAGCACTGGTTATTTCTCTTTTGGTGTTTTAGGGCAGTTACCAAACAGTTTGAAGTGCATTACCACCCCCCTCTGGACTCTCACTCATGACCACCTTGTCTTCTCCTCCAGGGTCCCACAGGAAAACCAGGCCTGCCAGGAATGCCTGGAGCTGACGGCCCTCCTGTACGTTGAGTCTCTTCCTTATTTTTCTTTGATTATATCATTAAAACTGAATTAGGTTGAATCTACCAACACTGGATGTCCTTGCTGAGACTTGAGCTCTCTGTCTTTCCTTCTCAGGGTCACCCAGGGAAGGAAGGGCCTTCTGGCACCAAAGGAAACCAGGTGGGTGTCAGTCATCAGCCCATCACACCCCGGCCTTGGTGTCCCTTCCATCGAACACACTCTTACTTAAAGGCATTTATTGTGATGTTAACTCATCCTTCTTTCTTTGACCTTCTCCAGGGTCCAAACGGTCCCCAGGGATCAATCGGCTATCCCGGCCCTCGTGGCATTAAGGTCAGTTCAGTTCATTTTTTCATTAAGTCCTCTTTGTCAGGTCACTTTTGCACACTTTAAATTATTTCTTGATTTTTTTTTAGGATTTTGTATTGCATGTGCAAATAAACATAACAACTTAAATGTTCCTTAGTATATCAGTGTATTGATTATGCAATGCTTTAATTGCAGGGAAGTCAAGGAATCCGCGGACTGAAGGGCCACAAGGGAGAGAAGGTAAGTGATGCATTACAATAGAATACTTCCACTTAGTCAAGGTATACCCTCACTTAAAATCACAATTGCATAGTGTACATTTTTAGTTGACACACAATAGCAAAAACAAAAAACAGGACATGTTCACGTCTTTGTCTCTTGAGTTCAGTTCAATAATAAACAGGTTGATGTAGTCTTTTGCTGTTTGCTTGTGTTTCTAGGGAGAAGATGGTTTCCCTGGAATTAAGGGAGATTTTGGTGCCAAGGGAGAGAGGGTAAGATTGATTGATTGATTGATTGATTGATTGACTTATTCATTGTCATTTCATATCTTTGCCATATTGTCTGAGTTATTACTCTGTATATCTGTATACATTTTGTTGATTTGATCTGAGAGTTTTGCTCCTGCTGACAGGGTGAGCTTGGAGTATCAGGGCCCAGAGGAGAGGATGGTCCAGAGGGGCCAAAGGGTCGCGTCGGACCCCCCGGTGAGCTCGGGCCAATTGGACTAGTTGGAGAGAAGGTACAACCAGATTACATGATTGGCTCTGAGTAACGTGAGATAGGTTACTGATATTCTTAGGAGCATCATTTCCTGCTTTATGTATTATTCACCAAAAGTGAAATTCTTCTAAGACTGAACTTTTGGTTTTTGTGTTGCAAATTCTGATATTTCCTATAAATTTACCAAGATATTTCCATTTCTTAAAATTAGGGTGAGGCTTCCTCTTTGACAACATTAGGCAGGAAATATAACTGTGCTGCCCTCTGGTGGTTGTACACATATGTGCACTTAAGTGAAATGTGACATTTACACATGGAGTTATAATTATATTACAATTATATTTGAATGAAACATGGGCATTTAATTTTCACATATGTTTTTTTTTATTATTGTTGTGTAAGTTGCTGTGACTAAACGTCTGATATTTTGCCCGTTAATTTTATTGCATGTTAATATGACCGTAGCACACCTGAGCACAATATCAGCTAATTCTCGTTTACCTTCATATTGTGGCATATTTTTCTGAATTTGAACAAATCATCACTGGCACACTTGTGATACAATTTGTTGTGTAGCAGTTTGGTTAGTATTTAAAACACAATTACAGATGTTGTGATCCATTCACATTAAAGGATAATGATTAATGACATCGTCACATCATTTCAGGGTAAACTTGGTGTACCTGGACTTCCTGGATATCCTGGAAGACAAGGACCCAAGGTAAGAGAAACACACATATCATCCTCACGGGCACATTTATTCATCCAGGATGACTTTTGTTTCACGCAAGTGATCATCAGGCCTTACAGTGCTTATGTTGATTTGTTTTTTAGGGATCTCTTGGATTCCCAGGATTCCCCGGCTCAAACGGCGAGAAGGGAACAAGGGTAATTCGATGGCTCTGTTTTTTTTGCTTCTTAAGCCAGACTATTCAGCTCCTTAGGGCCATAGATAATAAATGATCAAAGCAGTGATCAATGTCAAAGTGTCAGATGAGGTAGCTGATGAATGATCACTACACAAGATAAGATAAGATAAGATGGACTGATGGATCCTGTATTTATCTTCAGTATTGTACGGTTCACTTATGTCTGACTGAGTCTGAAATGGTGTTTTTTGTTTGTTTTTTCAGGGTCTTGGTGGCAAATCAGGGCCTAGAGGACAAAGAGGACCAACGGTACTATTTCATTTAATTATTTATTCCTTCTTTTAGCCAGTTTGTAAAAGCTATGCTCGGTCTGAGGATGATGATGATGATCTTTGATCCTTCTTCCACTCAAGCTGTTGAGCGCAGATGGACAAAAACAGTTTTTGTAGGCTCTTGGTATTTCGAGAGTAACGTAGCACCTGAGCAGAGTTTTACTGCCCTCTCTGGTTGACAGGGTCTAGCCTGTTGCAGCTCTGACCCTTTGGTTATAACAGTACACCTGTGCATCACTGCAGCAAAGTGAGATATTAAAGCACTGGAGCTCAGCAAAAACAAGATTTTCAGGGGGTTTTAAGTTATTCTTTAAGCATTGATTTAATGTGATTGAATTAATTTAAAACTCTCGCAACATCAACGTAATCAAAGATAGCGTCACTTTTGCATTGTTTTTCACTAATTCTGCTCACTGTTTGTGTCCACCAGGGCCCCAGAGGGCAGAGAGGACCGAGGGGGGCGACTGGGAAATCAGGAGCAAAGGTTTGTTTTGGGAAATTGTCCACATAATTGCTTGGCGAGTGGTTATTATGATGATTATGTTGATGATTATTTTTTGTCATTGCTATCATAGTAATCATCATTGCACATTTATATTGATGGAACTAAAACTTCAAAGCTGGATGTCTTGTTTTTTATTTTTTTATAACTCAATCACTCAATTTGAATTTGACAACAGTTTAAATAAAAACGCCGCCCGGTATTTTGATATTTAATGATCAGCGATTTATCCCTGTACTTTGTCATCTGTTTTCTTTGATTCATTTACATATTTCTAACGGGTCTTTGCTTTAAAGTAGCCTTACTCAAGATTTAAGCCTATCTCAAGAAGCAAAATATATTAAAGAATAATAGTTTGAGATCTGAAACTTTTTTTTTTTTTTATTATTTACTGTGTTGTTGTTTTGTTGCCTGTTAGGGAACTTCTGGAAGCGATGGCCCTCCTGGTCCTCCTGGAGAGAGGGTGAGCGCTTCACTTTCATTACATGTCCTGCTGCGTAGCACTCTGTCAGAGCGCACGTTCAAATCTGTGCCTCATTTTTTAAGATTTTGGTTAAGACACTGATGGCTCTATTGGGGATTTCATATCATATCATATGTTGTTGTCTCATCAGGGATTGCCCGGACCTCAGGGAGCCAACGGTTTCCCCGGACCAAAGGGACCTCCCGTAAGAAAACGTCTTGATACCAGTTTCTTATTGACTGATTGTAGACACATCAGAATCAGAATCAGAATCAGAAAAGGTTTTATTGCCAAGTATGTTTTTTACTCATACAAGGAATTTGTCATGGTGTTGTTGGTGCATGTCACACATTCTGTAAATATAAGAAGGATCAGAAGAATATAAACAATATAAGTATAAATATATACACACAGTATGTATTAACTAAAATTAAATTAAATAAATAAGTAAAAAGGACCGGTACAGCAGAGTAAGTACATTGTGTATAGTCAAGGTAGTATCACTGGCTGCTCATAAGAGAATCGTAGTACATTGATCCAACAGCTTGTAGGGAAAGCTCTCATAAGGTGGAGATTGAATTCAAATGTGATGGTTGATTGATGTTTCGTTACAGGGACCACCAGGAAAGGATGGGCTGCCTGGACACCCTGGGCAGAGAGGAGAAGTTGTGAGTTGTGTTCTTTTACTACTCTTAAAGATGGTTCACCTGTTTACACTGATGAATTTAAGACTTTTACACTGATTACAGTCATGGCTTTCTTATAGGATCCAGTCACTCTTTTTTTTAATATACCTGATGAAGATGCAGTCACTCAGAAATGTTTGTTACAGATAATTCATTATATCATTTTTGTGTTTTACACTATTTTCTGTTGATCTTTGAATTACATTTTTAATGACAGCCTTTGGAGGTGTGTTGGATTCAAAGAGACCTTAGTAGTAGTTTTTGTTTGTGTTTTGTTTGTCCTGATAATTTGACATCATGACAAATTAAATACGAAGCTTAAAGAAATAATGTGGAAACGCTTCACGACTTTGCATGTCATCCTTTCGCAGGGGCCATGCTAATCTTCTCTGTATCGATTCCAATTTGTCACGTGCTGCCTGAGCAAGCACATTAGTTATAGTTTGTTCAATCTTAATTAACCCAAATAATGTTTCTACCCAGGCTTTCTGTAGATATCAATAACGTTTGTAGATTTGTTTAACTGAGTTTCTCTCCTCCAGGGTTTCCAAGGTAAAATGGGTCCACCTGGGCCTCCTGGAGTCGTTGGACCTCAGGTGAGTCTTCCTTATCATGGTGCAGAATTCTTCATTGCCGATACAGTAAATCACATCAGTTTCCATAACAACATCCTCTTTTCTTTTCTTCTCTCCCAACGTCTCCTTCCTCTCTGTGCCCTGTCCATCTCCATCCTCCCAGGGTCCATCAGGAGAGACCGGCCCCATGGGCGAGCGCGGCCACCCCGGACCCCCAGGTCCACCTGGAGAGCAGGGACTTTCTGGTCCCTCAGGGAAGGAGGGCACCAAGGGAGACCCTGGACCCCCCGGAGGCCCCGGTAAAGACGGACCCCCAGGACTGAGAGGTTTCCCTGGAGAGAGAGGACTGCCTGGAACCCCTGTGAGTACAACCAGGAGAAATACTGCGTAGATCGTCGGGCAGATATTGATCACTTTGATAGCAGTAAATTGACCTTTTGGATAAAAGTGTCATGCAGAGATGAGGTGAAAGAGTACTGATTAATCCCTTCTTGTCTTTTCTTTCAGGGAGGAGGAGGACTGAAGGGAAGTGAAGGACCTGCCGGACCTCCTGGACCTGCTGTACGTTTCAAAGCATATCAAAATTATTATTATTTTATTATAATATATCTCAGTGCATCCAACTTATGAATGAAGTACTGACTTAATGAGCACCAGCTGTAATCGGTACTGTCTTTATGATTTTGTACCTCTGCAGGGGTCTCCTGGTGAGAGGGGCCAAGCTGGTACTGCTGGACCTGTTGGACCTCCTGGTAGACCCGGTCCTCAGGGGCCTCCTGGACCCTCTGGAGAGAAGGGAGTTCCTGTGAGTATTCTGGACATTTTTATCCAATGTGCAGTACAGTAGTGCTCGACAATCAGAGGAATATTCCAAAGACATTGTCAATCCAGCCAAAGTAAAAAACTATCAACTACTGTATTGAGTATCCTCTTATTTCTTTTTCTCCTGTCAAGGGTGAGAAAGGCCCTATCGGCCCGGCCGGTCGTGATGGAGTGCAGGGTGCCGTCGGTCTGCCGGGCCCTGCCGGATCACCTGGAGTACCCGGAGAGGATGGAGACAAGGCCAGTAATTCTAGATAACAGTTCCAACACATTGTTAGTTACATCATTATTCCACCCTGTTCTTATCGGGATCTGATGATCACTCATTCCTGAGCTTTGTTTAAATCTTGTCTTTGCTGTAACTTTGTCGATGCAGGGTGAGGTTGGAGAGCACGGTCAGAAGGGCGCCAAGGGAGGAAAAGGAGAGCATGTGAGTGACGCCGACACGCATCAACCCCTAAGATTTCTTTCTGATCGGAAATGATCCGAATTGAATTTGTGTAAATGAAAATTGTCTAATGCTGCTGTTTCTCTGTTCAGCGGATCACTGCTGTTTTGTTGTTCTTCTCATTGTTTGTATGCTTGTTTTTGTGTCTGTTGGTAGGGTCCTCCTGGTCCACCCGGGCCAATGGGTCCTGTCGGTCAGCCTGGTCCTGCTGTAAGTACAAACTTGAACACTTTGAAGACAAAATCAGACAGTTTGCAGTGCCACTTCGTTGTACTGTGGTGTTCCTGATTGCATAAACTTGCAGTTTGCTGCATTTGGACCCAGTTGAGTTTCTAGGCGGCACTCTTCTATTTGTTAAGATATGGTGATTGTCATTGCTCACGCTACAAACTCTGTCTTTCTATTTATTCCAAACAAACTAGGATATAAAATACATAACCTCCAGATATATGAGCTATCAATATGATAAAGGGTTTAGCAAAATGGAAATAAAAAATAAACTATCAAATCAATAAATAAATATACGAACATGTTAAGGCATTGAACATTCAATCACTATCACAAATATATGGAGACAATGTTTTCAGCTAACTTATTCTCATCTCTTGTGTCTTTATTTCTTTTTTTCTTCTTCTGTGGTGCAGGGTGCTGATGGAGAGCTTGGACCGAGGGGCCAGCAGGGGCCTTTTGGAGCTAAAGGTGACGAAGGAACCAGAGGATTCCCAGGAGCCCCGGGACCAATCGGACTGCAGGTAAGATAAAAGCTACATTACTCACTTCAGAGGTTTAGACTTTTAGATAAATATTGAGCTACACTATTGTGCTAGGCTGCTAAGCTAAGTTCATTGTTTGTGTAACTGTCACCTGTGTCCTGCAGGGATTGCCAGGACCCCCGGGTGAGAAGGGAGAGACAGGAGATGTTGGACCTCTGGTGAGTTTCAGAAATATACATGACATCAATCGTAATGACTTGGCTTCAGTGACTTATTTTATAACAATAAAAATCATAAATGACAATAAAAACGTGAGCCTCTCTTTATGTTTCCAGGGTCCCCCAGGCCCTCCAGGACCCCGGGGCCCTGCTGGACCCAACGGTGCTGACGTGAGTGTTTATTATTTATGAAATGACAACATGTTATCTGCATGATTCACGCTACAAAGAGCTGCTGTGGAGCTGTTACACCGACTGGCAGTGGTAGCATGTTGAACAAAACTGCTCCAAAAACAGCAATAGTCTTGAATTTTGTTTTATGAATAACACACAGACCACCACACTGTCATGGTTTGCTTATTAACAATTATGTGAAATGATTATATCACGTTACATTCAAAATGAATAGTGTTAGGTAGGTAAATGTAAAAGTAGAATAGGTCTTACTTTTTTTGCCCATGATAACCATCTTGATGTGAATTATTTAATCTTTTTGTCTGATTTGTTTTTGTGTGGGGTTTTTTCAGGGTCCTCAAGGTCCTCCTGGTGGTTTGGGTAATCCTGGACCTCTTGGAGAGAAGGTGCACACGTGTTTTTTTGCTAACATCGAAGCACTATTTCTGCATGAGTCTGATGGTATCCAAAGAAATAAAAACTGAAATAATTTGAACTCGTCCTGAGAACTAAAAGCAATACTGTCTGCTTCACAGGGAGAGCCTGGTGAGGGCGGACCACCTGGAATCGTAGGGGAGCCCGGAAAGAAGGTGAGTGGCTGACCCTAACACCTTGTGGGGTGAGATATCAGGAGACTGCGCCTTTTACAGACTGCTTAATATCATCCATGAGTTAACCGAGAGTTCTACGCTCCTGTTGGCAGGGCCCTCGTGGAGAGCGCGGAGAGAAGGGAGAGGCCGGACAGCCTGGAACAGCTGGACCTGCTGGAGGACGGGGACGACCGGGAGATGACGGACCCAAAGGAAACCCTGTATGGCTCCCATGATGAAATACACACACACACACACACACACACACACACACAAAGACATTGCCATAAAGACCGATAACTTGAAACTCCACTGCACTGACAAGTGTTTTTCTCCCTAAATTCTTCTTTCCCCTCATTCTATTGTCATAAATTCAGACACCATTTTGACCTCTGTCGTTTTTTTTGCTTCTAACTTCAGGGTCCTGTTGGTTTCCCTGGTGATCCTGGTCCCCCTGGTGAGCTTGGACCCCGAGTAAGTACCCTATTCTGAAGAATACATGTCAGTATCATATTTAACCACCATAGCAGTAATATATTCTGTTTTCTACGTGGCTGTACAGCTGCCGACTGTTCAGCTTACATACATACACATGTTGTCTTGAGCTTTTAACTTAACTACTGTAAACAACAGGAAGAAAACCCCCTAACCCTGATCTTCTTTACTTCAGGGTCAAGATGGCGCCAAGGGAGAGAGAGGAGAAGATGGCGAAGCAGGCGAATCTGTAGGTTCAAAAGATGCAACAATGTGAACATTGTGTTCTCTATGGTGTCGAGACTATCTCTCCACAGAGTTACATATTCCATATGTACGGGGGACTGACCCACTGGGGCAGTTTACGTGGATACCACTTTAAGACACACCACTACGTGGCCCATGCTTGGGCATAAAAGGCCCAGGTGTGCATGGGTTCACTGAGTTACATTGATTGGAATGGTATCCGAGCTACTTTGCCCTAGAGAGATAGTCTCTTCACTCAGAGAACCAGAGTTACCTTGTAACCGAACATTATAAAAATGCCTCAGTGTCGTCACTATGCTGTTTCTGCCTCCTATCGCAGGGCTCACCTGGACCTCCTGGGGAGAATGGACCTCCCGGCCCACTGGGAAAGAGGGTAAGGTCACCATCTTTATCTGACAGCCACCTGGTCCCACCAAGAAGTGTTTCAAATAAAAAAAGCACAGTGGCAGCCATGGAAGCACCCATTCTGCCTCTAATCTCCAATGTCACTGGCCAAAGCATTTGTTTTTGTATTGTGAAGTGTTTCACTAAGTCCAACTCTTGTTGCATGCTTTGGGAGTCAAAGGGAGAAGAAACATTTAACGCACAAGTACTTGGTTTTGCTGCAGTAATGCAGTCACCATCCAATAATAAGTGCAGACAGAGATGTTGTATTCAATATAGATTTTCTCCAGTATTAGAAGAATTGCCTATATTTGGCATACGGTTTAATGACATAATCTAGTAAATGTATTTCTTGCTACAGATTTGATGAAATTGTGGAATTTGAAAGTACATAATACATTATATTTTTTTTTTGTAAATGTACTGTTTTATTTGCCAGGGCCCTGCTGGAACCAGAGGACCAGAGGGACGTCAGGGAGAGAAGGGAACTAAGGTGAGTCCGGAGCTTTTTACTACATTATTCAACTCCCTGCGGTTCTGCATAGATAAACTCATGGGCAAACGATACAAAAATTGTATAAATATACAGTACCAAAATTGACATCAGATCACTGTCTCACTTCCTGGTGATGATAGTTTCCATTAAAGCAACACAGTGACTTATTAGGACTTTAGCTTATTCACCGTATCCCCCAGAGTTAGATAAGTCCATACATTCTCAACACCCTTCTCATCTCCGTGCGTGTCGTAACTCTGTCTGACGCACCCACCACTAGCCTCGCTTAGCCTAGCACAGATCTTGGACGTACCCGGCTCCATCTAGCCTACTGCTCCGAATAAGTGACAAAATAACGCCAACATGTTCCTATTTACATGTTGTGATTTGTATAGTCACAGGGTGTACAAATAACAAGGTCACATGAGACACAGCCATCTTCTAACTGTATATAAACTGGGAACTATATTCTCAGAAAGGCAAAGTACTGCTACTCTCTGCTCCTCACCACCGGGCTTCTCAGGTGCTGCGAGCAAATCACTCCGCCCAAGTAGCAGAAGTAGCAGTGCTTCTCCTTCTGAGAATATAGTTCCCAGTTTATATACGGTTAGAAGATGGCTGTGTCTCATGTAACCTTGTTATCTGTACACGCTGTGACTATACAAATCACAACATGTAAATAGGAACATGTTGGCGTTATTTTGTCACTTATTGGGAGCAGTAGGCTAGTTGGAGCCGGTTCCCTCCAGGATCTGTGTTAACTAGGCTAGCGGTGGGTGCGTCAGACAGAGTTACGACACGCACAGAGATGAGAAGGGTATGTATGGACTTATCTAACTCTGGGGGATACGGTGAATAAGCTAAAGTCCCAATAAGTTGGTGTGTTCCTTTAATGATCCCAGGATAAATCACTGACTCAGCTTTTATTCTGAAAAACATTTGCACCCTGAGAATGTATTTCTCTTAGTCTTTGATACGTTATTTCTGCAACAAAAGTTTTAGCAGCTAACTTCTCATCTCATCTCGTTTTCTTTTGTGCTGCAATTGTGATACACAACTTATACTGTTACATAATGCATGCAATAACTTAAACTTAAAACACATTTTTAATCATGTTTCTCACATCCTCATTTACAGGGAGACTCAGGTGCTGTCGGCCCCCCAGGAAAAACCGGTCCCGTCGGCCCCCAGGGTCAACCAGGAAAACCCGGAACAGAAGGTCTCAGAGGACTCCCTGGATCAGTGGTCAGTAGAGATTTTGATTCATTTAAGTATTTGTTAATGCAACCAATAAACAAAACAATATTTTACGAGTAAGAAGTGATTATTTGGGATGGCCCTGTGCTAATTATGTTGCTAACTGTGATTCAGGGTGAGCAAGGATCTCCAGGACTTGCTGGACAGAAAGGACCACCTGGACCTCTTGTAAGATAGCAATGCCTTTTTTTGTCACATAAACATTTACTCTACACTCCATTCTGTAAAATAACTTTGAACAGCAGTTCTTTGCATCTATTGCCTTCTCATTCAATCCTCCGTTTCTCTTCCTGTCTTCCATCTCTTCCATCCTCTCTCTCTCTCTTCATGTTCCTCGACTCCTCCATCACCTCCTCACTGTCTTCTTCCTCTCCTCTTCTTTCTCTTCTTCTCCTGCAGGGACCTCCTGGTTTGCCTGGTCTGCGTGGAGACCCCGGTGCCAAGGGAGAGAAGGGGCATCCAGGTCTTATCGGTCTCATTGGACCCCCTGGAGAGCAGGGAGAGAAGGGAGACAGAGGTCTGCCTGGGCCTCAGGGAACCTCTGGCTCAAAAGGAGAGTCTGTAAGTCTGACCGCTTTCACATGTGTTCGAGAGGGACAACTCAACCACCGTTATTCACATTCATTTTGCTAATAATGTACGTAAACTATTCTCATGTTAGACATGTCTCATGTTTTATTACAGGGAATGGCTGGAGGCACCGGACCCATCGGCCCTGCTGGTCCTCCTGGTCTGCCTGTGAGTGTCCAAACTGTTTTATTACCATAAACGTGCGATCTCACTTTGTTCTTCCTCTTGGCTCAGTTCCATAAGCTGTTATTAAGTACCATTGTAATAGTAGTAAGACGCCGAAGGATGGTCACCAGCATTAAACTAAAGCCTCATATCTTTTACAGGGTCCTCAAGGTGTCAAAGGAGCTAAGGGCTCTTCTGTGAGTATACTTTAAGAGTGTTTGCACCACACAAAAATAAATGAAATTGTTCACGAAAAATGCACTACTGTGGATCTGATGCAGTAATGCTTCTTGGATCTTCCCTGTCCTTGCTGTGTTTAGGGAGGATCTGGTCCAAAGGGAGAAAAGGGTGTGCAAGGACCTCCTGGACCTCCTGTAAGTACTTCACTATCATTTCAATTCTGCTCACTTCATTGCACCTCACAGTTTTTTTTGTCAGTTAACTGGTTCAAATGTAAACTTGCTTCCCAGGGCCCACCAGGCGAGGTCATTCAGCCCCTGCCCATCCTGAGGAGTCCCAAGTCCAAACGTTCCATTGACGCCAGCCAGCTGCTCCCCGAGACCGACTCCGACATGCCTGCATCTGACACCGCAGGCACTGAGTTCCTGATGGGCACTGAAGGCATGGAGGAGATCTTTGGCTCTCTCAACTCACTGCGACAGGAGATCGAGACCATGCGTTTCCCTCTGGGTACCCAGGACAGCCCTGCCCGCACCTGCCAAGACCTGCATCTCAGCCAGCCAGAGCTCAAAGACGGTGAGGGAATTAACCTGAACAATGTAGCTTCTACCTGCTCAGAGATCCCTCTTAATGATCCCTCAGGTTGATTGAATACTGGCAAGGTTTTTATGTTTTTTCCACCTTGCTTTGTCTCTCTGCCGCCCTCTGCAGGAGAATACTGGATCGACCCCAACCAGGGCTGCTCCAGAGACTCCTTCAAGGTCTTCTGTAATTTCACCAGCGGAGCAGAGACGTGCCTGTACCCCAGCCAGAGCATCAACACGGTCAGTCCACCCAATCAGCTACACTATAAAATCTGCTGTGTTGTTGTAAAAATAAATTTGAATGCATGTTTTTAAATGTGGGCCCCAGGAAGACTAGCTGTGCTTAAGGGCACAGCTCATGGGGATCCTATAATAAACTAAACGAATGTCTGAGTGCCAGTTAAGAAAACTATTAAAAATGTAAGGGATAGAAATTATGCATTTGTGTGTACAAAAAACAATAATTCAAAATTGCATTTGCACATAGTTTTTTCACATTTGTAATAAAACTAAGAAGATCTCAGTGCTATAGTGGCTCAGAAAAACTCTAGGTTGATATACAATTGTCTTATTCTCCAACACAAGCTGTATTTATTTCTCTGTGCAAAAAATAAACATATCAAAATAATGTGTGATTTGGACCATTCTGGTGGCAGGTGAAGATGAGCTCCTGGGACAATGAGACTCCAGGATCCTGGTACAGTGAGTTTGCCACTGGTAGTAAGGTTAGTAACCCTCTGTGACAATAAGACTGGTTGTGAAACTTGTTTTTAAATGATAGTTTGGTTCTTAATTTTACTTAATTACCTTTTTTGTTTGTTCTCGCCATCATTTTCTCTTCCTGACTCCACTCATTTTCCCTTCTTGCTCCCTTTTTCCTTCACTGTCATCCCTTTGCGTGCATTCTCTCCTTTTCATCTTCCACCTTTTCCTCCCTATTATGTG
This sequence comes from Sander vitreus, assembly GCF_031162955.1. Lineage (NCBI taxonomy): Eukaryota > Metazoa > Chordata > Actinopteri > Perciformes > Percidae > Sander > Sander vitreus. The sequence goes on from NC_135868.1 coordinate 5,870,430, forward strand.
CTTGTCCTTCCTCCAAATCCCATTTTGTTACCTCCTCTTCGTCCTCTTCACGCTCCTCCTCCTCCTCCCAGTTCTCCTACGTGGACGCTGCCGGTGAGCCTGTGGGCGTAGTCCAGCTGGGCTTCCTGCGTCTCCTGAGCGTCCAGGCCCGCCAGAACCTCACCTACCACTGCCACCGCTCTGTGGCCTGGGCCGACCAAAGCGCCAAGAACAACTACAACAGGGCACTGCACCTCCAGGGCGCCAACGACGACAAGCTGAGCTACGAGACCAACCCTTACATCAAAGCTTTGGTCGATGGCTGCTCTGTGAGTTTAGAAAAAGATGATGTAGTGCACATCCATAGACTTATTCTACCCCGTTGAAGACTCAATGTTATTGAGTATTCCTAGAAAACAGTGTATATTTGATATTGATCCCATGCTGCACTATAATGATAATAATATTAAACTTAATTTATGCTTTACATGCACTTGTTGGCATAACCCATCCAACATGTAGCCAGTGAAGCCAACACAGTCTGCCCATCTTCCTGTCCTATCAAATGAAACTGCCTCTCTCTCTGACATCCCATTGGTTTGTAATGCAAATTGATCCCTTGTGTGTTATGTCCCACCTTATTATTATGTTACGGGAAAGACATCACATTAGGAACATAATTATACCATTTCATGGGACCTTTAAGGTTATGAACTTTGGAGGGTTCCCCACCTGTCATCTACAATCATTCAGCGGGCTGCTGAATTTGCTGACTACAATTTGATAATGAATATGTTGTCTGCTTACACTGTGTGGTCACATATTATTAAGTACAATTACTTAAAGTACACAAAATGTTTAAAAAAAAATGTCATTCCCTCATTTTGCTGCAAATCCCAGTAGAAACCAAACCACTGCAACTTTTACACTGATTGTCTATGATATTATTTAACCTTGAATGCTCTTGAAAAGCCCAGAGTGCTTCCAAAAATATGTTGTTGTCTTTGAAAACTACCTTTAAATATTTACCAGTTTTGTTTTTCAGTAAATAATTGAATTTAAGTTAACCTGTTTGGATATACTGTCTATTGAATATATTATCTTGAAATTGTAGTGGCACACAGGAAGTGCTTTTTACTTTTCACAAGTATCAGGCAGAGAATTGTTACTCTCTTTTTATTCCCCCAGTTATTATGCAGTTAAAAAATATGAAAATAATGAAAATTATACATTAAATATTTTCCACAATCATGCCACATGTAAATATCTTGGTTCCAACACGTGTCTCTCTCTCTCTCTCTCTCTCTCTCTCTCTCTCTCTCTCTCTCTCTCTCTCTCTCTCTCTGCAGTATCGTAAGGGCTTTGACAGGACAGTCCTGGAGATCAACACACCTCAGGTGGAGCATCTTCCTCTGCTGGATATCAAGGTGTCAGACTTTGGGGAGAGCAACCAGCAGTTTGGCTTTGAAGTGGGACCTGTCTGTTTCCAAGGCTAAAAAAACCACACACACACACACACACACACACATACACACACACACACACACACATGCATCATGCAAAGAACAACACGTGCAAATACTCACGCACACACACACATGCACTTAGAGACATACTTTTATATAATAAACATACATGCCCAGTAATTTGTAAATTAACTTGTAAATGATATGAAACACACACACACACACACACACACACACACACAAGCCCACAGACACACACACTAACACACGCAGATGCTGTTGTGAGACAACCACGCACTCACACTCAAGTACGTGCCTGGGGAAAGCAACATCCTCCCAACAATTAATGGACGTCAAAACAAAAAGTGAAGAGAAATAAAAAAAACTCGCGGAGAGGAGACCATCGTTTGGGTGCACGACCGCGAGAAAGGAAGAAAAAACCAGGAGAAGGTGTTCTTCGGAACAAAACGGTGTTTTCTTTACCAGCAGCGAAAGGGACCGCCCTGACAAAGAGGGCAAGCCGGTAACCTGAGGCCTGAAGCCCCCCGTCCTCCGTCTCTGATCCCCCTCTCACTCTTCTCTCCTCCCCGCTGTCTCTTGTTTCCACTCATCTCACCTGCTCTACCTCCCCCCTCCTCTTCCCACAAATGGGTCACACTTGGACATTATTTCCATTTCTTTAATCCCACGTTCAAACTGCGAGCAGCGTGGTCGCGACAGTCACTTTTTTATGATCAACAAGAGGTGCAAATGACTCCTATGTAGCTGTCTGCATCTATGATGTTTCGGACGGTTAAATGGTGTGTTTTGGTTCACTGCTTTGGCATTTAATCCTTTAGTCATTCAGATAAAAAGTCAATCATAATTGAAAGTTTGAAATCAACTTTTTATCCGTTTTGCACTTGCCACTTGTATTTTACTTCTGAACCAAAATTAAATCAAAACAGTAGACGCCAAACTGTCAGATAAAATGACGGCCAGTTGTCAGAAATGTTCAGCTGTTGCCAACATAAAGCTTTGGGCCATCTCTATAAGGGCTAACTCATCTGGTCGTCTAGTTTTGTAAGAAATATGCGAAAGTCAAGTGACTTGTCAATCATGTTGCTCACATTGAAAACACAGAGTAACTCTCAGCTTGTATCTTATTACATCAAAGAATACAACTAAAGAATTAAAGCCACCAGTTTCCACCCAGAATAAAATGAGGGTTGTCTTGTTTAAGCTGCCAAGTGAATTTTCTATTATTTGTAATATTCTCTTCATGGCCACCTTGCAGTTTTATTAAAAAAGTCTAAAAATTATGATTAAGAATCCAGTGTCCAGTATGATACAGGATTTAGTTTTTAGTTTTTTCAACTGGACAATCTTTTCTCAGCCCTGAGAGCAGCAGAATCTCTTGGAATTGTTTATTTGATGGAACATTGAACATTGAACAAAATCTGCTGCATGCAGAGAGGCAGGATAGAAGATCCTAGATCAGTGAATTTAAAAGCCATTATTTTTGTAAACTGTGCTGAACTTGATGCTATTGTACTTGCATGTTACTGGTGCCTTTTTAAAAGAGCTGATTCCTCCTCTTTAGATCATGGATCAGGCTACCAGGGTCACTACCACACACCAGTCCAGTATTTGCTGAGTCACTTTTGGGTACTTTGATTATTGTTTTCCATCCAGAATGCATTTTCTGATTTCGCCTCCAAGCGCAGAACATCATCAGGGTTTAAATATGTATATGAGATTCAAAGTTCCCTCCTTTTTTTCATACAGCAGTGAATAAAATGTATGCTTTACTGAAAGAAACTGTGTGGCAAGGTGCTAATTATACCAAAGCATAAAAGTTTTAGTATTCACTTTGAGTCCTTTATTTTTCTTTAGTCTCTTCATGAAGCTTTAACTGGGGGAAAATGTGCATTACATTCCATTTGTACAGAAATAGTGATATTCTATTGTATTTATTTAAAACAAACAGGGTGCTTTGAGATTAAAGAAATACACAGACCACCAAATATTCCAGTCAAATGTGGTATATTTCATTTGTATTTATTTCCTGTAGCTGACACTTGAAGGTAAAGTGAAGCGAGTGACTCACATGTTAAACTCACTGCCAGCCTGAGTTATGGTGCTTCTGTTCACGCCCTTTCCAAACTCCTTTTGTAGAACCAAAGAATCTGTGGCCATATTTTATTGTAATATCCCTTTTTAGTGTTTTCAACAACTGTACTGTGCTGTTAAATTTTGCTTCCTCTGTAATGATTAAATGGTGACTCTCCAGTTCTGTCACTTTTCCTTGTTGTTGCTACTGTTTCTACTTGCCGTATTTTAGTTTCAAGATCAGGTTATTGCTTTGCTAGGCTTTGAAATGAATCCCAGATTTACAGTTTACGGAGTCAGCCCCTGCATTGATATACATTGAGGTGCTAAAAATGTTGACACACAATCCTCTTATTTTTTCAAATTTCTGAGATTACAGCGGGTAGGAGAAAGGTTGTGAGAGGGAGGAGAAGATTATTGTTTGTAAGTATAACGTGGCTATGGGTTCTGGTTTTTTATTTGTTCGTCTTTTTTTTCTCACTACAGCAGGGAAATGGGGTGGGATGGCCAAAACCTAAACATTTCAAAATAAATCTGACTTTGAGATTCTCCAGAGAGAATTACCTCAACTATTTGCTTTCATTGTGTTGAAGACAAATGTTTCAACAAAAAAATATGGTGCTGTAAAGAGAAAAAAGTATTATTTTATAATGTGTGTAAGTAATTTTTCAAAATTCTTGTTTCTGTAATATATAATCTTTTAAAAAGAGCTGCTTGACTCTTGTTTTTCTTCCAGACCCCTGTCATCAGTAGTTCTCTTCAGTAGCAGGTAGTTTTAATAATAGATATGACATGACCTACCACTTGGAGTCCATATCAAAACCTTGGTGTGAGTTAAAGCAGTTTTCCAAAACCGAGGGGACTATAAAAATATCCAAAATGGCATTACTTGGATATACAATCTTGTTTACAGAACTTTAAATGCAAAAATGATAATACTTTAATACTTAAGGTTGTGCTATAGCCCTTTATTGTCAAGCTTGCTGTACAGACAAAACTGTGTACAGTACAGCTGGATGCTGTAAAAATGTTATGGCATAGTATGTCAAAAAATAAGTTAAAAAAAATCAGTATGTCAAAAACAAGTCATAAAAAAGGTACTATGTGTCATGATGATGTCATTTTACAGTCCATGATCATGATTGTGGGTTTAGTTTAGTTTACTGCTTTATTTTGTAGGGTCACTTCTCATGCGTCATATCCTGCCTTATGTGTTTTCTCATCTTTGTAATTGTCTGCCCCGCCCTGATGTGTTTCAGCTGTTCATCAGCCCTCAGGTCACCTGTCTCTTGTTACAACCAACAGTGAGCTCTTAGTAGGTACTAGAGGCGGCTATAAGGATTTTACACCGGAAGACTACCTCAAAGCAATGGCACAGGAGCTCATTGCCTGAGTGGTTAAGGAACTTCTAAGAACCCTTGATTCCAAGAATAAAGCTTGCTAAATTAAATAGATTTTGCTCACAATTGAGTGTGCTGCTGTTTTTTTATTATAAAAATGTTATGAAGGTCATAGTATAGAATGCCATAAAAATGTCATGTTAAAGGTCATTGTATAGTATGTCGAAAAGTAAAAAGTCATATTATACTATGTCGAAAAAAGTCATAAAGATGTCATAGTATAGTATATCGTATCAAAAAGTCATAGTAGTATGTCGAAAAAGTCTTAGTATAGTATCTCGAAAAAAAAAAGTATGGTAAAAAGCATAGGAAGTCATATTATAGTATGTTGAAAAAAGTCAATTAGTCATAGTTTAGTTTGTTGAAAAGGTCATAAAAAGTCATGTAAAAAGTCATAGTATATTATGTCAAAAAAGTCATAAAAATTCATAATATAGCATGTAATATGAATGTCATAAAAAGTCATATATAGTATGTCGGAAAAAGTATGGTATGTTAAATAAAGTCATAAAAAGGGAGTATAGTACGTTGAAAGTCATAAAAAGTCATAGTATAAATGTCTTTAAAAAAAGTCATATAAAAGTCATAGTATAGTATGTTGTAAAAGTCATAATAGAATGTCATTAAAATGTCATAAAAAGTCATAGTAAACTATGTCCAAAAAAGTATATTGAAAAAAGTTATAAAAACTCCTAGTATAGTATGTTGAAAAAAGCCATAGAAAGTCATAATATAGTGTGTCATATAAAAGACATGGTAAAGTGTGACGAAAAAGTCATAGCATCGTATGTTGAAAAGTCATAAAACGTCATTTAAAAAGCCATAGTATATTATGTCAAAAAGGTCATGAAATTTATAGTATAGTAGGCAGAGAAAAGTTATAAAAAATGTCTTAGAATAGTATGTCAAAAGTCATAAAAATTCATAGTATAGTATGTTGAAAAAAGTCATAAAACTCATAGTCTAGTATGTTGAAAAAAGAGATTGTATAGTATGTTGAAAAAAATCATCAAATAGTCGTAAAAAGTCGTAATATAGTATGTCATAAAAGCCACGAAAGTCATAGTATAGTATGCTGAAAAAAAGTCATAAAAAGTCATAATATAGTATGTTGAAAAAAGTCATAAAAAGTCATAGTATAGTCAAAAAATCCATAAAAAATCATAGTATATCATGTCACAAAAAGTCTTAGTATGTCGAAAAAAAGCCATACAATTAATAATACACTTGAAAAAAGTCTTAAAAAGTCTTAAAAAAAGGTCTTAGTATAGTATGTCGAAAGTCATAAAACTTCATAGTATAGTAGTCAATAGTCATTGTATAGTATGTCATAAAAGCCACAGAAAGTCATTGTATAGTATGTCGAAAAAAGTTCATAGCATAGTATATTGAAAAAATGACATAAAAAGTCATAATATAGTATGTCGAAATAAGTGATAAAAAGTCATAGTATAGTATGCTGAAAAAAAGTGATAAAAAGTCATAATATAGTATTTCAAAAAAAGTGATAAAAAAGTCATAGTATAGTATGTCGAAAAAAGCCAAAAAAGAATATTATAGTATGTCGAAAAACCCATAAAAAGTCATAATATAGTATGTCGAAAAATGTGATAAAAAAAGTCATAGTATAGTATGACGAAAAAAGCCAAAAAAGAATATTATAGTATGTCGAAAAACCCATAAAAAATCATAGCATAGTATGTCGAAAAAAGTCATAAAAAGTCATAGTATAGATTGTTGATAAAAGTCATAAAAAAGTAATAGTATAGTATAGTAGTTGAATAAAGGTTGAATAAAGGTCATCGTATACTATGTCGAAAAAGTGATAAAAAGTCATAATACAGTATGTAAAAAATAAGTGATAAAAAAGTCATAGTATAGTATGTTGAAAAAGGTCATAAAACAATCATAGTATAGTCTGTTGAAAAAAAACATAAAACGTCATAGTATAGTATGTCAAATGAAGCCAGAAAAAGTCATGATATAGTATTTCATAAAAGCCACAGAACGTCATGATAGGCCTATTGTATGTAAAAAAAAAAGTCAAAATATAATAAGTATAGTAAGTCGAAACAAAATGATAGTATAGTGTGTTGAAAAAAGCCATAAAACGTCATAGTATAGTATGTCGAAAAAGCCATAAAATTAATAATATAGTATGTCGAAAAAAGCCATAAAAAAGTCATAGTATAGTATGTTGAAAAAAGTCAAAAAAAGGTCATAGTATAGCATGTAATAAAAAGGCTAAGTATAGCATGTGGAAAAAAGTCACAAAAGTCATGGTATAGTATGAGGAAAAAAACAATAGAAAAGTCATAGTATAGTATGTCCAAAAAAAACATATAAAGTCAAAGTATAGTATGTCAAAATAAACATAACAATTAATAGTATAGTATTTCGAAAAAAGTCATAAAGAGTCATAGTATAGTATGACGATAAAAACTCGTTATAGTAAATAAAAAAAGTCATGAAGAAGTCATGGTGTATAGTATGTCATGAAAGCCACAGAAAGTCATACTATAGCATGTCTTATTTAGTATGTCAAAAAAAAGTCATAGTATAGTATGTGTAAAAAAAGTCATAGTATAGTATGTTGAAAAAAAGTCATAGTATAGTATGTCGAAAAAAGCCATAAAAAGTCATAGTATAGTATGTCATAAAAAGTCATAGCATGGTATGTTGAAAAAAGCAATAGAAAGTCATAGTATAATATGTTGATAAAAGTCATAAGAAAGTAATAGTGTTGTGGTTATGGATATTTCTGTTGGGGTTGTTTATATTCCTGTTGCCTGTTTGCATATTTCTGTATGTTTCCTGTTTTGTATATTGATTCTGTATATTTCTGTTCCCTGTTGTGTATATTTTGATTATTATTCTAGTAGTGTATGTTTTTGTTTCCTGTTTTATTTTGAAGTTCCTGTTTTCTCCCTTGTGTTGTCTAGTATTACTTCCTGTCTTGTGTTTTCCCACCTGTGTGATTGTCTAATGTGCTCCACCTGTTCCCCAGCCCTGGTGTCACCTGTCCCGTGTTTGCTCGCTACCTAGTTTATTTAGCCTCTGTGTTCCCTTTGTCTCTTGTCAGATCGTTGTTCGTGTTCGTATCCTGTCAGTTTGTTGCAGTCACCCCTGTGAGATTTTCCCTGTGTTTTGTCCAGTCTCTGTGCTCCCGGTTTTTGAGATCCCGTTGTTGGTTTTTTCATTATCTTTTATTAACTCTGCCTTTTGTGTCAATAAATCATCAAGCTCAAACCTTCTCCTGCCTGCCTGCCTTTCTCTGCATTTGGGTCCTCCCTGCACTGTGTCACAAATAGTATGTCGAATTAAGGTCATTGTATACTATGTTGAAAAAAGCCATAAAAATGAATAGTATAGTATGCCGAATAAAGTGATAGTCATAGTATAGTACGTGTGTATTATGTCATAGAAAGCCATAGTATTTCCTAAAAAGCCATAATATAATATATAGAAAAATTGTGAAAAACGTCAGTTTAGTTTAAGAAAACGATGAAAAAAGTCATAGTATAGTATATAAAGTCATAGTATAGTATGTTGAAAAATTGAAAACGTGAAAAAGTCATAGTATAGTATGTCAAAAAAGTCAGTCTAGTATTTCAAAAATATGGAGTCATAGTATGTAGGAAAATTATGAAAAAAGTATTTTTTCATATTTTTTCTATATACTATACTATGACTTTTTACATATTTTTTCAACATACTATTCTATGACTTTTTTTCGACATACTATACTATGACTTTTTTCATAATTTTTCTACATACTATGCTATGACTTTTTTTCATATTTTTTCAACAAATTATACTATGACTCATATTTTTTCGACATACTATACTATGACTTTTTTCAACATTCTATGACTTTATTCATATTTTTTCGACCTACTATACTGTGACTTTTTTCATAATTTTTCTCCATACTATACTATGACATTTTTTCAACATACTGTACTATGCCTTTTTTTTACGACTTTTCTCATATTTTTTGACATACTATGACTTTCTCCATATTTTTTCAACATACCATACTATGACTTTCCATATTTCTTTGACATACTGTACTATGACTTTTTTCGACATACTATACTATGACTTTTTCCGACATGCTATACTATGACTTTTTATGACTTTTTTCAACTTACTATACTATGACTTTTTCCGACATGCTATACTATGACTTTTTATGACTTTTTTCAACATACTATACTATGACTTTTTCCGACATGCTATACTATGACTTTTTTATGACTTTTTTGACATACTATACATGACTTTTTTCATAATTTTTCTATATACTATACTATGACTTTTTTCGACATACTATTCTATGACTTTTTTTTTGACATACTATAATATTACTTTTTTTCATATTTTTTCGACAAATTATACTATCACTCTTTCATATTTTTTCAACAAATTATACTATGACTCATACTTTTTCGACCTACTATACTGTGACTTTTTTCATAATTTTTCTCCATACTATACTATGACATTTTTTCAACATACTGTACTATGCCTTTTTTTTACGACTTTTCTCATATTTTTTGACATACTATGACTTTCTCCATATTTTTTCAACATACTATACTATGACTTTCCATATTTCTTTGACATACTGTACTATGACTTTTTTCGACATACTATACTATGACTTTTTATGACTTTTTTCAACTTACTATACTATGACTTTTTTATGACTTTTTCGACATACTATACATGACTTTTTTCATAATTTTTCTGTATACTATACTATGACTTTTTTCGACATACTATTCTATCACTTTTTTTTTACATACTATAATATTACTTTTTTCATATTTTTTCGACAAATTATACTATCACTCTTTCATATTTTTTCGACATACTATACTATGACTTTTTTCGACATTCTATGATTTTTTTCACAATTTTTCGACATACTATACTATGACTTTTTTCAACATTCTATGACTTTATTCATATTTTTTCGACCTACTATACTGTGACTTTTTTCATAATTTTTCTCCATACTATACTATGACATTTTTTCAACATACTGTACTATGCCTTTTTTTTACGACTTTTCTCATATTTTTTCAACATACTATACTATGACTTTCCATATTTCTTTGACATACTGTACTATGACTTTTTTCGACATACTATACTATGACTTTTTCCGACATGCTATACTATGACTTTTTATGACTTTTTTCAACTTACTATACTATGACTTTTTTATGACTTTTTCGACATACTATACATGACTTTTTTCATAATTTTTCTATATACTATACTATGACTTTTTTCGACATACTATTCTATCACTTTTTTTTTGACATACTATATTACTTTTTTTCATATTTTTTCGACAAATTATACTATCACTCTTTCATATTTTTTCAACAAATTATACTATGACTCATACTTTTTCGACCTACTATACTGTGACTTTTTTCATAATTTTTCTCCATACTATACTATGACATTTTTTCAACATACTGTACTATGCCTTTTTTTTACGACTTTTCTCATATTTTTTGACATACTATGACTTTCTCCATATTTTTTCAACATACTATACTATGACTTTCCATATTTCTTTGACATACTGTACTATGACTTTTTTCGACATACTATACTATGACTTTTTATGACTTTTTTCAACTTACTATACTATGACTTTTTCGACATACTATACATGACTTTTTTCATAATTTTTCTATATACTATACTATGACTTTTTTCGACATACTATTCTATGACTTTTTTTTGACATACTATAATATTACTTTTTTCATATTTTTTCGACAAATTATACTATCACTCTTTCATATTTTTTCGACATACTATACTATGACTTTTTTCAACATTCTATGACTTTATTCTTTTTTTTTTGACATACTATAATATTACTTTTTTCATATTTTTTCGACAAATTATACTATCACTCTTTCATATTTTTTCGACATACTATACTATGACTTTTTTCAACATTCTATGACTTTATTCATATTTTTTCGACCTACTATACTGTGACTTTTTTCATAATTTTTCTCCATACTATACTATGACATTTTTTCAACATACTGTACTATGCCTTTTTTTTACGACTTTTCTCATATTTTTTGACATACTATGACTTTCTCCATATTTTTTCAACATACTATACTATGACTTTCCATATTTCTTTGACATACTGTACTATGACTTTTTTCGACATACTATACTATGACTTTTTCCGACATGCTATACTATGACTTTTTATGACTTTTTTCAACTTACTATACTATGACTTTTTTATGACTTTTTCGACATACTATACATGACTTTTTTCATAATTTTTCTATATACTATACTATGACTTTTTTCGACATACTATTCTATGACTTTTTTTTTGACATACTATAATATTACTTTTTTCATATTTTTTCAACATACTATACTATGACTTTTCTCATATTTTTTGACATACTATACTATGACTTTTTCCATATTTTTTCAACATACTATACTATGACTTTTTTTCGACATACTATACTATGACTTTTTCCATATTTCTTCGACATACTGTACTATGACTTTTTCATATTTTTTCGACATGCTATACCATGACTTTTTTCGACATTCTATGACTTTTTTATGATTACCCAAAATTAAGCACCCCTTTCCGGGCTAAACCCCTCCATCCGCCTGGACCAGTGTTTTGTACACCTGGTACACCAATTAAACTTTCGTGCCCCTGGTATACCAACCTAAATATGTTGTCTTTTTTTTTTTTTATTTCAACACTTTGACTTTTTTCTTGTTTCAACACTTTGACTTTTTTCTTGTTTCATGCCCCTGGTATACTAACTGACTTCCAGTGAGAGGAAGGGAGGCTATTACTTTTTTCATATTTTTTCGACATACTATACTATGACTTTTTCCATATTTTTTCGACATACTATACTATGACTTTTTCCGACATGCTATACTATGACTTTTCCGACATACTATACATGACTTTTTTCATATTTTTTCTATATACTATACCATGACTTTTTTCATAATTTTTCTACATATATGCTATGACTTTTTCCCACATACTATAATATGACGTTTTTTCGACCTACTACACTATGACTTTTTATGACATGCTATACGACGACTTTTTTCGACATACTATACTATGACTTTTTTTCGACATATTATACAGAATTTTGTATCACTTTTTTCGACATTCCTTACTATGACCTGTTTTGACACACTATACAATACTCTGCTTTTAATAATGCTTTTCTGGAGATACTTTACTATGACTTTTTTTTCAAAATACTATATAATGCCTTCATATGACATTTTCATGATATGCTATGACATTGTGTTTTTTATGAAATACTATACTATTCATTTTTTATATTTTATATATATATATTTTTATAGTATAACTTTTTATGACTTTTGTAACAAACTGTACTATGACTTTTCATTTGAAATTTGTTTAACTTATTTAAATAAAGGTCATAGTATAGTATTTCTAAAAAAGTCATCGAAAAAAGACACAAAATGTCTATAGTATGTCAAAAAATTGTTATAGTATGTTAAAAATGACATAAAAAGCCATAGTATAATATGTCGAAAGTCATAAAAAAGTCATAGCATAGTATGTAGAAAAAGTCTAAAAAATTCTTACTATTGTATGTCGAGATTCATATAGTCGTAGTATATGTCGAAAAAGTCATAAAAAGTTATATATGTCAAAAACACTCCAAAAAAAGTCATAGTATGTTGAAAAACGTCAATAAGTCATAGTATAGTGTGTTGAAAAGGTCATGTAAAAAGTCATAGTATAAGTATGTCAAAGTCATTAAAAGTACTAGTATTGTGTCTGAAAAAGTCATAAAAAAGTAATAGTATAGTATGGCAAAAAAGTCACAGTATTGTGTCAAAAAGTCATTAAAATGTCATATCAAATGTCATAGTATAGTATGTCATAAAAAAGTCATCCTACAGTATGTTTAACAAATGTCATAGTATAGTACGTCGAACAAAAGTCATAAAAAGTCATAGTACGTTGAAAAATGCAATGTAAAAAGTCACTAGTATAGTATGTCGAAAAATCATAGTCATAGTACCAACTCACTATACTGATTTTTATATGTCAAAAAAAGACAAAAATGTCATAAAATTCATAGTATAGTTAGTATGTCATAACAAAAGTCATAATAAAGTATGTCGTAAAAAGTCATAGTCTGTTGAAAAAGTCGTAAAAACGTCAGTCATACATTTTCTTTTTTAATAATTTATGTTTCTAAGATTTATGTTGTTTTTTATTATTGAACCTGCCCAGTTCAGTACAATTATATGTCTATTTACCTTGATTTTTATCTGCCCTCTGAGTGGAGTTAGGATGGGTCAGGAAAGAAAGTGTAGGGCTTTACAGACATCTCAAGGGTTGAGTCAAGTAGTTTTAATGTTGAACTTTCAAATTAAAATACAAAATTCTGCACAGAAATATTACAAACAAGTGTTTATTGGCAAAAAAAAACTAGCTTTATATACTGGCTTTGCACAGTATATAACATGTTGTATGTCGAATACAAACGTAGGATCATTGAACAATTAAGTTAACAACGAAGGAACTGGCCTCCCATTGGTCTTCATCAGATTCATCCAATGAAAAGTCCTCCTACAAAAAGACACAGACACAGTTTGAGCATGATGAAAATAAATGAAATTATTTCCCCAAAGCTACTGTCAGAGAATTTAATCACACTGTACCTGTCACTTCAACACTGGCTCCGGTGATGTATCGAGAATCATCTGAAGCTAGAAAGGCACAAACATCAGCAACCTCTGGAGGAGAACAAAAAGGACAAGTCAACAGTGTGATCAGGTTTTACAAACTGAGCATGCCAGACACACATGTAGACAATGTACAATCCATGTCCATTTACTTAATTTCACTGTACAGGACAAACACTGAAGGGGAGATGACAAGGATCAAAGGTGTGGAGAAGTAATGGAGAGAAAGGAAATAATATTTCAACGTGTTTTGTGTCCACCAGGAAAATCTTTTTTAGCTGATACAATAAGGGTGTTTTCACATATAGTCCTCTTTAAACGAACCAAACTCAGTCCTCTTAAAGTGGACCAAAAAGTGAACCAACAGAAAAGGGACTCAGTTCTTTTTGTGTTCACATTGTCAGTTTACGTGAAAAAAGGACTCATTTCTCTTCCTGGTCCACTTCAGCTTTGATGGGGCCTCAGGGCTAAATTACATTAGCAAAAGGCAAAAGGGCAAAGCGAACCTAAGGTGTATTGTGTTCACAATATACAGATGAAGAGAAACGCAACGCTGAATTGAAGCAAACCGTACTCAGACCACTTCCCCAGGAGGTCGGAGTTTGGTTAGTTTCGGACGGGTCTGAGTCCCTTAGAAGTGTTCACATATGCGCAAAAAATGCTGACTAATAGTTCTGAGTTCTCATGGAGGGCTGACACGGACCAAGTGTGAAAACGCCCTAAGAAAGACCCACATCCAAACGGCTTTATAAGTTTAGATTCTAGTTATGTTAGGAGCTTAAAACAGTTAATTTAAAGTCAGTCCATTATAAATATCTGTAAAATGGAGAATAAAGGACTGTAGTGAAAACAAATCAGAGTGATGTTAAACATGTGTCTTTACTGACCTTCAGGTTCACCCATTCTTCCCAGAGGCACCAAGGACTTCATCTGAAACACAAAAAAACCTGACACTGAACAGAGCGAAGGAGGACAGCACTGTTTGATGACAAGAACGGAGAGTCAGGGTCGTCTGTCAAAGGTTTTATTTGGTTGGAGATTCTATTAAAAGGGTCAAATCAACCAAATCCCCCCCCAAAAAACCTCACAGACACTTGGTAATATTTAGCAACGCAGAAGGTCTTAGTTTTATTTGTTGTGGCTTAAAGATCTCCACCGCCAAGACTTCTGCAGACAGAACAAAGGTTAATTTGTGCTGCTTAAAGATTCATGAAAAAAAACAGCAACTTGTCTTTTTCAGTGTCTCAGGTTAATCCACTGAACTCCCAGTCAGCAGCTTTCCATTTGAGAGCTAGTTTATACTGAAGGCAAAACTCTTGTTTCACCATTTTGTTGTTGTTGATACATCTGCTGCAACAAAAATCAATCCGTCTTGCAAAGTGCTCTATAAACGGTCATGTATAAATAATAATATTTGTAGGGAGTTAAAAGTAATGGAATTTAAATCTAAAATAATAATTGTTAAATTGATGTTTGGTTTGTTAAATTGGTGTTTACTGTTGTAAAGCTTTTTAGTAATGAAAACATTTTACTTTGACTTTAATTCACTCCCAGTAAAAAACCTGCTTAAATGATTATGAAGAATGATTGTCATTGGTCATTCAATAATTATTTTCTTTTTCCCCTTGTTTATTTTCTATATGGATTGTACTGTATTTTTACAAATGTTTATCATGTGAAGCACTTTGTGACTTTGTCTGTAAAAGGTGCTATATCAAAAAAACTTATAATTTGTGTTTGGTACATATTGAAATTTATTTAAATGGCTTTACTTATCAAAAATGCACAAAATATCAATCACACAGCATCGTATTTAGTGGTCAGAATATTACTGCAGCAGTTTAGACCCGAGTCATGTTTTCACTCCTGATAGATGAAGTGTTAAGGCTCTGACACACCAACCCGACGGCCGACCGTCAGCAGAAAAGGCAGTCAGTCCCCGAGTTGTTCAGAAAGGTACCCCGGAACACACTGAAGCAACGCCGACTTGAGCATACGTTCTGCACATGCGCACAACGTAATACGTCTCTATAACAGCAGGCGGTGCTAATCTGTGTTGTCGCCCAAAAACTGAAAACCGGCAGCTGAATGGACGAACGCAGGCTTCTCCCAAATTTCAAAGCCAGACCATAATGGCGGCTCGTTCGGAATACAATCTCGTATTTTACAAAAATAGTTTCTGAAAACACTTTAAGCGAGAAATAGGCCATGCAGTTACTAAATCTGTCTTCATTTCAGATCAACAAAGGTCAGTTTAAAAGATTTTCGTCAGATTTTGAGAGGCTTTTGTCATGCTCATCCCACTAGTCATTTCCGGGTTAGCATTGAAGGCCAACGGCTCCTCCGACTGACGACGGCACGGAACACACCGAACAGACTCGGGTCACGACCTCGCCAGACTGTCCAACGTCCGATAATTGGGTTGGTGTGTCAGCGCCTTTACTGTATCTGTGTGTACCTGTGTGCGTGCTGTACCTTGCTAATAACCTTCTCTGGAACTTTATCCGTCATCGGAGTCGATATGAAACCTGGCAGCACACAATTACACCGAATCCCAAACCTGGAGGAAAAGAGAAGGAAAAGCAGATCTTTGTTGTATTCCAAATACTTTGACTCTGATGTGTTAGTGTTGCATCGGGCTCTTCTCACCTGCTGAGCTCTTTGGCAGCGGTCCTTGTTAAACCCTCCACTCCTGCTTTAGAGGCAGCGTAATTTGCCTGTCCAATGTTTCCCACCTACAAACATTAACCACACAGACACAAGGATTCAGTGCCTTAAGTGCTGTATCACTGTAGGTTTTTTAGGTAACAGCCGGAATTCAAATCAGCCACCAGATACTTTCACAGAGGACTGAACAACTCATTTACCAGCTCCTGAAATGTGTGGCTTTCAAACCAACTTTGACATTCATATTGTGTTGTTTTAGAATCAAAATATATTCTTGAAGGATATCTGTTTGTTCTTGTATCTTATGCTCTGAGAAATGTTGGTAAGTAAAGGCTAATACCGTTAACTTTAACAGTTGGGGACAATCCCACTATCACACCGCCTTTCTGGATAAAAACAGTAGAGCTTCAGCTAAATATTAAAACTGTAAAATAGAGGCCATGTGCCTGCCAGGCCTGCTGGTATCTCACCTTTCCCACGATGCTGCCCACAGTAACGATGGATCCTTTGGGTGCTCCACAGGCAACCAGAGCCTGAGCGACAGCCTGAATGACCAAGAATGAACCCTGGGAGAGATGCAAAAGAAAAGATGACTCAATAAATCACTTCACACCGTTCTGTTCTCTCGTCTTCATTTAATATGCAGTGCTAACTTTCAGTATTTCACATAACAGAACACAGACACAGATGCAGGTTGAGCCAGGACTTTCTGACGGTGAACAAGCTATTATAATTATGCAATGCAGAAGCAGAAGTTGAAAAATAATGTGTTTCTGCTGCCAAAGCAGAGAGGAGAAGAGGTCTATCTGATCAATAATGCATTCATAATTATGGGAGCTAATTAACAGTGTTTGTCTTTTTGATTTCTAATAAAAAACAACAGAGTTTACTTTTTATCTCCACTTCTCATTACAAAGTCGCCTCATCTTATTCTGAGCTGCTGTGATGGGGGGGAAAAAAAAGAGTTTAAAAGCATCAAGACTGATAGGAAGGAACCGCTTTCATTGTCATCATTATATTTAGTGTCACAAAATATGCCTGCATGGTTTTTTAAAGCTCTCTGGAATATCAAAATGATTATGCTGACCTATAGAAATATCTATTGCTCTTTAATATTTGTGACTTCATTGTAGAGTCAATACTTTAGTTCCTGTCAGGATCCTACAGGAATGACTCGATGTTTCCAGTGATCTGATTGGCTGTCTGGGAGGCACTATAGGGTCCCAGACCGCAGAAAGAACAAATATAAACACTCATTTGTTCCTCTGTCTATATCTCTGCTGAATCAACATAGGAGGGCAAAGAAGTGATAGTTCCCCTCCACTTATTATATATTATATATCATTATATTTATGGCTATTTAAGACCACTCTTGCAGGGCAGGGCCCCCCTCATATTAATTATTTATTTATTTATGTTTTTATTTTGTGATGCCTATATGTTTTTAGCTTTTTGTCTTTAGGTTGTTGTGTTGTAATTGTTGGAGCTTGTATTGCAAGACAAATTTCCGTGTCTACGGACAATAAAGTGCTATTTATCTATCTATCTATCTATCTATCTATCTATCAATCAATCAATCAATCTATCAATCGACAGGTTTTGATCTGATTCTCTGAAGTTAACCTGCAGCATTGGTGATAGATCCCATGGTGATCTACCTCAGAAGCAAGCCAGCTTCATGATACCAGAAAACCAGAGTTGAGCCAAAGACAGCTAGATAACCCACTACGCTCTCAGCTAAGCGTGGTGGTTCGGGCACCGGGTGTCCCGGCTGCATACCTTCAGGTTGACCTGGATGACTTTGTCAAAATGATCCTCATCCATGTTGAGCAGGAAGTCGTCCTGGGTGATGCCGGCTGCGTTCACACACACTGAGGGAGGCTGAAAGTACTGAGTCTGCAGAGGGAGGGCACAAAAAAGTTAGAGGGGGGGAAAGAAAATATGTAATAGTCCCTGCAGCATTTTAACATATCAAGAGAGTAAAAAGTATGTATTTCTCAGAAAATATTGCAGATTATACAGAAGCCCTATACGCAAGGGACTAGTATAACCTGGGGACCTCCAGCAACGTATAATAATTGCAGAGATCTGTAGAGCTTCAAAGATTAGTTGATTAATCAATTAGTTGTCAACTATTACTGCAAATTTCGTTGTACGTAAGCTTGTAGAATGACAATAAAGTATATTCTATTAAATTAATTGGCAACTATTTTGATAATCAATTAATCGGTTTGAGTACATTTTTTTATGAAAAAAAACAAAGTCAAAATTCTCTGATTCCAGCTTCTTAAATGTGAATATTTTCTAGTTTCTTCACTCTTCTGTGACATTACACTGAATTTCTTTGGGTTGTAGAAAAAACAAGAAACTGATCAGTGTCTTTGAGTGTGTTTATTTGACCATTTTCTGACCAAACAACTAATCGATTAATCGAGAAAACAATCGACAACGGAAATTATCTTTAGTTTCAGCCCTGGTTGTCTGTGATCAGAATCCAATGCCAATCTGCCACGTCTGTAGTTTGTCTAGTAAAAATTAACAAGCAAATTATCTACAGAATTTCCCGAAACACTGAGAATGCGTAATAATATTAGTCCCGTGCTAATCAGCATGTCTGTGATTCAGAGTTGTATCGGCTGTGGGTTAAATGTAGGGAATCATTTCAGTAAATGAAAGTACAGACTTCACTTATCCCTTGTGAATGTGCCGCACAAAATAATACATAAGGTCCCCTAGTAATACCTGTGCCGTGTGAATAGGGCTTATAATAATAACTTGTATTTATATAGCGCCTTTCATAAAACCCAAGGACACCTTACAGAATTACAGTGGCTATACTAAGGGAGGTTGTAGGCTGTGGTAAACAAGTGGTGGTTCAGGAGTTTTTTTTTAAATGTCCAGGGATGTAGCATTTTGAATATCTGCAGGGAGGGTGCTCCAGAGGGATGGCGCTGCAACACTGAAGGTTCTTGTCTCCAAAGGTACAGAGTCTTATGAATTGAATGTTCTGTCTGTCCCACACACCTGTATACTTGTGATCAGCTTCTTTACGCTCTCTTTTGACGACACGTCCACCACAGCCGCCCTGTGTGCCTGCCCTCTGAGGTCACTCGGCAGGCTCCCCAGGGTCTCATTGGCCGACTCCTCGCTGATGTCAGCGACCACCACGGAGGCGCCCTCGGAGGCGAAGCGCTGACACACCGCCCGTCCAATCCCACTGCCTCCTCCTGAGGGGGGGGGGAGAAGAGTGAGAACTGAGCAGGACAGCGTGTGTTGACCAAAACATTGTAGCATGTGTCATGAATTCATGAGGAATTCCCTGTTTCAGAGGAAAGACTGAGTGCCAGGAGTTCCTCTCTGGATATATTTGTTAGGAAGCAAATCAATCGAGGTCATCTTTTCTCCATTTGACAGCCCTCCATGTGCAAGTAACATGCATTTGCATCTCTTTCCTTAAGTCTTCAACATTTATTGTTTTAACTATAATTAATCACTGGAATTGTTGGGTCTAGTGTGTGGTCTAGACCTACTCTATCTGCAAGTGTCTTGAGATAACTCTTGTTATGATTTGATACTATAAATAAAATTGAATTGAATTATACTGATCCATTATGTGTCTTTGTACTGTATCTGTGTTGTTATTCTGCCTCCATGCAAACTGAAATTCCGGTGACCAAAACTCAAATGAATGCAACTTTCTTTCTTTTTTTAATCCCAAAGAGCATTAGCTTTCATTGTCTGCTGTTGGAAATAGAAGAGGACAACAGCTTTATCATTTGCATTAGAGCTGCAGTAAATGAATCATTTATAAAATGAATGTAGTCATTTGACTATTTAGTCTTTTATTAAACAGAATCAGTAACTGGTTGCTGCATCACTGTGTTATAGATTATTATAGAAGTGAATATCTTTGGGTGTTGGACTGCTGCTAGTCAGACAAAACAAGACAATTGCAGATTTAGACTCACATGTTCCACTTTTTCCAGACATATATATATATATATACACACACACACATATATATATATATAAAAGCTGTAATTAATATTATATATAATTTAGAGCCAAAGTGACATCAGAAGTTTTACTTTCACTACTTTCAAATTACTGAAATGAATCGGACCTGATCCATACAGGTGGGACTACTTTTTTGAAAGGCATTTATCATTGCTAAGATTTAACTTGATGCGTTTAACGTTAAACCCAAATGTTCGCTCACTAGTTGTGAGTCAGTAGAAACAAACATTACTTTACCAATCTTTTACAAGGTTACTAAAGAGTTAACATTTACAAACCAACTGTAGCCTACTTTAGCAAGCAGTAGTTGGTTTAAACGGGGAAGCTGACTGATCGACCACAAACGTTTAAGACAATATTCTGCAAAAACAAACATCCCGATCGCTTTTCCCCTTTGTGTTTCTTAACCTGGGTTATACACACTGACACTGAATGATGCATGGTAAAATATAAACGTACCAGTGACCAGCGTCAACCTTGATATAAGCCTTGTGGCAGCCGCCATGATGGGTTTGTTTCCTTTAGGAAGCACTAGAATAGCCTCAGTTTGTTACCTCTCATGCTATTACTAAATTTGACTCGCGCAGATTTTCTGCATTTATGTATGCACGCGCACTGCAACATGGTGAATTATAATATGTAACGGCAACCTCATCTGTGAAAATCATTAATCGCGAACACAGCTCGTTTTTTACTCCTACTGTAAGTTTTATTTTGAAAAGGGTTTACCGGACGTTCACTATGTCATTGTTTCTAGCTTTGATAGTAGTGGTGTAGTTACTTGTTAGGCCGTTAGAGGGCCTCGTGATTAACACTCGGATATATGGAAAACACTAATCTACACATTGGTAGACACTAAATGGAGATGGAACTGAAATGTATTAACAAACCTGACTGTTTCTTTCATGTCATGAATATATTTTCCTCATTTCTGACTTTCAAAGACAGCTGTGTTGGGCACTCTGATTGATTAACGTTAACATTACCTTACAATAACAAGAGGCTATTGTTACAACCAGCAAGACAGCTAACGTTAACTTTACTTAACACCATTAAAGACTAAGTGTTCCTGGAGCAGATTTCACTATTTGAAAGAATTATATAACGTCAATGACGATAATCTGACTCAGAGAAACAGGTCTGGGGCCCGTTTCAGGAAGGAGGTTTAACAAACTCTGAGTCTAACTCTGAGCTGATTTACCCTGAGATGGGAAGCTTAGAATTTCACTAAACCTGCTTTCTGAAACGGGCCTCTGGTGTTTCAGTTAACGGACTCACATTTTTGCTGTTACTTTGTCGCATGGCCGCTCAGAAACTTGTGCAAAGACTAACTCATTTTGACTAAGTAGGAAAATAAGTCCTCATATATAATGCATGCTTGAGCTCCGTGATGTTGTGTTTCCACATCATTAGGTAATTAGCTATTAGCTAGATCTTCGTCGTGCCGTTCGGTTTGTTTACTTCGAACCGGAAATCATATCTATAGTGCACGCAATGCATCATGGGATACGGGGACTTTTTAAAGGCCTTTATTTTGACAGTGTTGACGGCACCGGACGTATAATTATGTTATTGTGTCTGCCTTGACTGCATACGGTAAACACTCAAATTAAAACGTCATACGAGACAGCGCAGTACGATTACTTGCTTCTACGACTTGCCTAACTAGCAAGAAGGCTCCCAAAACGTAGATGAATTGACTTGACTGCCAATTCATAGTCTCAAAACAAAAAACGCCCTGGGGCGACGGCGACCGCCTGTTTTCATGGAGTAGCTAGATGATAAAACTACATCCTGCGAATAGTATAAAGGTCCTGGATTAGGGATGAAATTAGCTCACTGATTAGTTTTAAGAAAATAAAATTACTTTACCCAACTTGAAAATGTTCACGTATTAAATGTATACTAGTTGATTGAGCTTGTTGTTGTTGTTGATGGAAGGGCCCATAGATGTGAGTGAGTCTGCCTTAATATTAGAGTAATGTTGTAGTTACTCATTGGAGCCACAAGAGGACATACAAACTCATGATTATACATAACACAAACGCTGTGGTTTCCCTTTTATGGTGGGGTTTTATAATTCCTAAACTCCATACTCTTCTATAAATATATCATATAAAACAAACAGAAGTCTTAATATGCTAATGTGTCTGCTTTAGCGCTTGGACTGGGTTAAAGACGACCTTTGTAACCCTGTATAATCCAATCACATGTAAACACTGCCCTCCGGTGGACACAGTGCATAACGAAAGCTTTCTCGTTTCTTTTTATTTTGAAAGTGGTCACCGGAAGTATTACTATGTAGCTGTGTCTAACTTGACACAATACACTGTAGTAACGCACTGTGACCACCAGAGGGCATAATGCGGATCTGATTACATGCTCGCTTGCCAGCTATATTTTTTAAACGTTTCTTCTTCTAAATAACTGTTCATCACCTTTTGAAAGCAAAATGTATCATCATGGCGAGTTTGTTTTATTCATACATATGTTTTATTTTTGATTACTGTCGTCTTTGTTTCTTTGTTTTTCATTAAGTGGCTATAATAAAACAAATATATGAACTATTTATCCATTTACTCACAAGTTGCATGAAGCAGAAATGTGGCAGTAATGTAGTTGTCACTAAAACCTCAGTGGCTGAACTCATATAGAAGCAGAACAGGAGAGTTCTGCTTCTACTTGCTTAGAAATGAATTTTTCTGACTTTGTGTCATCTGATTTGCACAGTATTATCTTGGAATAGGATTTTATGAAAAGTAAGCACTCACCATACAATGAATGGCTTACTGTACCGGTAATATCACGATATGGCAATTCTGCGCAACAATCCTATAATGATACATCGCCGATAAGAGAGTGTCCTACATCAACACCTTTACAGCTCACGTAAAACAGTGGCTCCTAGAAAACCAGAGATGCACTCACTTTTAACTGTCACACATTTCATCACCCGTACGCTTTCACTGTTAAACTCAATGCAGTATAGAGGTGGATGAATAATGTCTTTTTCATCATGTGTTTTTGTTTTCTATTGTTTGTTCGTTTTGTCAATGTACAGTATATGTCAATATTATGAGTATCTTTTAATGTATAGTGAATGAGTGCTGTATGACTGCTGGCTGTCTCTATGTTAGTCTTATGTCACCTGCCTAGGGTCTGCAGATGAAAAGTAGTTGTTTTGACTAATTCTGGCATATTTACATGGTGTTTTTTATACAACGTTTATAAATATGCATGGTCCCTATCAAATAAATCAATCTAACTATGAATATAAAATGCCCATGAAAAGGTGAAGTGCAGGCTTTCTTTTTTTAATCACTGCAAGTCCGTTAGAAAACAGTACGATTCTGCAGCACATGTTTGATCTGCATTTTCTTTGTTTTCTTTTGCTCCAATAGCCATCCAACATATCTCTGGGATCTCCCACCTGACATGCAGGTACTGTATGTGACAGGCAGTCCTGGAACAAATGGGGGAAGGTCAGGACGGGCTGTGCAGGAATTACAGGAAGGATCAGGTGTGACATCATTGTGTCTTATTTTACCAACAACAGAGACAGAGATGGGGGGTGTTGGAAACCGTTTCTTTCTTCACTGAAATGATTGGGGGGGGGGGCATGAGGGGAAGTGAAGTTGAAGGAACCATCAAAGCTTTATCAGTCACTGTAGGCATGAATACTTACAGCATTTTAAACGATTGTACGAGCTTTTACATTTATCTAAACATTTTAGTTCTGAAGCAACAATTGACATCATAGAAGAGTATATATAGTTATGAGTGGTTATAGTTATGAATGAAATTAATTGTATGAAAAAAAAAGTGAATTACTGTGTCCCTTGAAATAGAAAACTTCACATTTTTAAAACATCCATTCTTAGATTTGCACAAGTTCAGTATGTTCTTAAAATCTGTAAATGAAATTCCCCCCAGTCAGTGAAAAGATGAACATGTCTCAGTTTATTTATGTACAGATGTTCAGATGAAATGGAGTCAACTACAGAGGCATTTAGATTTCTGACAAACTTCAGAAAAGTAAGACTGACAACTGGAGTATTTTGTTTTATAAGAGAAGCCTCCAAAAACTTCGCTGAACAAAATAAGCTCAACTAAGTTACTGAAGGAAAAACAAAAACATGCTCAATGATTGAAACTGTAAATATGTACACTTTTACAATCCGGACACTTAATCTGTGCATATTTGAATAGACTTCAATTACATTACTTTCAGTATTGTGAAAAAAAACTTTCCATTCAAATTCCATCTAAATAAATAATCAAGTTTAAAACATACAATACTCCAATCTCAAGCCACAGGCGATTTTAAAAAGGACAAAAATAACACACCTTACCTAAATCACAAAATTGTTTAGTCGTACCAGCAAACAAACATTGTTATTACTAACATTAACCTCTAATATATTTTTGTCTAAACTGGCTGCTGGATCCCAAAATTCAGAAAGCCACTTTCACGTTTTCACTAGCCACATTGCTTATCTAAAAATAAAGATGGTTGTTTAACTGCAGAAGAGGCTAAATAAGAGAAAAATCTCACCGAAACAAACAAACAAACAAACAAACGTTGCTGCTGAGAACCTCCCAACCTGCTATTACTACTGGTGTTAAAATCACACAAATAAGTAAACTTACTCTTACACAAACCTCAGTTAATACAGAAAATAAAACGTGGAAGCTGCCGTAGATCTCAAAGGCCAAATTATTATAAAAGACAAAGCAGTTTTGCTTTTGTGACACTATGGTGCTAAGAGGAGATGGCCCAAAAACTAACCCAAAATGCTCCAGCTACACTGAAGAACCAGCTAAACCTTTTCTTGCAACTTCAAATTCAGATGTTTTGTGACATAAGTCGATGTGAACCTCAACCCCAAAAGAAATCAGAAGAACAAAGATGTGATTTGGGCACGGGTGAGTTGACAAGACACGTCCTCAAAATTTATTAGCAGATTGGTCACAAGAAGAAAAAAAAGCAACATGTTTACAGAGAAATTGAGATAGATGAAAAAAAAAGAAAAAAAAAAAGACAGCACACATGGGAACGGATATATGTTTGTATAAACTGATGTGTAACTGTCACATTTCTGTACAGTGGCCAACCCTTTCAGACAAGTACAGGAGTACACGATGCAGTAAAGTAGTACAAGAGTATGCAGATGTTTGTCAGCTCCTCTGTATTGCATGCATTCTGTATTCTACTGAACCAAGGTGCTTCTGCGTGCACACTGATTTTCAACGCCTGCGTCAAACTATGAGGATCTCACACACACGCAAACACATACGTGACACACACACATACACACACACACACACACACATCCTCACTACCCCTCTTTGAAACTCATGAAAAAAACAAAACAAAAACTAAAACTCCACCCACACCTGTTCATCTTTCCCAGCATAAGGGAATAAATTAGCTCCATAAAATGCTTCTTTATAAAAGAAAAATAGATATTTATATAACTGTACACCTTTATCTATACAGCATAAAGACAGGGAGCACAAGAAGAAGGGAAATTATCTCCAGAAATAAGACAGATTCTGGCACTAGCACCCTTATCCCTCCAACGCATGCGTCGCTTATCTCCTCTTTTTGCAGGAGATGGAGCATCCCTCGCTCTGCCCAACAAGGCCAGTTCTCCAGAGAACAGCAGGACTTCAAAGAATCTCCAGTTTTCCATCCATTCTCAACGTATGTGTCCAGGACAGGATTGGATGAATGAGCTGAGCGCAGGGAAAGCCCCATCTCTCTCTTTCTTGGTTTGACACGTGCTGAGTTGGACCAGTTCTGCCTAGTGCTGGTCTCTCTGATCCCTTCTGCAGCGTCATCGTCAGTCGCTCTACTGCCGCTCAGTCCACTCGGTGGGAAGCGAAAACACCCGAGGGTCCCTAACATGACCCTTGCATACGGACACCCCGGGCCTCTCAGCCAGAGTCTGATTCGCTTGTGTCTGAAGATGAGGAGGAAGACGAGGATGAAGAGGAGTCTGAGGAGGAGCTACTGGCGCTGAGACGTGACGGCTGGTTGTGCTGCTCTGTTGCCGGTTTCTCTGCTGGAGATAAGACAGCAATTTTTAGACAACGCAACTTGGAACATTTAATCTCTCAATATCACAACAATAGGATGCTGCACTTATCTTATAAAAACAACAAAAAAATGACGATACAACATAGTGTATTAAGTTTGGATCTATATGTATCGAAATGTCTTTAAAATATATTCTTTTTTGATCTTTTACAAATTACTTTAGAGTAATTTTGTACATGGACCAAAAGAATCCCTGAGTAAAAAAATAAAGAGCTTGTAATTAGATGTCGAATAAATAAACAAAAAACAGCCACTCAATTTTTTGTGTGCAAAACATTACAGATTTCTGACATAACCATCACCTTGCAGTTTATTTTTGAAAATGTGGAAGCTTTAATCCCAATTTATATCAACACTAACTCTTACAGACAGCAGTATAGAGGACTTACGTTTGGTCTTAGCAGGCTTCTTCCCAGAGTTGAGCTGACCGCTGACGTCCATCAGCCTCCTCTCCAGCTCCATCTGTTTCTCCAGAGTGATCTCTTCCCGAGATTTGCCAGCAATGTTGTTTTTACTTGCTGCAAACAAACAGACAATAACAATATCCATGAGGTGGGGGCTACTGTACTACATTACCAAAGATCTACAAATCCCCAAGACCACAAAGCTCTATTAAAAGATAGATTTTCATCTAAAAAAGGTAAAAACTAATTTGCATAACTGGCATAAAACTTATTAACTAATTAATTATTTCATGGTCTCTGCCACTAACCATATGGCTTTCGAGGTTTCTTCCTCAGACACGTCATGACGTATCTCTCCAGCTCCCGCAGTGTTGATGGCTTAAGGGTCTCAAAGTCTATCTCGATTTCCTCCGGGTTGGTGTCTCTGAGCGAGGGCTCGCGTGATTGGATGATATAAACAACGCGGCCCAGCTTCTCGCCGGGCAGCTTGTTGATGTCCAGGCTGAGTTGACGCTTCTCATCGTATGACATTGGTGCCGTCTCCTCCTCTTCATCGGAGTCGTAATGACTCACTATGGGCTCGGGGACCGGCGGAGGCATGCTAAACGTCATGGCGCCC
The DNA here is from genome assembly GCF_031162955.1 of Sander vitreus. Classification (NCBI taxonomy): domain Eukaryota; kingdom Metazoa; phylum Chordata; class Actinopteri; order Perciformes; family Percidae; genus Sander; species Sander vitreus. Next base: position 5,897,957 of record NC_135868.1, read on the forward strand.
TTTTTGGTTCTGATGGAGAGAATGACATGGAGGGAGAGACCGTTAAAAGATGACTGACGATGGTCTATTTGAACCCACAATGTGATTAGGCAAATCATAAGAGCATTAGAAACTGCTAGGAAGCAATGCATGATGTGATTTGTCGACCATAAACTTAAATGGGACATATGGACTGACAAAGAATGTTCTTTTTAAGGATACTGATGTCTTTTGATGTTAGCAACAGATACTTCAAACTTTTAATTACACGTTACAGTCTTTTTTGTCTTGTTTTCTTGTCTTTATGTTTTCAAAAATGCCTTGTGATTTCTGCTGCAAACTAATTTCCCCACAGGGACAATAAACTAAACTACATAATGTACATTATTTTACTTACAATACTTATTTTACACTACAATCTCAGCATGCACCACATACCCATTGGACAAATTGTGAGAGTACTCACTTGCTCTTGTTGTTTTTCTTGCTCGGTGCCTTCTTGACCGGCACTACAGGACCAGGCGTTCCTCGGTTGGTCTTGGGTTTTGGAGTCTTGGTGATCTTGGGGGTCTTGGGCGGTCTAACAGGTGTCACCTCTTCCTCTATCTTCCGATGCTTCTCTTTTTCTACCTTTTTCTTTTTTTTCTTGTCCTTCTTCTCTTTCTTTTTCTTAGGTTTGACGATGGGGCCCTGTGAGAGTGCTGTGAGCTGCTCATGTACCGCTTTTAGCTGAAGGAAAAAAAAAAAAAAAAAGACAGATGTGTGAATTAAATCCTGAGGAGTAAATATAGCAGATAACATAAGATAAATTATATTTTGTGTGTGCATACACAGTAGTACAAACCTGTTCCTGCAGCTCTGCCAGTCGGTTTGCCCTCTCTTCCTCAGAGTCAGAGCTGGGGCTGCTCTCGCTCTCCTCACTTTCACTGCTGAGCTCACTCTCAGATGACGATGAAGAGGAGGAGGAAGAAGACGAGGAGCTAGGGGGTCTTGGAGGCTCGTCTGGCATCTTAGCAAAGCAGAACTCAAAGACATCCTAAAAGGGTTAAGCAGTATGTAAGTGAACCAGCTTAAAAACAAGAACAGGATACACTAGCAGCAGAATTCAATAATATAATGAATTGTATCACTGGACTAGGTACATTACCTGCAGTTTTCTGGCCATGCCAACCACATCATGATCAGGGGGGTTGTACTTGTAGCAGTTTGAGAACATCAGCCTGACATCAGCAGAGAACTGCTGGGCGTCACGATATTCTCTGCCGTCCATCTTCCGCTAAAAACAATGAGAGAATTAGAAATTTTAGTCACATACTGTATTTTAGAAAAACAAAGCAAAATGTGTCTGCCCCATTGTCTGGTGTCACTGGAACTACCAATTTTAATTAATTTGGCACATTAAAACTAGGCCACACCTTAAAGTAAACACTCATTCTCAATCAGAGAAAATATACCTGAAAAGAAAGTGAAGGAGGGCCACATAGGATGTACATAGTAAGTATATATATATGGCTAATCTTAACATCCATGGTAGGTATAACAATATGTCAGTCTACCCTGTTTTCATTCTATACTTGCTTCAATTCGGTGCAGCAAGACCGGAGAACAGATAACACCCTGCTCCTCTGTTCTGAAAAATGTTGACAGTTGTGCGTGTATTCCTAAAGCAAGTACCTTGATGGTGCTGAGGTCCATGGGCTGCTTTATGATGTCGTGGTAGTCGTGAAGACCGAGCAACGAGGCATCGACAGGCTTGTAGAATGGCCAGGCATACCCTGCATGCTTCTTTGACAGCAGGTCCTTCAGGACCCCATTGCAGTAGCGCAGCTGGGGGTTCAGCTTGCTGCGACGCACCGGCGGTGGCACCATGGAATCTGGTAAATCCTTCTTGGGAGGCTTGATGGCTCGTCCACTCACTCCTCTCCTGCCACCCCCCGCTTTGGTACCCATCATCATTGTTCCACAGCCCATACCCATGCCCATGCCCATGCCCAAGCTCATGCCCTGGCTGAGGTTATGGCCTTGGTTCATCCCCAGACTGGAATTGTGGTCCACCCCCAAAGAAGTGAGGGTTAGCGGGGAGTCGTGCCCACCGCCTAGCCCCATGCTGATGCCGCTGACGGCCATGGTGCTCATGATGGGCATGGCTACAGTGGTTGGGGTGGTTGTGTCTGCTTTCCTCTTCACACCCTTTTTCTGTGAGACCAAGAATGGTGTTTAGTCTGTGGTCTTCATTATTATTTTTTTCAAAATACTGTTTTACATTTTGACTAAACAAAACCTGTTTAGTGCATAAATTACCTTCGCAGTGGGCTGTGTTGGAGGCAGACCAGCGATTGTAGGGATGCTTTGTTCAGTTGTAAGAATAAGGGGCAGACTCTTGGTCACGTGTGTCTGTGGGGGGGTGGAGAGGATGGAGTCAGGTGTTTCCGGAGTGGGAGGGGAGTACGCTGACTGGGAAACAGCTGGGACCTGATGAGCTGTAGTCACTCCTCCAGAGACTGGCAGAGAGAGGGCAAGGATTCAGAAAAACAATTATTTAGTAAAATAGGTTGTGCTCATACATGCATTTGCATTTAGATAGAGTATGTTTGTACTGCATGTATGATGACTGCAGACTTGACTTGATGTCTGTATTAGCCTGATTGAAGCCAGTACTCACTTGCATTTCCTCTGCCTTTTTTGCCAGGTTTGGTTGGTTTGATCCTTGGAGGGGGAGCAGCCAGCTCTAGTTCCTCCTGGGGCATCTGAGCCACTTTCTGCAGAAAAGCCTTTTCCAGTGACTGAGCCATCAGGACTATGTCATCTGTAGGCTGCAGAGGAGGACATTTCAGCAAAATGGTTGCAACAGTAGAAAGATGTTTTTTAGCAGTCCAAGTTAATAACACACTTGTATAAAGTAAAAAATGGCCTCACTTTCATAGCATGTTGTATCTGAACATTTCATGTTAAGGTTAAGCATGTCACTGGTTTCATTTGATTTCTATGGGATATTTTTTCTTTTATTACTATTTTTATAAAAATCTTATGAAAATTAGCACATTCACCATATGTCCAGGCTACTAATAGTGGCTGGCATGAAACATCATCTTGCCAGGATATCTTAGGCTCACACTTTCTCACACACACACTTACCTTGTTATAAATGTAGCAATTGGTAAACATGGTGTTGAAGTCCTGCATGCACTCACTGGCACAGCGGTAGTAGTTATTTTCTAGTCTCTTCTTAATGGTGCCCATATCCATGGGAATTTTGATGATCTTATGATAGTCCTGGAGGGAGACAGAGACAAGTGAGACACAATAGGAAGAGACATCCAAAAATGAAAAAGATAAAACAGTACTATAAGCCTGTGGCTGGTAGGACTGATGATGTGAAATGGATGGAATCTAAATGTTTTATTACTAACAGTGATGGTGACACATGACCTTTTGCATGTTATTTCATACGGTTGTTTCTGGGAAATAAGGTTGGTCCCTCCTATAGACCGAAGAAAGATAATGTACAATTTCTTGTATTCACACTCACAGGTAAGTTGAGCTTGGCGGCATCCACAGGTTCATGAAAGGGCCAGGCAAAGTGGTGTCTCCACAAAGACTTGAGCAAGACTTTCTGTAGGAACTGAAGTTGGTTGGTCATCCTCCCCTGTCGGCTGGGGTCCCTCACTGGGGGCTGTGGGGGCCCCGAAGGGGTCATATGACTGAGGGGGGGCATCCCAGGACTCTCAAAGCCCTCATAGAGCAGTGAAGGTTTTCTGATGCGTTTTCCAGCTGCGCCAGAACCCTGGTCCATGGTTGTGACTCCCATTATGCCAACGTCAAGCCCGACATGGGAGCTGTAGAGAGCAGTTGAAAGACCAATTAACTATTTGGCAGTTGTCAGAAGTTGTTAGAATAAGTCCGTGGTCGACATGTGGTTAGAAAATGTATACTATATTTATTTGCTAGCCTCCCAAATTAAACAAGGTTTACTCTGCAACTCAACAAAATCATATTGTTGACTTGAAACAGCAAAAACTACTATTCTGTCTGTATGTTGTTTAATTAAAAAGGGAGCCAGGTCCACTGCCTTCGTTTGCAGGAGTGGCGACGGAAGACTTAATTTGCTTATGGACTCTATATTTTTTAGCACTGCAACGGTTCTATTCTCCCAGTATTAGCAGAAAAAATGATGCCGTATATTCAGTCCCATGAATCCTGGGATTAATATGAAAACTAATCATCTAATTGTGTCATCCTGACAATATAGTGTCCTCTTGTTGGCATACATTTTATATTATCCTATCAAACTTGATTAAGCCCGCTTATATGAATATAGTATCGTTTAAACCCCCTTTACAAGGAACAGTCACACGTCCTAAGCGTTAGCAAGCACACAACAGGCTGACTTGGAATTTACTCCCGCAAAAGAACAGCCATGACTACCACTTCCTCCTCTTTACCGGACGTAAACAGCACTGATTACAGACAGAAACTTCACCCTATTTCCATGTAGAAAAAAAATATGTCAAAAAGGATTGCGGGTGTTTTAGCTGGCATATTACAACGCTGACTGGACTGTATTTTTCCAACAGAAATATCTATTAGTAATGATCTCTGACTCCTAAGTAAACACACTGCTGTGTTGTACACACCCAAATGTAGTCACTCAGGAGTACTGGCAGGTAATGTATGTTGGCCCCTGCAACTTATAGTTAATAGTAGCCACAGGGAACGCAAGCAAGAGTGAATGAGTCAGGGGCTGCCATTGGCCTTTGACTGCTCTATAACTGGGAACATGGCTGTGCTAGCCTAAATCAGCATCAGATTGAGTTCCTGGTAACTTGGCTGCGGTTGGATGCTTTAACACCACAGATATAACAAGACACTTCCAGCATATCTACATGGTCACCTGGTCTGTTGTTAAGGAGTAAAAATATGCATAAAAACATCTTCTTTTAGTCCTAGGAAGATGGAGACTGGTGTTGTACCAATCCTATACAATTTAAACTTCCCAGGGTGGAGTTTTACACTATCGTGAGAAGACTGCTCCCTTTCAACAATGCTAAGATTTCTAAAGTCAAACCCTAAGCCTGCATGCCTATGTTAACATCTCTTAAAAATGTGTATATAAATGTCCCCCATTCCACCTCATTTTAGACATCAGAATTGCTGGAGTGCTGCAAATACTCCAGGATGCCAAACAGGGTTCAAATTTATCACACAGCAGATTTGCTTCACTCAGTCCCCGCCTAAAAACACTGGTAATCTAATCTATTGAGTGGCTGTAACCCCCTAACCCAATTCACTAGCCATTTGACTGGTGTCCAAAAAAGTTAAATTATTTTAACCCTAATTTCAGACACTGCTCCTGGCTGCTGCTATGTTCTTCTTGTGTGCTACCACTGCATCCACAAATTGCATTTCCCTTTTTTCATAAATAACCGCACTCCCTCCGCCATCAATAACATGAACTCACCATAGCACATCTCCGCTGACCTGACAATGCAAAACAAGTTGTTCGAGGAGCAAGTAGGGGTCGTCTGCCGGGAAATCATTTCCTAACACTGATGGTACTTAGCACCGTTTTTATTGTTTACATTGTCAAAGTATCCTTGCAAGTTCATAACACAATAGTTTCGTCTGTACACTAAAAGCCTAACATTGAAACACTGATGCAAAGTGTGCAAGTATTACTGTGTTTGCATCATGCTGTAAATAAGGGGCCCCATGGGGGCGGGTGTATACCTTAATGGTGTTGCACTAATCCACCCTACTGTACAAACTTTAGAAGACAATTAAAGGGTAAACTTAGCTGCCAATGCAGTTGAAATTTTACATTACGTAAGTAGAAATGGCTATTAAAAAAAAATACAAAAATACATATTCAGTCAATTTGTTCAATCTAACTCTTGTTCGTTTATAATAAGGCAATTCGTTTTGAATGATACAACTTTTGGAAACACATTTGACAGTTAGTGTACTTTATTATTTAAATGGAAATAATCATGTACAACATAAACAACACTAAACAAAAACATGTTTTATGTTAGCTGTATAACGGATAACAAATTATGTGTAAAATTGGGTTTGGTGCCCAAGAAAAAAAAACAAGGCTATTAAGTACAGTGGAGTTCCGTTATAAATTAATATATATATATATATATATATATATATATATATATATATATATATATATATATATATATATCTCTAAATGAACAGTTGCTACCTAGCTTGGGCTAAGTGACATTTAGCAGTGTAACCAGGCAACCAACTAAACACCCGGGACGCATGGATAGCTGCGTTAACCCTTGTAACGTTAATGCAATGTCGTTGTACCAGTGATCACAACAAACCCAGTCCGTCACGTGGATACAATAACAAACAAAGCTAAGGACACACGAATAACCGTCGCAAGCGCGAACCTCTGCCTCTTAACGTTATCTGGCGTACTGTCTCTGTAGCTCATGGTCGTCAACTGTGGTGTGGTATGTTATTGTTAGCCGCCGGCATAGCTACATAACGTTAATAAAAATTTACTTCAACTATGTTATTAAGTTAACATACAAATGTTTATTCCACTATAACAACGAATAAACAAGACACGCCGGTCGAGCTATTGTTAAAGGGGAAAGCTCGCGTCTGACGCTAATGCTAGCGAAGCTAGCAGCAACTGCCAGGCAGCGGGAGAGGGCGGCCAACGGCAGAGGCGCCCCGAAGATGGCGCCGGCATAGTGCGAACAGTCGCAGCTTTTTACAAACCACAAACACATTTTATTTCCTCAACATGAATTTCTCTTCTAATCCCTTTAACAACGCGACAACTTCTTCCTGCAGCACATTCGCTGTCCGTTTCCCTCTTCCATTTGAATTACAGCAAACACAGGCTGTCAGCAACGATATTTTGAAACAAAAACTCATGAGAAATGTTTACAATATTCCCTCTGATGGAAAGCTGAGAGTCAATTTTACCGGTAGATACCTGTCAAGGAGCGGGTTAACTGCCATATCCATCAGGATGGATCCGGATTCAGTTTTTAGCTAGACTCGGACCTGGACCTGGATCCGTCTCTGTTCGTCAGTTTTCTCCGCTCCCCGCCACGGTGAACTCCTTTAATCTGCTTCGCTGAAATGGCGACGATGCGCCTACACCCGTTGTTTTATAGACCTACCATTCACCCTATTGGATAAACCACCTCAGACTGTCCACGCCCTCTGAGTTCCTATTCGCTACGTACTATGTCGGTCAAAGTCACCACACCCCTAGATACTGAGACTTCACTGACAATCTTTCAGGCCAACCTATTTGCAAGTTTTTGCTGTCCGTCAAGGAAATTGCACAATACTATTGGCCCAGCATATTTAGTATACAGAAATGCTGTCTGTAACTGGCTCCTCCATTTAATCCTTTACAAAATGCGAGGGCACCGAAACTGCCACCCTTCTTATCATATTACATTACGTCAACGTATGCAACGCGACGGCGGGGATTGGTCAATAAGGTTGTAACGCGGGCTTCCAGGGTAAATACCAAGACGCCTATTGGTTCTTCGAGCGGGTCACGCGTACCCCTCAAGAGCCTCTCCCAAGTCCCCACGAGCTCTCTGCTTACCAGAATATCCGCACGCACTTTCAGAAGAGGCCCACAGCCGCCATCTTTAAGTACAATGACAGACTATTATAATATAATTACTTACAATTGACAAGGTAAAACATCGCCTCAAACATAGAAAAGGCTACATGTTTGGTGTACAAACACAAGTTAAATAAGTATCGTTCATCTGATGGAGTAAAAGGCACCATTTTAGAGGACACAGCCAAACAAGGCCTCCATGGCTCAAACACCAAAGCAGTAACGTTGAGGAGGATAAAGTCCACGCTAACAACTCTAACTGCGTGTAAAACGATGAAGCTCAGCTTATTTACTTGAATGAATAATACAACGACCACACCTAGACAGGGTCATAAGAACGAATCACTTAATGACACAGCAGTTTTCCTCACTGACCTCAGATTACAGTTGATCAAAGTAACGTTGACACTGCTTTTGCCCAACCAAAACTAAAAAGACAATCTAAATATCGCATAATTAAAGCATTAGGAAATCGAAACGTCAATCAATCTTAAAAGTACAGGTTTTAAAATGCAAATACCATACCTGGCCTTTGAAAGTTCTTAAAATAGATTAAACCAAAACTATAAAATACACAAGAACAGGATTAGTAAGTCTTTAGAAAACTTCTGATGTTTAAAAAAGACCAACGATCTACAAATTCAACAACCACACAAAATGGTTACCTAACCACATGCGCCCATCCCCCACACCAAGGTTACAAATACCCCACAATGTCACTCAAATAAACTATGTAAAATAAAACTAGGTCGCTGCAATATTAAATATTAAGTTTTCAAAAACGTTATACTGTAAAAACATAACGGAACAAAGGGAAAGTTAATTATCCAAAAGACAAAATAAATACTTTTTGTTTTTAAGTATGACATAAAAACCTTGAATTAAAAATAAATACAAATGTCGACTGGTAAATCCAAAAATAATGCGAAGCCTTTCTTGAATAAATCTTCTTGTCTTCCACCTCGATACTTTTTAACCAACACATTTCCCTCCAACATGTCCGCCTTCTTCCCCATTCCCTGCGCTGGATGGGGGAGGGGAGTCATGTGATAAATAAGGCTGAGCACACGGTTTATCAAAACTTCGACACGTGGCATCCCACAAAAAAAAACCCGCAATAAAAAGGTATCCACAGCGAGTCCCTTCTCATAAAAACGTCACCTCCATATGCCCACCCTGTGCTTTATACAAAGTATTAAGCTCAGATTTAGGAATAAAGTTGCCAAAATATCCGAACAAAGAGCATACTTTCCGCTGCATTTGGCTTGCTCCGATTGGTCAGGCTTGACCACGTGACGAAAACGAGTTTTGTATGATTTATTGTGCTATTTCCCAAACTTCCTCTATTGTACTCCGTGTATGGTCGCATAATCCTTAAAATCTCATGTGTAGTTTCTCAGTTTGTCCCAAAAGTGTTAGAAATGTCGGGTTTCTCCAGATGACGATTGCTGTCGAGCTCAGTTATGTTGCAACCAACAGGAAGCATTGCGCATGCGTCCCTGCCATGAAGACGCTTTGCCAACAATGCAGAATGCAAGAGGCTGATCTAAGAGCAGTTTCGCGTTTTTTTCATATGATGAATGCCGTGTTCCCTGGAAAGGAGGTGGGATTCAGCTGCAGCCGCAGACGAACTGACGAGCGTTGGTTTCCAAATTAAAGCAGGAACATTGGCCTCAGGTTGTGTGAATGAAACACAATAACAAGAGCAGCTGTCCGTGAATGCAGGTAGACTATAGTGTGATGGAAATCTCAACATAGGCTAAGTTTCTAATGAACCATAAATTGGTGTAATCTCAAAATGGTGAAATCTCTCATTTAAATGCCTTATTAAAAAACTAAATATTTCTCATTTAATTAACTTTGCAAACTTAACCAACAAAGCTGCCATTCGACTGAGTTAATCTGATAGGCCTAGGTCATTTTTGTGTTTTAATTTGCTAGTGAGACTTTGTTCACTTAGCCTACTGTATAAAGCAATAGACACAAAAAGCATCCGGTCCCGCACCTCCAGGCTCAGGGACAACTTCATATGGCCATAAAACTTCTGAACTCTTGAGCTCCATATCTCTTCTCATTATGCATATAGACTACATATAGCCTAACCTACTACATTCATGTTTACATTTAGCGTAATCATTTACAATTACTGTCTTCTCCAAATTTATATTTCCTTATTTCACATTTTATTATGTTAGGCTATATATTTTATCCTTATATCTTAACTTGCACTTTTAATGTCTTATGTCTTAGATTCTTTTTATACCTGTGATTTTCTTTTTATACAAACTTAATTATTGTTGGATATGTATGGCATATCCTATATATCACACACAGCCATAAACAGCTGTCGTGTAGTAATTTTAAGGTAACATGATGCACCGTAGAAATTTCAAGATTAAAGTTATAGATTATCAAATACAACTATTTAGTTCGTTGCCAATGACAATCTTAGTTTCAGGCTTCCTACGGGAAAATGTAAAGTATTTCTAATATATGAATTTAATTATAACAAAATAGGATTGAATGTATAGTTAAATATATATTTGTCTTAAAGGACATTAAGATACAAGTATGTTTTTTCTAATTTTTGATTCTCTATTTCTATTATGATGTTCTAAAAAAGAAAGAAGTAGGCCTACGATTACCATGAACCAAAAGTTTAGGCGAGCCAAACATTGCTGATCTGAAACTAAGATTAAATGCACAATAAGTTGTGTTAGCGGTATGTTGCTATATTTTGTAGGGCGCCAGGCTCCGGCCTATCTACCAACAGCCATGTAGGAAGGGTAACTGGAAGAAGGGAGGGGTTGGTGGATTACATCAGAATCAGCCTACTCTGACTCATCATGCTCGCTCTCTCTCTCTCTCTCTCTCTCTCTCTCTCTCTCTCTCTGGTTTTTTCAGGCTTGGCTGCATCAACCTGTCACATGATGACAATCAGTCCAGAAATGGTTACCAAGGAAGCTCTCTCCCTCACAACGCCTCGGTCCTCCTGAATAATAGGTTACCAGAGTTTTACAAATCTACTGTACTGGTTCAGCATTGACAGCCAAACTCCACATATTGCTTTTATGCTGTTTGCATAAGTCTGGTGTGTGTGACAAAAATAAATATATTCTGAGTGTCACATTGTATACTTCCTCTTACTATGGTGGGCAAGCCTTCCTTAGCAACAACAGTCCCTTTGACAACTGATGCAAGCATGCAGTTTTCAAATACAGAAGAGCACTGTGCATCATTCCTATTCAGTATGTGCTGCCGTCTCTTGAACAGCACATTTTCTCTGTAAAATTGTCAGTTGCAAGAATGCAGACTTTCATGTCACCCACACAAATGCACACCCACACACTCACTGTCAACAGTGCTATACTCACAATTTTCGTGGTTCATTAAATTGTTTTGTACATTGAATCACAGTATTTGGCACCAGCATGTTGATCTTTCCAATCCCAGCTATTTCATTTACATCCGTTTGTGTTTTCTTCGCAAAGCCTGTATTCAAAAACACATCTGTACTGTCCTTCATTATGTTGTGCAAAAATCTCTTTCTCTTTTTCCACTTTGCTTTTATAATAATATTGAGTCAGAAAAACAAATTTCCAAAAATGTCCATTTTATTATGAAAGTCTCCTTTTCCTCTAAAACAGCAGCTATATTTATTTTTGTGACTTATCTAATCTTCCAATGAACATTACAGCACCTTGACTGCATTTGTAGTAAAAGCGCCCCTGTATACTTGGTACCATGTAGTATTATAAGAGACATGCAGTAGCCCAAAATTCTGCACCATGTACATTCTCTGCACCCCTCCCCGTATCCATGGGTATTCATTCCAGGGCCCTTCTCACATGAGGGCCCTGTATACTCTGTCCTATATTTCCCCCCAGTCTGACACCCCTGAGTATTATGTAGTATTTAAAAAATATCAAAGGTCACATTACTTGATACCTCATTATAATGTGACTACACTAATTAAATAATGCCAACAGGGCACCTCTCCCATATGTGTTTGTGTTTTAAGAAAAGGTTTCGTAACAGACAAATTGCTTGCTTTTATAAAGTGGACATTGCCTGATGCTGTTTGCATTTGCAGAACAGTGGTCATATCCTGTTTTGGGCTATAAATAAGAGATGGACAATGTGCCATAAATTAGTAGAAAAGCACAGTTAAAGTTGTCTTTTGCTCATGTTACTGTTAGACACAATGTATCTTACTATAAAAGGCATTTTAAGTTTTAAGTTTTATCCTGTTTCTCTGCTCCATTTTCTCTGCTTAATGTGATTTAGAAATTATGCTTCTTATCAGGCAATATGAGATAGAGAGAGATGAAGAGTGGAGATCTATTTTGAAAACCAAAGCTCATGGGCAGCATGGTTCCAAGTAGGTAACTATCTCAGTCTAGGAAAACAGCCGCTGCTTAATTATGCAGTCATGCAAAATGAGTTGTAAATGTGTGAATCTGAGTGGGAACACTTCATTATACTCTCAAAAAAGGGATCAGAACTAGGAGGTGAGGGATTTCCATCTCAATGGAGGTGGCCTTCTCCTCCAGAAGGTTAACTGGTGGAGAGAGCAGATCTATAAAATAAAAAAGTTATCAATGCTGTGGCCAGTGAATAAAGAAAAAAAATGTGATTGCATTTAGACAGCAACTGTGCACCACACAAACCACCTACAGGACATGACATGCAAACAACAAAGATGATCAGTGGCATGAAATAAGATTATGATGATGTTTCCTAATTCCCATATGTGTAATCTCTTTTGGAACATATGTCTCTGAGCCCTTGTAGTTTTGTTAGAAGGGTGTATAATGTTGTTTCCAGTTTTTGGTCAAAATATTGAGTATATGAAGTTTTATGCCAATAATATCCACAATGGCATCAAAAAAAAAAAGAAAGTGGAAAAAAATAAAAGGTAAGAAAAAAAGGAGAGACGCAAGGAAGTGCAAGACAGCGAGAGAGAGAGAGAGAGAGAGAGAGAGAGAGAGAGAGAGAACTGTTCATGCAAAACAGCTGGGCTCAGCTGGGCTCCGCCTGTTTATCTCTTTCTGCAGGACAATGTGCAAAACATCAAGGAGGAAACCATTCAAAGTCTGTAACTGGTTGAAAGTCTATATCAAGACTGGTTAATTTGTTTTTGTTTGAAAGATACAAGAGCAAAGGTGAGATGATACAAAAGAGGAGTGACTGCTCTCTGAAAACAGAATAGTTATTTTGAACAGAATAGTTTCGCATTTTTCAACAGATCTGAGTCATTTTGTGAATTAATTCATGTTTTTCATTCATCATTCATTCATTATGAAATGATTTACACTCAGATTAACAAAATAATTTACAAATGCCCAGAGTCAGATCTTGGGAGAACAAATATAGACAAACACAGTGCACACTGCACACATCTTAGAATCTTAGAAGAGCAGCAGACCCCCCAAAGAAAATCCAAAGACCCCAGGTCTTAAACCAGGTGCGTGGAACAGAAAGTAATACAGTATATTCACATGAATATGTAGTAAAGTTTTTTTTTTGCTGTTGTATAACCAGGTGGTCATTACAGAAATAATAATACAAAACAGAAATAATATAAATAATAATGTCAAATGTTAAAATATTTGACATTTGTAGTTGTACTGATTCATGAATTTGTTGCAATAAATTAAAGTATATATTTTTTAAACAACTTCAGTCCATTCACTTCAAATTCTTGTATATTGTGCACATGACTTCCTACATCATTTAGTAAGCACACATATATGTATTTTGGAGTTTGAAAAGCCACAAAATAGTAATAAAAGCTGTATGAAAATACATTTTTAACAAGTAGTCTATATAAAGGGATAGTAAAGTTTGAATATGTATATATCATAACACATATATATACAGTATATTTTATATTTTAACAGTAGTTTAAAGCTGTTTTGAGGTTGTATTTATGTACTGCTACTAACTAGTCAATGTCAGTATAGAGGAAGTATCCTAATTCCCTGTATATGATGCGTCAGCCTTTTTTAGGATGAAAATCCTTAAAATAAAATATGAACCAGGTGCACCAACCTGCTGTTGATTGGAACAGGATTTAGCCGACAGTGTAAAATACTGCTTCCGAGAAAAAAGATTATCTGAACCTTCTACTGGAATTAAGATAGCTTTTAATTAAGGATGATCTTGTTATTGGGGATAAGTCCTAGCTAGTAATACTGTAGCATGAGGTAAGAACAGCTGCCCAGATGGTATAGATTATACTGACCGCCTAAAATGGTTCTATAAGAATACTTATTGTATTATAATATTGTAATTTTCACCCAAAAAGTGTGTGTAAGATCTAAATTCAGTAAGTTACCAGGCTCGATTACTATTTTAATGTACCATCTATTGGCCACTCCCGGCTAACTGCCCTTAAGGTTATTGAAATATGTTGTATTATGTCTCCATCTGGTGGCCACTGAGTGAAACTTCAACCAATCTTTTTGTATTTTTCACAGTAAATTATATTTGTAGATTGTTTCATATAAAGTTTTTAGTTGAAGTGAAACATTTTATGAAATGTTGCATGCAATTAATAAATTATATAAACGTAACTTAGACTGCATCAGCGCTGTTAGTGTAGGGCTTTGTAATCAAAGCAACTGAATGAATAGTCCTTATAGTTTAGTGATACCTAAGTATATTTATTCTGACAGAATCATAACAATTACAGTGTTTATACAGTCCTCTTTTTAAACTAAGTTTCATTAGTTCAACAGGTTATTATTTCTCACCATGCGGCCGTTACAGAACTAATAAAAACATGACTTACTATTATTGCAGATTACATTTTACAACATTATTTTACAACTTACTTATGTGTTTTTAGTACATAATTACGCTTACTTCTTTCACTTTTATCAATCAATCAATCAATCAATTAATTAATCAATCATCAATCAATCAATCAATCAATCAATCAATCATTCCTGGTGTAGTCCTCTACAGGTGCTGTGTAGTCTCTGTTTGGGGATGATTTGGTCCAATGAGTTCACAGCAGCTTTATCTCACTTACCAGTCTGGGGTTTCTTGTGACGTCTACCCACACCATCAGGTACTCTATATTACCCTTCTGTTAAATAACAGAATATAAATCACAAGTTATTAAGTACATAAACACAAACATGTACATACTGTAAAGTCAAATGAACTGAAATTACATTAAAAGTCTGCAAAGAGCTATATACTTACATTCAATAAAAACACATTCTGTGCAGCCAATCTCTGTTCATATCCACAGAACTTTATTTTATATTTTAGGGGAGATCCCAAAGTATTCAAAGTCAATCTGTCAAACCAAACAAAGATTTGGGGAAATGTGTATTAAATGATGCAGAAGACAATTAGAATATTGCCATTTGGTGCAATAGGGCCATATACAGTAAAATAAATGGACACAGTGACGCCGTTGTTTTCAATGGAGACCAGTGAAGTATATTAGAAGCAAGACAGATGGCCACCAAGGAGGTCAGGGTCTCCTAACTCTGTTAAATTGTCTCATGGATACATTTGACCTGGTTGATGTTTGGAGGGAACAGTTTCCAAATGACAGACAGTATACCTGGTCCAATAAGGACTGTTCAAGACAATCCAGAATTGACTACTGGTTAGGTTCCAGATGTTTAACGAAGAAAAACATTTCAGTCAATATCAGTAACACTCCACTGACCGATCACAAAGCGATTTACCTCTCAATAACTCTGTCCTCGGATCAGTCCTCTGGCCCAAAAGCCTCATTTTGGAAACTTAATAGTTCCCTCCTTGAACATGATCAGGTCAAACGAAGAGTCAAAGAATTGATTGAAAACTTTTGGAAAAAAGCAAACTCTGAGAAAGCTTATGGGACAAATTGGGAGCTTCTAAAATATGAGTTGGGGAAGTTTCTCAGGAGGTTTGCTGGTGATCTGGCTAAGAACAGATGAGCAGTTGAAGACAAGGTTATTAAGAAGCTAGCGTTTCGTTCTCAACAAGAGTCTCTATCTAATGAGGAAAAATGTGAATATACGAAATTACAAAATAAATTGGATGACATTTATAAATCAAAAGCTAAGGGAGCCTATATAAGCTCAAGAAAACGATGGATGGAAGAGGGTGAGCAAAACTCATCCTACTTCTTTAGACTTGAAAAGAGTAAAAATGTCCTGGCTACTGTAGATCAAATTAAAGTGGAGGGAAAAATTATTAAAGATCCAAGAGAGTTAGTCATCCACTGCTATAATTTCTATAACAATCTATACACATCTAATTACTGTGAGGTAACAACTAAATCATTTATGGACTCTATCAGCCATTGTAGAATGATATCCCCAGAATACAGAGACTATTGTGATGATAGCATAGCCCAAGAGGAGGTTTTGAAGGCGATTAAAAATCTAAAAAACAACAAGAGCCCAGGGTGTGATGGTATAACTGCTGAATTATACAATATGTTTGATGAATTACTAACTCCCTTTCTGGTAAAAGTTTTCTCAGAGAGCTTAGAGAAAGAAGCGCTTCCAACAACTATGACGCAGGGTGTCATCACATTGATCCCGAAACCAGACAAGGACAGAAACTGTCTAGAGAATTGGCGTCCTATCACTCTCTTAAATAACGATTACAACATTTTTGCACTAGTTTTCGCTAATAGACTTAAAGACGTGTTAGACTCTATTATAGATGAATCCCAATCTGGGTTCATGAGGAAACGACATATTGCAAATAACATTAGATTAGTGCTGGATGTGTTAGATTATAATGATCTTACTCTCTTAAAACAGCGTCATTCTGTTCCTTGATTTGTATAAGGCGTTTGATTCGCTTGAACATGGTTTTATCCTGCAAGCGCTTAAAAAATTTGGATTTGGAGATGGCTTTTGCAGAACTGTCAGGACCCTGTATGAAAATGGTAGTAGTGCAGTAAAATTTAAATTTGGTACTTCCCCTAGATTCAGAGTTTCACGTGGAATCATACTTGTTTTTGATCGCCTCTCAACTCTTAGCTCTACATGTCTCTAACAGTGCCTTGGAAGGGATAACATTGGCTGAAAGAAGTATCATCCTTAGTCAACTGGCTGATGACACAACCATCTTCCTGAGAAATGCCTCCCAGATTCCCCCTGCGATAAAGCTGATCAGAGGATTTTCACGAGCTTCAGGTCTCAAATTAAACTTAAGAAAATGTGAACTAATGGCAGTTAGAAAAATTAAAAATGTGATATCTCTGTGAAGGATCAGGTTACATATCTGGGAACAATAATAACTAAAGACCACAATATGAGAAGTCTATTCAATTTTAGCCCTATCATTGAAAAAACAAAAAAAGAAGTTAAACTCTTGGCTATAAAGAGACTTATCCTTGAGAGGAAGAGTGTTACTGACAAAAGCGGAGGGAATTTCCAGACTTGCTTATTTGGCGGCCTCCTTGGATGTTGATTGTGGGGTATCGAAAATAATTGACAATATGTTGTTTCATTTTGTGTGGAAAAACAAAACTCACTTTGTCAAAAAGTCTGTAATAATGAACACAAATCAGTGTGGGGACTTACATTTTTTGGACTTCACAACTTTAAGCAACACCTTCAAAATCAACTGGCTCAGACAATTCTTTAATAATCCAACATCACTATGGAATTTTATTCCTAACTATATTTTCTCTAAAATTGGTGGCCTGAATTTTCTGTTATTATGCAATTATAATATTTGCAAACTCCCAATCAAACTGTCCAATTTTCATAAACGCATGCTTTTGGCTTGGTCTCTCTTATTTAAACATAACTTCTCACCTCATCGGTATTACATTTGGCATAATAAGGACATTCTCTTCAAAAACAAATCTTTATTTTTTGAAAACTGGTACAGGAATAATATTTTACTTGTTGGCCAACTCTTTGACATGAATGGCAGACTGTACAGTTATTCAGATTTTTGCGGAAATTTTGGTTTAAGGAGTATGCAGTTGTCTTTGATGCAATTCCCTCTGGTATCAGAATGCTGCTGGGAGGCATTAATTTCCCATGGCCACTGACTCACAATATGGATTAATCTGATACTGCTGTGGGGAGTTTATGCTTTTCTGCGGTGCGTCGGACTAAAAATAAAACAATTAGGACTTTATACCAAAAAGATATTGTTTCTATTCCTTATATAATCCCATATTGGAACAGTTTAATAGAGAATGTCCCTTGGAAAAACGTTTGGTCTTTGCCTTTCAAATATATGCTTACTAATAAAGTGAGAGAAGTTACGTTTAAATTAATTCACAGATTCTACCCAGCAAAGTGTGTGCTTAAGCGGTATAAACCAGATATTGAATCTGAATGCTCTTTCTGTAAAACGTCAGATGAAGATATTTCCCATTTATTTTGGAAATGTTTCTACACAGAAAAATTCTGGTCAAACGTCCTTAATTTATCCAAACCAATTTCATTACGGATTTCTCTTTTTGTTTTAAGGATGTTTTCTTTGGTGTGGTTGAGCTTAAGACAGATAAGGAAGGAAAATATTTCATAATTAATCTTTTATTTCTACTTGCTAAATATCACATCCATAAATGTAAGTTCAGGGGCTCTAAACCTTTCTTTCCTGTGTTTGAAAATGAAGTCAATGAATACTTGGACTCTATAAGATATTCAAAGAACTGTAAAGCTCTGAAGACTGTGCAGATATACTCAACACTTGTGACATCTTGTGACTGAATGATATTGGAACTCTAACTGTTAAGTGATGCTATGAATTGGACTGCTTGTTGATTAGCCTTGATGGACTTTGCAGACTCCCTGGGATATTAATTGCTTATGTATTTATTTTCTAGTTGTGTGTATGTGTACGGTGATGTGTTGTTTGTAACTGCAAATGCTCTCAATAAATTAATAAAAAAATAAATTAAAAAAAGTATATTAGAAGCACTTTTCCGGTGAGGGCGCAACCTCCAACTGAGCTTGACGATGTAGATGTGCCGTGAGCAACCTGTCTGAAAGTTGTAAGTCTTCTGGTTGCTGTGCCAAGAGAAATCTCAATCATTCCCAATCTTGCAGAGACGGAGAGCGTAGGTATATGTAAGGAGATAACACAGACACAGGTTAATTATTGCTAACTAAAATGCTAGTTAACATTAGTAATTAAACTTAAACAGCTAATGTAAATCGAAACTGCCTGCGAGCTTCTCCTGTAGCCTATTGTACGGTAATTCCTCTACTATGCGACAGTAAGTCCCGTGGTTATGACACAATCGTTAGCCTATTTTTACAAAAACGTCTGCTACGGAGCCATAACGTCAGATACAAGGTAATGGAGCCTTTTATACATTGTCGTGTTTTTTTTAGAAATAAACAATGGACAAATAAAGTCTTTAAACACTTCAGATGTAAAGTTATTTGCTGTCAAAGTGATGTCAAAATGAATGGCAGTCAATGGCAAGTCAGTGGAATGCTAACGGCGGGTGAGTGCTAGGTAGCATCAAAATGGCACCACAGGAGGTACGCTTTGTGGAAGCTGGCTTACCCCCTTGAATGGAGCACCCACAAAAACATGGATTTTAAAGTGTCTATATGTAACTTTCTGTTTGTGTTGATTCTAGCGGCCGCTTTGGACAAAAGTGGTAGTGTTTTTACCACACCTGCTGTCGTAAAGGTCTTTTCTTTACGGTGCTGTATTGCCCACTGTATTGCTTAGTTAGTGTTACCGGGAGGTTTTATAGTTATGATGAATATTTTGTTCAGACAGAAAATCATTCATTTACAATAAGAGAATACGTTACAGATGCATCGTTGCATTTCAAGTGTTGCATACGGTAACTTAGTCTACTTTGGATGTATCGTAAGCTAAAGTGGTAGGCCTATCACTCACTGTGTCACGAGCCAAAGTATTAAGAGATTGTTGTAGCAACCAACGTAACTTATATAGCGCATTTCATGAAACCCAATTCCGCTTTACACAAGTAGCCTACAGGAAGACAAGGGAAAAGAAAATAGTAGGCCAACACAAACAGTGACTAAAAGGAATAAACGTCCACGCTAAATGGAAGGGGGACGTAATTTAAACGTATGCTACAATATGTAACTTTCTGCCGCTAGATTGTCTCAATCAAAACAATGGATGGTAAGCACAGACTTTTGAGGACGTTGGGAAGTTGCGTGGAATTTGTATTACATAAAATTGACATAATTTAGACATCTGATGAATCATTTAATGCATGTGCAATGTGGACTGCATTTATATAGCTGTAGACTACTTTAGGCCTACTCAAAGTGCTTTCCTGTTCTCTTTCACACACACAGACACACACACACTCACAAACATAGGGTGGTGGTCTCTAGCTTACCCAGGAGGAGCGTGCGCCCCATGTAGGCCTTTGCAGCGGCCTACATGTATGTGTCTAAATCTGACCTGCGGCCCTTTGCTGCTTGTCATCCCCTCTCTTTCTCTCCCCCTTTCCTGTCTATCCACTATCAAATAAAGGGAAAAAGCCCCAAAATATAATCTTATAAAATAAAAACTCACAAACATAGGGCCTGCTTTCCTTTGCAAAAATGGGTTTGCAATGGACGGTATTTCTGTAGGTAAGCCTAATACATAGAGGTTTATATGTTGATTGTTCTAATAGCACTGATTTAATCAAGGGTATAACTTTAGTTTGAAAAGTGGGGGGGACACAAAACGGGTCTGGGCCGGGCTCCTCTGACAAAAATGTTTTCAATTTGAATCCCATTTTCTGCATTTCTACATACATTTTGGGACTATTGTGATACAAAATCCAGGAAATAATTCAGTTGATCATCAATCAATGATAAATTATTCCAGAAAGAATAGCACTTAACTATTTATAAGAAAAAAAGATGTCCTTTACTTTCTTTATTGTTTAAAATAGGGGATAAAAAGGAATTTGAAAGTGTGTGTGTGTGTGTGTGTGTGTGTGTGTGGGGGGACACAAACTGGATTTTGAAAAGTTCCCAGTGTCCCCAGTGGAAATTACGCCCTAGCATTCAATAATGTATTCAATAAATAAATGTAATCAATTTCTTATGTTATCCCACTTGGGGGCACTCAAGATCTTTTCTTAATTTCTTTTGCAAAAGAGCCAGATCACCAGACAGGAGTTCCAGGAAATCACATGGTTGTCTGGTTGCATGGTGAAAGTGCCTGAGATAAGCACTGGGGGTGCTGTTGCTCTTACTAATGCTGTTCATCACAGCTCTGTTTGTAGTAAATGAAGTCACCCTCCCGCCATATTGCTCCTGACACAATGAGAATCTGACTGTTCCGGTGTAAGTGTAAATCTCTGAATCACTGTTAAAATATTAATTTATTCATAACACAGTGTGGTAGTGTAGTGTGGTGGTGAGAGAGACTGTCTTGTAGCTGAAATTCATACCATTCCCTCAAGCTGACAGTTTTCTGTCCCTGTGGAAGAGTCTAAGGCAAGGCAAGGCAGCTTTATTTGTATAGCACATTTCAGCAACAGGGCAATTCAAAGTGCTTTACATAAAACATTAAAGAGCAGTTAAAAACGATAAAAAAAATTAAAAACAGATAAAATACGAGAATAAAAAGAACAAGATTATACCGACTCTGTATTTTAAACCTTCTGCTAAAATATACAGATCTTATACAGTATGTCTGGTGACCCGTACAAGCTAAAATAAACCACAATACTGAGTCCTTAACCAGAGGAATTGATCACTGTTAACATTCATGTGGCTCTTCACTGTCACCTACAGTATCTGTTACAAGCTGAAGTTTGTGGTTTCCTGTGAATCTGCACACATCACAAGATCTCCCACAACACAAAACCTACACTTTTCAAAGAACATAACACTGATAACCACTTCACAACCCATGGTGGTTTATGTGTCAGGGGTGCTTTTTATTATTAGTGTCTTGTTGCTGTCACTAGATGGCAGCCAAGATCAATGGTTCCACCTTTTGCTGCCTTCTGAGAATCCCCTAACTTTTACCAATCTACCAAACAGGCTGTTTCCAAGAAATCACATGGCTGTTGGTAAAAGTGCCGACTACAACCACTGGAGCGCTGTTACTCTGCTTTAAAGGCTTGATCACAGCTCAGGGTTGGAGACTTTATTTAGCAATATGGGTCCCCTGTCTATTTTATTCTATTCTAAGCTATTTAAACTCATCTGTCAAACATCTGTCAAACCAAATGAGATGAAGTGTGGAAAAGAAGCTACATCGGTGTCATTTCTGTTGTGCTTTATGCTGCATCAGTTCCTTCATTACTTTTGATTTAAGGAGGAGAAGCGAAGCAAGTATTATGTTACAGTGAAGCTAATCTCTCAAGTGACTCTTTCTCTTCTTAAAATGACTCACTTTTGATTTGCACTTTAGTTCTCCTGTGTTGGTGATTGTACCAATCAACCAAAGTGTTTCAGGGACAGAAAATACAATATTAAATATACAATAGGTTTAAAATGAAAAGTAGTTTATGCTGCTTTATACTTCTACTTCACTACATTTCTGAGATAAATATTGCACTTTTTACTACATTACAGCTACAGATATAGTTATGAGTTACTTAACAGATACACATATTTTACATAAAAAACAAATAATCAGTTCATAAATTACAATAAGTGGATAAAGATTAGACTAGTGATTTCCAACTGATTTCCAACCGATTTTAGACCCTTTTTATGGGGGCTCAAGCACCCCTAAATTTCATCTTAGCCCCCCTAAAAATTATAATAATAATAAACAACACTTTTGCAAGGCACTGTATCTGTGTCACATTCTCATTAGGGGCTGAGCCCCCCTAAAGGTCTGATCCTAGAATCACTTCTGTTTCCAACCTTTTTGCTTGTGACCCCTTGGAGTATTTCCACACTGTTGTATCAGTACTATTGCTTAAGTAAAGGATCTGAATACTTCTCCCACCACTGAATATTTGCAGGATAAAAACCTGATCTAAAATATTCTACAGGGCCTGTTGGAAGGAAAAGATATCCTGTAAAAAGGACATAAGTTTGATTAACACAAACGTCATTAAATCTTCTTCCACAGCCAACTGTTCTGTTAAAGTATCCTCAGTGAAGACTACCAAACCAAAAGCAAACAACAAACTGTTGCTCTGGATGGGGTCTTCAGTCAAATACCTAAATGGTAACAAAGTCATTACAGAGGAACATGCATATACGGCCCAGTTTTTGCCATACGTCAGGCTGTGTGGCAGGTGTTTTGTATCATATCAACTATATCGCCTCTGATTACACAATACAGAGAAGAAAGAAAGTGAAAGAAAGATAGAAGGGACTTTCCAGCTTGGCAGATATGGTGCTGAACTGGTTAGGCAAAAGCTTCTTGCCACATACACACATCCAAATTCACATACACACACATAAATGTATAGCTGCACACTGAGGTTTGAGGATGCACGAGTCGTTTCTA
The DNA here is from genome assembly GCF_031162955.1 of Sander vitreus. Lineage (NCBI taxonomy): Eukaryota > Metazoa > Chordata > Actinopteri > Perciformes > Percidae > Sander > Sander vitreus. Next base: position 5,920,953 of record NC_135868.1, read on the forward strand.
TTACACCACAGAGATACAGCCACAGTGTCATTTGAATGATCTTTTATTTGCTTTATTACCTTACATTTTCTAACTTTCTATGCACGCTGTCAGCCATTTTGTGTTCAGGTTTTTAAAGGTCTCACCCTAAGATGGCGACAACTGTTGGCATATGCCTTTGAAACCTGCAGTCGGCCCACAATTGCTGATAGAAAGCAAGCCAACAAGTTTCCTGATGAGTCACCGTGCCGGATTCTATCTTCAAACTGTCAGTTTTTTTAAGAACAATGATGAATAGATTTGTTTTAGTTTTTTTCAGCTGGACCACCACAAATTTTTATTAATTCATCCAGGTGATTTTAAAAAGTTTAAAAGTACCAACAGTAAAAATATTACCCATAGAGAAGCATGTACTCCTTCATTAAATGTTAAAACATGAAAATAAGTTAATCTAAAGTTAGGAGACACAGGCCATGCAAGCAAAGTATAGGGACAAACATTTCTTAAAATTTAAATGTTTTAAATGTATTGATAAATAATACATACACCTGTTTTAGTGTAACATACTAATGCCAAAGTGTCCTGCAGTTTGGGTCTACTTTTCATGCCTCCATACTTACAACTCTAACTAACTTGTCTGCGTCACGTGACTTCAGTCACCATTTTGTGGCTGCACAGACATCTTGACAAAATCGTGACATGCTGTGTGTTGTATAAGCCGAGCCTCATCTTTCTCGATAGAGGGGGTTGGTGTTTTGACATAATGCCGCATATCACTTCACTGTACCTTTGGTGTTTATGACACATATCACCAGGCAACTTCCCATAAAGCCTCACTGACAGAAAGAAAACATGTTGGTAGTCAGGGACTTCCCAGGGCGGCTCAAACAATAAAAACCAACCCCCACCATACGAAGCTTTGATGCACTGCATCAATGTGCAGTCAAGTGACTTAACCAGAATATAATAGACACAACAGACACTGATATGTGATTAGAAAAACTCAAAGGCCTCTGACGTCTAACACATTCACAACATGCTCAGTAATATTTGAGTAGTTTAATTTCAGTCATTTTTAAGTGATGTCTTTGCATCCCACAGTACTGTATGAATCTCACCAAGCCAACTGGGCCTGTATTAAACTCACACACACTCTGAATTCTCACAGTGGAAATAAAAGCTAAACTACATGCAAATCCTTGCATACAACATAAAATATTGCTCTTTAATTGCATTTTAATTTGTCCTTTGAATGTGTTTGGTGAAAAGACTTAATAAATATGTGGCACAAGGCTTGAAAAACCTAACTGAAAACATTCAGATCTGGTTTTCACGTTCTAGCAGGGATCAACTGAGGTAATTGTCTATGATCTAAAATGTTAGATGCTGTTGATCAATCTTTTATTTGGGACATACCCATGAGGCAACCTTTGCCCCCTCTGATCATAAATTAAGGTTTACGGCATCAAATGTGTGCTGTCAAACTTGTATTCATCGTTACCAAAAACAAGGACATGAAATGGGAAAAAATAAAAAATAAATAAATATATATAGGACATATATCCATCCATCATCATGGAATGTTTTTTTTACAATATCTAATGTAATTCCAACCGTCAGCAAAATAAATAAGAACAGGAGTATACTTCTAAACTTAAGAAGGTGCTTTTTAGCACATGTTACAGAATACATACATTTCTGGAAAAAAACAAACATTCATCCATATTCTTTCAAAAATATTTACATAAACTCCAGCTTCCATTTTTATGAGGTTAGCTGCTGTTGGTCCTGTGGTGCAGCACAGCAGAACATTTCTCCCACAGAAAACATCGCGCTGCAGCATCAGCTCAGTAACAGCAGCGTGTCACTGTGGTGAGTTTCCCTCGGTGAAGAGCTGCTCTCTCAGTTTGTAGTAGCTCCCCTTCCTGTCCATCAGCTCCTGGTGAGTCCCTCGCTCCTCAACTCTGCCGTCACCGATCACAACGATCTGATCTGCCCTCTCGATGGTCTTCAGCTTGTGAGCAATCACCAGCAGGGTCTGGTTGAGACAACTAGCCATGGCCTGCTGAATCTGTCAAATTTACAATTTTTTTTATTTCAGAAGAATCATTAAGATTTCATTTTGATATGTAAAGGGATATATAAAAGAAGAAAAGAGTAAACAAGGAGTTACATAATTTCACCAGACCTACATATGCAGCTTCAGTAGCTCGTTTAGAAACATATAAATACTGTAGTGCTCATTTGAAGGACTAAAATTGCAAAAATGAAGGACGCAACACATTTACTGAGATTGAATATGACTGTCAGTACACAGAGCATGCATGCAAGACTAGTGACCAAGAAGTCAACAAACGGGCGTAATTATGTCACTTATCAGATGGATTATATCACATTTCTTCAAGATTGGTCATAAAATACTGTATATAGTTTGTTGTTCGACTTTTCTATTAAGCAGTGAAAGACAATTGGCCTGCACAATTCCTCTGTAACTATCCCACATGTAGGCCTAATTCGGCAATATCAATGTTGACATGTAGCCTAAATGCTTTGGAGCTAGGTGGACACACTTTTAAAGGAAGCACAGCACATTAATCTTTTCTGAAGCAAGTTTTGTTTCTTCTTGAGCTCTACATAATAAAAACATGGTAATTTCATTTGTGTTCATCAGGTCTTGATTATCCTCCTGGAAACTCTAATGAAAGCATGCACTTTATATTGCTTGGTTTTATTAGAGCAATTCTCAATTCTTGATTAAGCAATGAATGATATGTGAGCACATGTTTACACGTGTGCAGCACATCCTTTATTTATTAAATACTAACACCTATTTTTGAGGCCACAGGTGAACACCTGCAGACAACCATTCAGAATGTATTCCCCTCTGGTGATAAAGAGTCTTCAGGTCATCATCCACATTTAACTCACTATTCCACTGTGTTAAAAGTTATGACTTAATTACCTTAGTTTCACTCTCTGAGTCCAGAGAGCTGGTTATTTCATCCAGAATGAGGACCTGTGGCTGTCTGACCAGAGCTCGAGCAATGGCGATCCTCTGCTTCTGGCTCTCAGATAACTGGCCGCCACGCTCACCCACCTCTGAGAAATGGATATTATAAAATCATAACAGATTGGTGTTCAAGGTATGATGCAGAAAGATACGAGGAATTCAAAACTCAAGTACTAGTGGTATGATGAGCACCAACCCCCTAAAAGACCCAAAGTCCTAAATATAATAAATGTTCCAGATAACTAAATAAAAAGTAAAACATATTGTAAAGCAGGTTTCTATACAGGCATTCAGACATGTAAAACAGCACAAAGGGTAAAAACTTTACCTGTATCGTAGCCTTTTTCCAGCTGCTTAATAAAGTCATGGGCGTTGGCTTTGCGTGCCGCTTCCTGGATCTCATCCAATGAGCATTCATCAAGCCCGTAGGCGATGTTGTCTCTGATGGAGCCGGAGAAGAGCACAGGCCCCTGGCTCACCACTGCAATCTGTTAAACACACTCTCATCAGCTTGACTGAATGAATAACTCATGTTATACATATAAAAGCAAAATGAACACTCAAATCTTTGGACACATTTAGATATATAATGAATATAATACAACTACTACTAATAGCTTGATGGTCTTAATTAAATAATATTATTATCTCACTGATAAGCTCCCAAAGAAAAGCCATGAACAATATGCATTTATCTACTGTGTATACCCCATACTGTAAGAAAAACATCCGTAGAAAAACCGATAATTTCCTGGCAAAAAATTACCAGTACCTTTTCTGTTAAGTTTACGGACATTCCTGTTAATCCAAAAAACTTCTGTAAACTTACAGTATATGCTCTGTACCTTTAACGGACATTTCTGTTAAAACAAAAAATCTAAATATGGAAAAACACCTGTGAAAAATCATTACAGAAAATTCCTTCATATTAACACAGTATATTAGCCCAGATTCCAATGGATTTTCTAACAGTGTAAGTTCTTCCAGTAAGTCAGGGCCATCATCACCATCAGGCCCATTACTCAATAAGTAATGGTCGTGGTTAAACTACATTCTGGTCTAAATTGTCTAAAATTGTTATCTATGCTGCTTTCAACATAGATTTCTCCCCGTAGGACTGTTTGACTATTTGAAAAACAATTTAAACACAGATAACAGACGAGAGCGGAAGAAGAGAGTGGTGTGCATCATCCGAAAAAGCAGTAACGATTAATTACCTTCTTGTGGAGGAAACGGTGGTCATAGGATTTCAGTGGTTCATTGTCCAATAGAATTTCTCCACTCTGCTCATCATAGAATCGCTCAAGCAGACTCACACAGGTGCTTTTTCCTTTTCCAGATGGACCCACCAGTGCCGTCATCTGACCTGACTTCAGCTCCAAAGAAAAGTCCTGAAACAAGAAGATAACAATGAACACAGAAAATTGAGTGTCTATAGTTACAATACATATATAGTTTATAGGTAGCTGTAAATACTTGGGAGGATACTTGGGAGGGAACACCTGTTAAAGTTTGTTTCATGAAATGTCCAAATTCAAACAGAGAATTACTCTTGTCAACCTGCCGGTCAGACCTCACCTGCAGCACTGTTTTGTTTGGGGACGCAGGATAGGCAAAATTGAGATGGCGGAAGCTGACGTGTCCCGTCAGCTGATCAGGTTTGAGTGTTCCCTCCGTGCTGACCTGAGGTTTTCGGTCCAAGTACTCAAACACTTTCCCAGCAGCTCCTACCGAGTTCAGCATGTCGCCAAAGATGTAGGCGAGTGTCTGGAAGATGGCAGTCATAAAACTGATTACTTAATAACACATGTTTTCATTTATAGAGTCAGAGTTGCAGTATGTTAAATGGAAATATTTTTGCAAGCACTCATGTGTTTAGAAAAGTGTGACAGACACGGTATGTCTGTTTGCTTAAAAGCTATGAGTCAATGGGATATCCTTCCTGAGAACATGAAAGCTCCGTACTTTACTCTTCTTTTGAAAGCAATCTCAAAATATTTCTTTCTTCTTTCTATTATCTTTTAACAATGAGTAAAGTGTATGTGTGTGCTTATTAAAACCCAGCAGTTGCATACCCTGATGTTGTCTCCGAGGTCTGATTGGTAGAGAATGAAGGAAACCAGGTTGCCAGTTGTCATCTGTCCACTCCGGATGAACAGCCTGCCGTAGTATAACATACATACCTGCATGCCCAACCCTGTCATCTATAGACACACATGCACACACCGGGGAAAAAACTGTTAAATGGGATTATAAACAATGATATGACAACACTAGGCTCCACGAATTAACAAAAACAAAATTACAAACTTCTCACCCTTCGTGCGAGTAGGTAAACAGCCGTGACAGTGTCCCGACGGGTCTTGATATTGTGTGTGTCCATCAAGCGGTCATCATAGCGACGGGCCTCATGTTTCTCTGTGTTAAAGCTCCGGACCACATGAATACCAGACAATACCTCATTCGCGACTTCGTTTGCCAGGGCCATTGAGTCCTGCACTGCCAGGGTTAGCCGCTGAGGAAGGAATAAAAAGGACAATTCTTTTATATTTCTATCTTACTACCTCAGCTAATTTTTTATATAAGTAAGGGTAAACCCGAGCCCTGTACATTGGGGGCAGGAAAAAAAACATTTTAATCTGATTAAAGGTCTAAAAAAAACTATTGGCATTAGAGTCACAGAAGATAGGCACAACCATTTTTTTAATATTGGTTTTCTCTTTCTGAGCGCCATTTGACTTTTGAAAGACATAAGGATCTATATGCAAAATCACTTTAAATGAAGGATTAAAATAGTTTCTTGGTAATGGATAACATATATACTGTATATAATAATATATAATCTGCCTTTTACCTGGTAGTGTGTGTCATAGATGTTCTGAATGAGGCCAGTGATAGGCGTCTCCATTAATACGAGGAATGTGAGCTTCCATGAAAGATTCATCATCAGGGAGATCATGCCCAGTGTCTTGATGAATGTCCTCAGCAGCACATTGACGTTCAGAGCCACTGTTCTTCCCATCAAGGTGGTGTCTTTAGACAACCTGGAAGTGATTTCACCTACACAAAAAAATGAATAGAAATGATCATCTGTCCAGTATGTCTTGTCCTGTTACATCCTCGTATGTCCTGCTATAATCTGTCCTTTTTTAGTTTATCTTCTATTGTCTTGTTCTGTATTGTTGTTTAGTTTGATCTATATTGTCCAATCTGACCCTCCTTTTCATTATGAATACAGTGTATTTGCATGATATATAATAAGAGCCTTACCTGTCTTTGTGGTCTCAAAGAATCCAATTTCCTGTTTGGTCAAAGCCCCAAACAGCTTGACTTTCACTCTGCATGTGTAGCCACTGATGGCACAAAGTAGGAGACCCCCTCTGCAGCCTGCACTTACAGAGCTGATAAATCAATCAAAGAGAGAGTCAGTTAGATAGTAGCTGTCAGCCACAGACACATGCTGGAGGATGAATGTGAAGGTAAAAACATTACCCCATACCTTCCCAGAGAGTACAGGCCCATGAAGAGGAGCGCAGATATGAATTCATTTGGTTGGTACTGACTGCTGAGGATGTCAATGACTCTCCCAGTGTAGAACGGGATGAACATTTCACCTGAGAAGAGACACACACACACACACACACACAGGTACATAATCAGACACACACAGAGAGATGAAAATACATCAGCCATGAATATCAACATATGGTTGTCATCATTGTGAATGTGGTCCTGTGTATCCCAAGAGCAGAGTAGCAACTCTTCCAAGATTAGCTAGATAGATAGATAGATAGATAGATAGATAGATAGATGGATAGATAGATAGATCTGTATTGTCGTTGTGCTCATGTAGAGTACAATGGCAATCTGTTTAGCAGCTCTTCAGCAGTGTGCATACAAAAATAATAAATAGAACAAAGTTAAAATAAACAGAACAAAGACAAAGACAAATAGAGATATGAATAAAAGCAAAATATGTACATGTTTCTTAAATAGCAAAACACAAGTAAAGCAACTATTTTAAGGCTGGAGTTTGTATTCTAACACTGAGACTCAAATGTAAAAAGAAAAATACAAATAATGAACTTGGCAGTGCTTTCAATTGTGTTGTTGATAATTGACCATAATGAATCTTCCATTTCCTTACCATCTATTTACTACTGAATTCATCATCATCATCATCATCATCATCATCATCCTCTGCTGTACTTACACAAAACAGCCAGCGTCAGGAACACAAGCCCTCCAAGCAGCAGCAGATAGTCGGGTTTGTACAGGTAGAGGACTCTCATAAACAGCACTCTGGCTTTCTGCTTCTTCTCTTTACCGGCGGCCGCATCGTCGGTGTCCGGGATGATGATTTCCCAAAACAGTGCACCGGCCAGCGACGCTCCGGTACATATCAGCCAGCAGCGCATATCCGCCAACATGCCACATTGTGTCTCCTCATGGTAGAGAGCTTTGGCTCCGGTCTCAAACACCGCGGGCAGCAGACTGTGGGCCGTTATAACACGAATCAGCAACGGGCTGAGGTCTCCGAGGATGAGCAGAGTTACAGCAGTGAGTGCCAAACACCGGAGAGCCGCAGAAACCCAGAGACGCGCAAGATGTCCAAACACGCTGTGCGTCACTACACATCCCGATGCGTAAAACAAGGAAAGGTCGACGCAAACTGCTAAAATTAAAGCAACTGTTCTGCGGGTTACTGAAGTTGTATTGCCTGCCATTTCACAGCAACACTCGTCCTCGTATGACCTGCTCTGTCGCAGCGAGACCAGTGTTGTAGTTTTCATCCACTTTCAGTTTCGTTTTCTGGCAGGACCAGGGGTTTCCCTGAACCGCACAGAACAACTTTGAATTAGGACAATTCAGGAGTCCTAAACTGAGAGGTTACACATGTGAATCCCTCAGTTTAAGAATTATTTGTAACGTCATCATCTTGTTCTTCCTTCTAACTAACCACCTGGATGAAAACTGCAGTTATAACATCAGGTGTCAGCATTCTCATAAAAAACAGCGTAGTTCATTGTAAAGTGAGAAACCAAAAAGTGAATCTTTCAACACATGGCCTTTAATTTATTTAAATTTCCCACAATTGACATTAAATCATGTTTTGATATGCTATGTTAGTGTATATTCAAAATGTATGTCAATTTATTCATGCTTTTAATTATGTTCAGGCAAATCCTGTAGGCAGGTGACAAATCAATAAGCATCTTAATCTAAAAACACTTAATCTAAAAAAAAAAAAGGGTGACAATCTTCTGGTTGTGCAACAAATTTGACTTTCACTTTTTGCTGATATGTTGTCAGACTGAATACCTGACAGACAACAGCTGCTGCTGCTGTTAGAGAAGGTGTGGGGGTGTTTCTGTGGGACCTGCAAGGATAAAGGAATGTCAGGGGTTATCATAGACTGTTAATATACAGTCTATGGGGGTTCTCCAGGTTTTGTGAAAGGAAGGTGCATTTACTTTCATTTACTTTGCCATTCAGGACCATTAAAACACAAACTGAAGCCGTATGGACTGAAAAATGAGTCTTGCATCAAGTTTAAGAGAAGGAAGTGACCTGATGGCTAGAGACCATTTGACAGACACAGGGGCAATTTCCACATCTACCTCTGTAGAGCTGTCCTGAACTTGGTGAAGGGACAGAGCTAACAAAATGTTTTCTGTCATCCTTCTGGTGAGATAACCTTCTTCTTTGTTATATTTCAAAGTCCCTAATGATGAGCCACAAACGTAATCAGCTTTATCTGATGATCTGAGGGAGTGAGCAGCTTTTAAATTACAGTATACACACACACCAAGGCTACCTAATATTACACTTAGAACAATAGAACAATGCATTTTCGTAAATAGAATTATTAGTCAAAGTATTCTTAATTTTTAGGTTATAAGCTGTATTAGTTGACAGCTGAACCAAAAAGCATGTGCAGTAATGACTATTGGGAGCAAAACAAATACCTAATTGTAACCTGCACAACAGTGGCTTAGCAAAATAGGGATGAAATAAACTACATGTGTATCACTGATCAAAGAAGGTTGGTAAGTCATTCCCTAGAATGACTTTCTCCTCTGTGCCGTGTTCATCAATGGAGACAATATAGGCCACGCCGCCACTGGAGCCATCACGATTCATTGCCAAAGAGAGAGCTACAAGAGAGAGAAAGACAACGAGAGAAGGGCTGAGAAAGGTGAGGAAAGTTCTAAAAAAATACTTTATAGAACATACAATTATAGAATAGTTAGCTATTCAGCAGCTAGTACAAGAGTCAGCAAAGGTCTGGTTTCTCTTTCATCATCCCACAATATGTCTGACCAAAAAAAACACTTACTGTTGACAACAAACTGCTGGCACTCCTCCTTGTTCATGCCCTTACGATATTCAGCATCAACAAACCCATAAACATATGAGCTGCCAGAGCCACCGACTGCAAAAGGTTGCCTTGTCAGGAGACCATTCAGGGTTGCAAACACCTGGGAGAGGTCAAAGGGCACGGGGACAGATCAGACAAACAGACCATAATGTCATTCATTCTGTATGAACACCAATAACATCAAGTGTGTTTGTTAGAGAAGTTCTTTTATTCAAAGCCTCCAGCAGCAACACGACCACGTCTACAATCTTTTATCAACATCAAGGTCACTTTAGCAGAAGTTAAAGACATTCATTTTGACATTATAAACATTATTTTTCTAATAATCTTTTCAGATGACATAAACAAAAAAAAGAGATGTTCAAGATGCCAGCACTGTCATCTTTAATCTGATTAGGAGCAGTTGTTCTCGAAACATCACCTTGGTGTAATAAATAAGTGGATATTGGAGCCCTACAGTGTGCAAGCTATTTGTTTATTTCATGATCTTCTCACGTTTGGCTCAGCACCTGCCCTTTTTGATTTGGGTGCTCATGCATACTCCTACTTGTAACATTAATTTGCATTCCAGTCTGCAGCCAATAACATGTGTACTGACCTGTCCTTTATCTTTCCTGTCCCAGCCGGCCACGATGAGATGCGCCGACAGCTCCTCCTTGTATTTGTACGAGATGTTCCTCACCAGAGTGGCAGCTGAGCGAACCTGGGGATCCTCGTCTATCTCAAGACTGAAAGAGGAAAACCACTTAGTGTTTGTATGCCTTTGCCAACCAATCAAGTTGCCGTTACATCCATGTCTTTCCAGACTCATATAATATATGACGTGAAGACTTTGAAGGAATTTAAAAAAAAGGTGTATTTTTTTGGCTAAACGTGGATGCTGCACACAGATCTTCAACCTGGCAACCTCTATACAATCACCGCAGTTTCAAGGTGGCACCAAAGATTTAATTCAGTATCATTCTCCCGTTCTGTTCCTGAGTTATGGCGTTGAATAATGGCCAGAACATAATTTTTGCATTATGATGTCACAGTGAAGTTGACCTTTGCTATGTGAAATGTCATCACTTAATCATTTTACCCTATTCGACATTTTGTGTTAAATATTGTCATAATAAGAGTAGGAAATCTTAAGTTATGGTCAAAAACGCATTTTGTGAGGTCACAGTGACCTTGACCTCCGACCAACACAATCTAATCAGTTCATCCAAGAGTTCAGTACGTTTGTGCCAAATTTGAAGAATTTCTCTCCAGGGGTTCCTGAGATAATGCGTTTACAAGAATGGGACGGAGGATGGACAACTGAGAATATAATGCCTCCGGCCACGGTCGGTCACCGGCGCGGAGGCATAAAAACATATTGTAACAATAACAGGATATGGTGTCTCCCATAAAAAGAGAAAGAAAAACACCTTGTGCATTTAACTTTCACTTGCACAGGCTTATATAATACTGATAACTTTACATTTAAGCTGCCAGTAGCTGAAACTTGTTGATGGATGTTAAACTTTTAAAGCCCAAATATTTCACTCAGTTTTTATATTCAGAATTTCTCAGGAACCATCTTTACACCATTAAGGGACACTATTAGCTGAGCAATTATATGAATGCATAAACTGTGTAAAATAGTCCTTGCTCATTGTATGGGCTCTTCTTTGAGTGTGTATTTACCTGTGGACGTCGAGCTGGTAGTTGACCATCTCAGCGATGGTCTGAGCGTCTGCTGCAGAGCCCGACAGAGCACAGTAGATCTTGTCATGGAGGGGAGACAGCTTTTTCATCACCCTGTTCACCACTGAGGACCTGGATGGAGGAATGGAGAGGGAGAGCGTGTGCGATTGTGGGTTTTATATTCTTTATATATATTAGTGTATTTACATCTTAGCATATTCATTTTAGTTTATTTATATATTATCACTATTTAGGCTTATTTCTCTACCCTTCTGGTAAGATGATTAACTTAATTTAATCGTTTATCTGTGCAATGACAATAAAAAATGCATCTAATCTAATCCAAAAAAGCAAGATATTCTGCATGTAAGGAAAGATGAAGAGGTGGGAGGATATCGGGGTCATTATGCGTGATAAACTAAATAATCCCTGGTGTCAACTATGCAGATAGAAGTGGACACTGCAGTGCATGAATACACACGCACGCACGAACTTACCCTGCAGACACTCGAGAATCAGACCCCAGCACGACCCCTCCATCAAACTCTATGGCAATGATGGTCGTCTACGAACACAGATAAAAACAATGGCTATTTATAATCCATTCCACGCACGCACGCATACACACTCACTCACTCACTCACACACACACACACACACACACACACACACACACACACACACACACACACACACACACACACACCTGTCAATTCCGTATTTAACTTAGCCCAATCCACAGGTTTTCAGAACTGCGCACATACAGACCATCAACTGTCTCAAACATTTCAAATTGTACTTACTCCGGTTTTCACCTCCTCAGACAACCACTCGGGCCCCGTTTCTTCCAACATGCTGATGCTCTGCTGAGACTCCGGTAACAACAATGGCCGTATCTGTCTGCCAGGGACGGAAACCGAAAGGTTCAGTCGAGCTGAGCAGTCCCGGTTTTATTTTATAAAGTTTTCTCGTTGTCGAAACTCTTCTTTAAAAATCTAAAACTGTTTCGACGACTTTGATCACACATCAGACGGACTCCATGTTTTCCTGAATTAAATCGAAATTGAAAGTTACATTGTCCCTCCTCTTCAACCAGCTCTTCACCAGTAGGCTATTTCAAACGTTTCAATGAAAAGTGCGCACATTTCAAAATCAGTGAGGATTGTCTATAGCCTTGTCAGGCTAGATTGTCCACTCTGTTTAATTGCGTGGACAACAAAGTCATTCAATTGTCACGACACTAAATAGACTGTATACAGCATGCACTATTACATTTTAAAACCCTTCAAGGATGATGGGGCAAAAACAGTAATTTACAGAACACGTCATGAAAACCCTTTATTTTGAAGCACAGAGGTCAAATAAAGAAAGAGAGAGGAAGAAAGATGAGGTTTTGGAATTTTTAATTTTATATATTTTCACACATTTAAAAAAAACACACAAAACGTCATTTGGACCCAGAAAAAGGCAGAGTGAATCTTAATTATAATGGCAATATTTATCTATTAAGAACTGTAATATAATTTTGTAGTTTGGTATAGATTTTCTGCATCTAAGACGCAAAAGTTTTTACACAACTATTTCCCATTAGTTTCCCATTAGCAGGCAACTAACTTATTTTTCATGTGTCTGACTTGTCCTTTAGGTGTGTGTTTGTATATTCTGTAACACCCCAGTCCTATACAAAACAAATTAGTGATTAAATTGTAGCTCAAGGATTTCAAAGATTTACTTTTTTTTTTTAAATCCCAATTTTATTGGTCACTCATCATGGAACTTAGGCAGCTTCTCACCAGGAACAACCACATGCTCCACCCCGGTCTCTGTGACCACCACCAGGTGAGCCACGCCCCCGCTGACGTTGTCTCTGCCCATGGCCAGAGCAAGAGCTGTGAGCACAGGGACAGAGGAGAGGAGAGGAGGAAGATAGGAACAAAAAGAAAGAGATGAACAATCACAGACATTAAGTTTGTAACATTTATACAACTACAACTACTGAGTCAACAACAATGTTATATTGCAAACCAAAGCTTTCTTGTAATAAAAAAGGTGTAGACAATATACAACACTGCAGATCTTTGAATACTGAATAACCTCCTCTTCTGATTAAAGTCTAAACTCTTCTCACGGAAAATAAATCCAACCTCTCATTTCAGTTTACAACTGAGAAATCTCTGTATGCTGCTGAAGACCGTAAGCGGCATATCATTGTGCAAATCTTTTCTCATTTTCTGCTACATTCCTGTACATAATCATTACGTTTGGGAGAATCACAAACCAATTTCCCCCAAAACACTTTCTCAAATCCGGATATAAACTTCCTGACAAAACAGGTACAAACTTATGTGGTTTGGGTAGACTACGTAAGTAAAATAATACAACAGTACCATTAGTTGCAAACTGTAGGCATTCCTCTTTGCTCATGTTGGGTTTGTATTTGGCGTCGACATAACCGTAGATGTAAGTGCTGCCTGAGCCACCGATGGTAACTGGCTGACTGATTAACATCCCGCCCAGAGACACGACGTACACCTGGAGAAGGATGGAGATTATCAGTAATGCAGCTATATGCTGAAAGGTGGAGAATGTTGGACTGTCTTCACAACCACTACCTACCTGTGGTCCTTTCTTCCTGTCCCAACCTGCTGTGATGAAGCCGGCCTGCAGCTCGTCTTTGTTTTTGTAACACAGTTCTTTTAGCACCGAGGCTGCTGCTATCACCAGTGGAGGGGTCTCCATCTGGACACTATGGATTAGGAGGGAATCGAGAAAGATCACCTTTTTAAGTTTGTGCTGTTAAAAGTAAAATAGACTTTAAATCTAGTATGTGTTTGTGTGTGTGTGTGTGTGTGTGTGTGTGTGTGTGTGTGTGTGTGTGTGTCTGAGACTGTTAAAGCATGCAGGGTATGTGTTAGTTTGCATGCACACAACTGTGTATGTATAACTGTCTTCACCTGGGAGTCATGAAGAGAATGGCTGAATGAAAATAACCCAAATAACCAGTGGGATTAATAAAACCTTATTTCAATGTGATGTAAAAATTAGATGAATATTTCTGTGTGTGTGTGTGTGTGTGTGTGTGTGTGTGTGTGTGTGTGCGTGCGTGCGTGTGTGTGTGTGTGTGTGTGTGTGTGTGTGCGTGCTAATATGTGCCAATGTATTAATGTGAGTGTTTGGCACCTGTGGAAGGACAGGTGGAACTTTGCAGCCTTGGTGACGGCCTGAGCATCTGCGAGTGAGCCAGCCATGCAGCTGAAGATCCGGTCATGAACCTGAATCACCTTGTTGATTGTCTTAGATGATACATATTCCCTGAAAAGAGAGACAAAGAGAGGATGAACATAGCCATAGTGCAGAGAGACTTTTCAGATAACCTACATACATAATTGCAGCTCTGACGGCTCAGAAGTGCGATCATTAAGACAATAAACTCATCATAATATATTAAGGTCCTGCACATGCTTCCAAACCAATAATGTAGTTACGGACTATTCACCATTCAGCCAAATAATACCCTCTCATTCAGGTTAAGATTTCTGAATGTACACTTTTAAATGTCCTTGTTTCCAAAATGTGCTCAGTGTTTCAAACGTAAAAGTACTTAATGAAGACAAATGTCCCCTATAACTGTTATATTTGATGTAGTTTATAATTGGATTATTATTCCTGTCGCATCAATGTGTAAGCAGCATTTTACTGATGTAAGTTGAGCTGGAGTTCATTTTAATTGCTTTATATACCGTTAGGTAGTTTTTACATTACAGTTTATACACCTTTATTCGTTATATTTATAAGCTTACTGTATGTTAATGCATTTATGCAAAATCCTAATTTGTAAAGTAACTATCTGTCAAAAAATGAAAAAAGTACAATAGTTCCCTCTGAATTGTGTAGTAGAAGTGAAAAGTATAGCCTATCCGTATAATACATTGTTCAACACATCAACCTATTTCAGAGTTTTGTTCCTGTGTATCAACTTGAATTTGTAGATTTTTTTTTTTTTTTATCATGAATGTTATAAAGCAGTCCCTGTTCTTTATTAACGTGTTCAACAACAAGGCAACTTCAGTGTAATGTCACAACACCCTCACCCTCCAATGGAAGCCCTGGAATCTGACCCAATCACGACCCCTCCATCAAAAGTAGCAGCCAGGATGGTGGTCTGCGGGAGGAGGAGACAACAGAGTGTGGTTGTTGGTGTGTAGATGTATTAAGCCAAAAAAGTACAACACTAAGTTATACAGCATCACAGACATGTATTATTGCTTATGGCTTCGTGTCCATTCAGCAGACTGAACGAAGCTATGAATTCTGGGATTTAGAGTTCTGAGAAGGAATTGTTTTTAAGAGGATATTAACTGAAAATGAAAGTGTAGCCAGTCGATACTTTTATAGAAATGTAAAAATTAAACTTCAGAGCTAACATGTAACCAATATAGGCCTACTGATAATAAAACACACGAAATGTCCAGTCGATGTCTTTTCACTTTGTGTCTGGTTACTATTCACGTACATCATCACCTGTTCATCCGCGAAATCAGTTATCGATCAGTTTTCGCTTAATATCTTTGGTGCTGCTTCAGTAGATAAATATAAGTGAACCGGTGCGGATTTACTCACCCCTGTGCTGACTCCTTTGACTTGTGAGTCCATGCAGCGTTTCTCCATTTTCACTCCAAAACCGAAAGAGAAGAAGGAGAGGCGACGCTCAGAACAGCGACCTCAGGCGCATTGAGACGCGCAGAGAAGCCGCAGTCAGACCCAGTATGGCGCTATCAAATGTCCTCGAAACTCCTGCAGCTGGGTTTAATTTCGACAACACGTCAAGGTATGAGCTTCTTTGTATGTTTTCTCAACAGCAGACTGTATCAATAATGAAAAAAAAATCAATCAAATTGTTGGTTACACTAAGCTTTCACCGCGATCAAAAAGCGAAAGTAACTTTTTCCTGGTTGTTTAACACTTTGATCAGTGAGACAATATAGCGATGATGTGTTCTCTATTATGTCTATAACATATATTCATCAGTTGACCCCCTGTTACCCCCCTCCTCCCTCTCTCTCTCCATCTCTGTAGAAATGCTGCATTAGAGGGTCTTTTTGATGGAGGACAGACACCTAAACCTATGAAAACAGGCACCACCATAGCAGGAGTGGTGTTCAAGGTGAGTATAAAGCTGTTTAAACCGCACTGTTAAAACATTAATGAACCAAAACAGTTACTTTAGTCCATGAACTATAAATTAGATTCTTTACATTTTTTTCATTTACCTTCCATCAGTGCATCACTGAACACAACAGGGAACGTTTTTATAAAGTCCCTGTTCACACCTGCATTGTCACAATGCATAACTTTGATAACAACAAATGCAATGCATTGCACAGTCCATTCCACACATTTTCACACTAGAGCAACTGCGATTTTAATGCTTTGCCCAACGGCAACCAAAGGGTAGCTGTATAAAATGTGCGCAATAAACTAATATCCCACTAATCTGTGTGCGTGTGTGTGTGTGTGTGTGTGTGTGTGTGTGTGTGTGTGTCTGTGTGTGTGTGTGTGTGTGTGTGTGTGTGTGTGTGTGTGTGTGTGTGTGTGTGTGTGTGTGTGTGTCTGTGTGTGTGTGTGTGTGTGTGTGTGTGTGTCTGTGTGTGCAGGATGGGGGTGGTGCTGGGAGCAGACACAAGAGCTACCTCCAGTGAAGTGGTGGCAGACAAGATGTGCGCAAAGATCCATTACATCGCTCCAAATATATAGTAAGTCTAATGAGCGGAGAAATGTAGCTTTAAAATACTCTCATCATAATCAGTCTATGATGTCCAATGCAATTCCAGTTGTTTTGCAATTAAGTGCAATTTTCTTTTTTGGTGCACTGCACATTTCACCATAAACTGCCTCCTTTACCTACATATCCCAGAATGCCCTACAGTGATGTTGTATTAAGTATTAAGGTTTGCCACATAAGAACAGTTATGGCTGGAAAGTAAACAGTCCTGTAGTGACTTTATGTTCAAAATCTACTGAAGAGAGACTTAAACAAAGTAACATGTTGCCGATGACAGATTGCCCAAGTTGCAAGTTGTGGTTGTATTGCATTCTGGGCTGTTGAGGCTGCTGTGTAAGAAGAAATTCGTCGATCTGTCCTTTGTATGCTGGATTTCTTGTTGAAGGGAAATAGTGGCTCAAGAAAGAAACCATCATTTAACTTTTCTCTCCTTCTCTTCTCATTAATCTTTCCCTCTCTGACTTACAAATTAATTTTTTGATTTTTTCTCTCCGTAGTTGTTGTGGAGCAGGTACAGCAGCAGATACAGAGAAGACCACAGATCTTCTCTCCTCCAACCTGACCATCTTCTCTCTGAACAGCGGGAGGAACCCTCG
Source organism: Sander vitreus (assembly GCF_031162955.1). Lineage (NCBI taxonomy): Eukaryota > Metazoa > Chordata > Actinopteri > Perciformes > Percidae > Sander > Sander vitreus. The sequence continues at coordinate 5,938,373 of NC_135868.1, forward strand.
TGTCGTCATGGCCGTCAGCATACTACAGGATATGTTGTACAGGTTTGTGTTGCACACGCACATGTACCTATATCTAGAGGTGTGTGAATTAATGAAACATGTAACTCACAGTCCATTAAAATAACTGTAGTGTTAATCAGGCTTCCCCTGTTTTGATCTTTGCACCCCCTCAGGTATCATGGCCAAATTGGTGCCAATCTTATACTGGGAGGAGTAGATTGCACTGGGAACCACCTGTACACTGTGGGGCCTTATGGGAGTGTGAATAAGGTGCCTTACCTTTCAATGGGTATGTGACCTAACTCTATTCTATAAGTGTTGGCAGCACTGTTACTGTGACATCCGTTTTTAGATTCTTTGTTATTGAAGTTTCTGTGATGCATCATGTTGGCTATTACCACCTGAGCCTCGTTCGTAATGTTGAAATGTGTTATTTTGTGTATAAAATACATAAAATGTGTTTAAAAAAAAAGACTGTTTGAAATATTTATATAGATGAACTATCAATGCCAGATCATATCAAAACACGTTCTGTGTTATATGAAAGAGGTTATGACTTTATTATTCTACATTTTACCAGTATACGGTAAGTTATACATTTTAATTAGCTGCTGTTATGCATTTTATTCACTCAGACTACATCCAGTGTGTTTTGTCTGACTTCACTTTGTGTCCATGCAGGATCTGGTGATCTGGCTGCTCTCGGGATTCTAGAGGATGGGTTCAAACCCGACATGGAGGTACGCCACCTGGACAGCTGTTGTAACATATCGCGATTATGAACATTAGTCGTGACCATTTAGACATATTCAAAAAAATTATTCCAGGTACTTTTGGGCATCTTTAATTGAATGAATGTGGCAGGGCTGTTGGCCAAATAAGCTTCTAGATTATGTAAACAGTTGAGAAAATGTTTAAAAAAAAATAATTTGTTCTCTCCATTTGAATTGGATCTATTACCAAATAAAAAAAACTGAAAGATTGTGTAGGCATTGGGAACAATGGAATTAAAAACGATGAGTGCCCCTTCTCCTTCATGTTCTGTATGTCGCTGTTTGTCCCTGTCTCCTTCATTTCCCTGATTCCTCTTAACTGTCTCAGCTGGAGGAGGCGAAGGAGCTGGTGCGTCTTGCCATCCACGCGGGCATCATGAGTGACCTCGGCTCAGGCAACAACATCGACATCTGCGTCATCACCAGACAAGGAGTGGATTACATTAGACCCTACCAGGTGTCAGAGTACAAAGACAACAGGTAGGCCAGCATGAGTAGGACTTTATTTAAGATCTGCTCTCTGGACAGATTCTTAAAAGAAGACATTTTATGTCAAAACATGTCTGCAAATCAAATGTCCTCAGTGAGTAGTGAATATCTTTAGTCTGTCCCTGGCAGTGGGCCTATGCATTAACTTTGTATGTGCTGAATTGTGACCTAACCCTTAAGCTTTTTAATTCTTAAACAAGTAACCACTTTAAACACAATTGAATGTCAAGATTGAAACCTCCATTAATATATACATATGTCTATGAAACCAAACTGTAATTGATCAAGCTTCAGCCATGTAAAGACACGACAGTATATTTATAGTGCCTAGGTTTTCTGATTCAGTGTCAAACATGGGTTAACTCCACATTTGTCAAATCTATCTATCTATCTCTCCCTCTCTCCTAGGAAAACTAAATACAAATACCGTCCAGGCACAACACCGGTTCTGACAGAGAAAGTAGTCCGCTTAAAGCTGGAGGTTGTGCAGGAGTCCATGCAGCGGATGGATACAGCCTGAGGCAGAATCACACCATGTAACACCACAACAATTAGCAGCAAAATGAAAACGTCTTTAATTTGATTACATTTTCAGTCACTAGTTTTTTATATATAAGTAGTGAAACATCTCAGACATGTGATTAACATTGTAATCATGGTTTCTACTCTGCTGCTATGCTTCACTCTGATGTGAAGTAGTTTAGAAATACTTAACAGGTTACTACAGTAAGCAGAGACACTGCTAGGCCATAAAGACTGTAACATGTTTTTACAATATGGAATAAAAAAATAAAGGAAGCTCATTGAATTAAATTCTATTTGACCCCTGTTGCTTAATTTATTTTCATGTTTTGTAGTCTAATTATTTACTAACTGAAATATGTGATGGCCCCAAACAGCTGATGATAAACCAATAAACAGAAAGACTTATAAGCGGCTGCATATTATGTTAATTTATATGTCATAATATGTCGTTAACTGGACTGCATTAGATTGTGTATTTCTATAATGATGAACTATGCAAACCTCTGCTGGCTTTCCCAAACCTGAGTGATGCTTTTCCGCTTAGAAACTGATGACGAGACAAATATAGTGCTCTCCTATTGGTTTATGCGGGTTTTGAGCCATCTTTTTTTTTTATTTACGGAGTCTTGGTTATTTTTTATTTTGATCAATGACCTTTTTAAGTTACGAAAAACAGCCAGGATTGGCCAAATATATTGAATAATAGTTGCGCACACATTTTGTGTTGCTGACTTATTTTGAATGTTATTTTTTTCAGAGGGCAGGACAATGAACTAGTTTTTAATTGAAACCCTTTCACTTTCGAATTCTTCGCGTCACGTACAAGGAAATTATCCTTGACGCTTTGTTAGTCGCCTTCGTCATTTTGGAAACTTTAACCCTAAAGTATAGAATATATTTAGAATATAGTCAGTACACTTTTATACATAATGGCTCTTTTACAAGTAACTGGTTTTAAGCCTTATTCTGAACTCCGGGGGCAGATTCTTCCAGCAGGACAGACGCATCTCTTCGACCGAACCAACCACTACAGTTTTGGGACCAAAACTCAAGAATTTGCTGTTCCTCTGGGTGTAGACGTGAGTATTATTTCACCAAATTTTTGGTAAGCAATTGCACTGAATCTTATCCGGTATACCTGCCACAAGCATGACGCGTCAGACGCGGTGGTTCAAGTTATTTTACGCGTCTGTGGTTCTCAGTGTGTGGTCCAGGTTTGCGTCTTATGAAACTTTATATCATGTATTTATCTTAACTATCCCGAGTTATTGTCAAAGGATATTAGAATGTGATAGATATTTCACTCTTGTGTTCTCACGCAAACACGCGCACACGCACGCACGCACACACACACACACACACACACACACACACACACACACACACACACATACCCACACACACACACACACACACACACACACACAGTGCTATTACCATGGCTATTACGCATCTTGCGTCCCACTGAGATCCCTTCTTTGATTTCTTTTAGCCTTCCGGGTTTCTCAAATCCTGCAACCGTGAAGGAGGTGTGTCCATAGACCTGAACCACGGTACGACCACCCTGGCCTTCAAGTTCAGACACGGAGTCATCGTGGCTGTGGACTCCAGAGCCTCAGCTGGCCGTTATTTAGGTAAATGCGCATGCCTAGAAAAGTATGGAGAAAATGTTATTTGACCTGGAAAATATCAGAAAAGATGGAACTAAACAGAATATTGGGCAAAATGTGGGAAAAGTTTATTCTGACAGACTATTAGCTTCTGTAAAGAGGCGCTATAGAGTGATATGACCCAGTCAGTCATATTGACTAACCATCATATATAATAAATATATATATATATATATATATATATATATATATATATATAAAAACTTCCATCAACTTTAGGAACAGAGGTCTCAAGGGGGTGGGGAGCTTTGAAATGTAAAATTTAGGGACCGTGAACTAAATGGTCAGAAAAAATGTAAATAAGGCAACAAGTGTAACCAAGTTTCTACTTCATAGTGTTGACATGCGTCAAACTATAATCTTGGTCACTGAATGTCTCCTTCTCCCAAATGTGTCACGGCTCTGCAGCATCCAACGATGTCAACAAGGTCATAGAGATCAACCCGTACCTGCTGGGCACCATGTCGGGCAGCGCTGCAGACTGCCAGTACTGGGAGAGACTCCTGGCTAAAGAATGCAGGTCTGTTATTCAGTGTTTTGAATATTTGTCCTATTGTCGGCCAATCCCTTTTGTCCTTCAGTTTATTCTTTTTGGGTGACACAAAGAGGTTCAGGGGTTAGGATTGTGACTTCCCAGGATGGAGGTAGCTTTTGGTCCGGGGTTTGAATCCCGCCTGGGCTAACTGGGACCACTCCTACGTGGAGTTCATATGAAAACATACATGTTGCAGTCAGTATTATAAAACTTAATTACTTAATTACAATAAGGCTAATTCAGGTTTACAGGACATTTGTCATTTTATCACAAATTTTTTTTAAATGAAAAACATGCATAAAAGTAGGAGTATCATGAGTATCTATTTTCAGTGTTTGCAGCCCAAGTTCAGACCAACCTGGACCACCTGCAGGACTGACTGATTTGTCAAGTGTTTTGCTTATGAATGTATTGGTACTTTGTTTTAATATTTCATCCAGGCTGTACAGGCTGAGGAACAACCAGAGGATCTCTGTGGCTGCAGCCTCCAAGCTGCTGTGTAACATGATGCTGGGTTACAGAGGCATGGGCCTCTCCATGGGAAGCATGATCTGTGGATGGGACAAAGAGGTGAGCTGTGTGTGTGGTTGTGGATGTGTATGTGTATGTGTGTGGGAGTCCTACTGAAAACATTACCATGTTGTGGTTTTCAGTACAAGCCAGGGGAGTGTAGAGGTGGGGCTGGATGTTTATGTAATTTGGAGGTTTTATTTTTCCTGTTACTGTAATATGGCTGTATTATAAAAAAGTGATGCTGGTGTTGTCAGGGTTTGTGAGGCTTGGACTCAAAAATGCAGAGTAGTGACGAGGAGGCAGCAGGCAGAGTAAAAGATTTTATTAAACAAAAAGGCTTACAAACTGAAGGTGTCCTAAGGGCAGGCAGGCAGGCAAAACAAAGACCAAAAACAAAATCCATTAGATAAACAGAAGGCCACAACAACCAGGAAGGCGCAAACGCAGGGAATGAACAGGGAGAGAAGACAACGGTCTGACAAGCGCGCACAGAGACTAAATACACAACGTAACGAGGGTAGTAACGAGAGACAGGTGAAGGGCTGATGAACAGGTGGACAACATCAGGGCGGGGCAGGCAATCACAGAGGCGGGAAATCACACAAGGCAGGAAGTAAAGAAACACACTACAAAGTAAAACAGGAAACATAAGCATAAAACATACACACATGGTAAAACATAGATAATACAGAAACACACGAGACAGGAAACAACAAGGAAACAGGGAATACATTAACACAATAAAACTACAAAAGAAAACCACAACCATGACAGGTATGTTATCATTATTTCTAATTACCATTAATGACGCTCGATGACGATAATTTACATTATATATTCACGTGGCTTTCGTCAGTAAAAACTAAAACATAGACACCATTTAGATAACAAACATTTACAACAAAAGCAATTAACAAAGAGTGATTCAAACAGAGAGGGAATGTTTGCATTGTTTACAGTATATCAAATCAAAAACATATTTAAATATGGACTAATTGTCAATATGACACATAAAAGGTACCATATGGTTCTGAAACCACCAGTTGGCCATCTCAAAATGATTACATTTAAGTATAATTTCTTTAAGAGTCAAGTATACAATCCTGAAAAAAAATTAGAAGATACAAGCGTACCCTGCAGACATCACTGGAATTTCCCCAGTGTGGGATTAATAAAGTCTATCTTATCTTATCACTGATGAAGCAGCTCATTAAATCTAAAAAACATTACCTACTGAAAAAAACTCTTAAGTGCTGATGGTGTTGGTTCACTGAACATCTGATGTGGTGTGCACATTTAAACTCAGGATCCAGTGTTGTTCCAAGGTTTTATTGTTGTAAATGTAGGGAAAAAGGTTTACACTGGTTGCAGGTGAATAATAGATGGTGGATGGATGGATGGATGATTTTGTCTAAACAAATAAGTATATCAAGAAAATCTCACATATCTAAATAGCCTTGAACAATCAATCATAACAAATTAGGTTGGATTCAGCTTGACTTCAGTAACAATATCCACAGTCTGCACTGCTTCCACAATCTGTACTTGGTGTTTCTCTTAACTTTAAACAGGATTTCACTCTGCAATCTAACATAAACCAAACAACTTTCAGACAAAACATTCAATGTGACCAAATATAAGTGTTACACAACGAAAAAAGTCGTTTCACATCACTCCTCTCTTTGTTCTGCCTGCTTTGTTTGGAGGGAAAATGAGTGTCACAGGCCTGAAGGGTGTAGTTATATATATATATATATATATATATATATATATATGTTTGGAAAGGGGGCGTGGTTTCAGTGGTGATTGACAGTCCATGAATGAGGCAGGTCAGGTGGAAACTTGATATTTAACACCCACAAAGACTAGTACTGGTATTATTGACACATCACTATGTGGAAGTACTGCTGTATTCTTATCAGAAACCGTGGCCCGTAAATAAAAGTTGTAAATGAAAAAATTTAAATGTAAAACTTTCCCATATACGAGGACCATATAATGACTGTGTGCTCCCCAGGGCCCCGGTCTGTACTATGTGGATGATAATGCGACGCGTCTCTCTGGCCAAATGTTCTCTACCGGCTGTGGCAGCAGTTTCGCCTACGGTGTGATGGACAGCGGTTACCGGGAAGACATGACGGTTGAGGAGGCGTATGAACTGGGCCGTCGGGGCATCACTCACGCCACACACAGGGACGCCTATTCTGGAGGCGTGGTCAACAGTGAGTACACTCTGGAATGTTTTCTTTTAGATTTTGCATTTAAGTCTATTTTGTGTCTCTATTTAAGACATTCTTTTTGGCCACACTAGTGATATGGTTGTGGGTAAAGTATAAAGTGAGTCAGTCTGTCCTATTTGGTCCAGACTGAAATCTAAACAACTATACTAAGTTGGTGTTTACCATGAAGTTTTTCCTATAGGATGAATCCTACTGGTTTTATTGATCCTCTGAGTTTCCCTATAGTTCCACCATGAGGTTTACATTTTGTTGAAATATCTTAACAACTTTTGGATGGATTAGCATGAAATTTGGTTCACACATTTACAGTATGTCCCCCTTAGGAGGATGTGTAATCACTTTGGTGATCATCTGACTTGTAATCTATCACTATCGTCAAACCTTTAAAACTAATGACATTCCTATCATCCTCAACGGTTTAGTATGTTTATTTATATATTTTAAATTTTAATTTGAGGATAAACTCCTTGAGATGCATCATGTAGTTCTCCAGAGGGCCCTCAGACACGAAAACATGGAAGACATAAAAAACATTAATAGTTATGATAATACAAAATAAATAATCCAAACGACACAAAACAACACACAAATAAGGGCTCTCCTACAATCCTAAACCACACACTTCATCTCTGTTACAAGGGTCATCTGCACAAAACTAACGAGAAATGAAATGAACGAACACTGCCAAATAAAAACAACATTATGTCAAAGTATTGAGCCTACCTATGAACTAAAACTGCAACCCAGTTCATGTTTGGCCGGGGAGCTATATTGCATGTCCTTCCCCGTCTCTTTTTTTAATTAAGCAAAAACAGAATGTTATGGTCCTTAAATATATAAAGCTGTGGTCTGTGAGCACTTGAAAAGGGTAAAATGACATATTTGTCTGTGTACATTTGTAGTTATAATGTGTGTATGTGTGCTCATCTGTGTGTGTGTGTGTGTGTCTGTGTGTGTGTCTCTAGTGTACCACATGCAGGAGGATGGCTGGATAAAGGTGTGTAAGGAAGACGTATCAGAGTTGATCCACCGCTACAGGAAGGGAATGTTCTAAGTTTGACCCCTAAACCCAGATCAACCTCAGCCCTCTGAATACCGTCTACTGATGCGTCCCTTTCCAAAATAATGCAACTTTCTTTTGGCAACGATTTCAATATATTTTCTCAAAAATATATTGAAATATTTGATTTTGGAAATGAAAGACCCAACTTTATCTTACAGCAGAGTGTGTAGGGGAGTATGTGGACCATTTCTGATTTTGGATCGATGAAATGCCAGACCATGAAATGCTACGTAAAACCATTTCTTTAGCTACACATGAAGCTAAACTTTGCAAGATCAAAGAGTCATTACATTTTTAGGACTGTTTGTTTAGTTATTGTTCTTTATATTATGTAATGCAGGTACTGTGTATGTGGATACTTACATGGTTCAGTGGTGGTTTTTGTTAGCCAGACATCCTGTTAAAATAATCTTACATATACAAGACAGCTCCAAATAAAGACTGTTGTTCAACTCACTGCCCTGTCCTCTAATGATTGACCTGACTGACATTATGTTGCTTTATGATATAAAGTGTCACGTACAAAACTCATGGGAGTAATTCAGTATATCACTGAATACGCAAATAAATATTTTTTTGATGATGATGATACATGACTCGTGGGTGATGTGTAAAATATAATATTCCAGTTCTTCATGTCTCTGTCCTTGTATACTGTCAACAACATAGTTCTTCAGTATGATCTTGTCATCCCACTTTCAAAGTAGTACATTTATTTGGTTTCTGTATCAGGCTGTGGCAGAAACATTTCAGATGCATCGTCTGAACATTACAGAACTTGTTTTTAATATCAGAGTGTCTGGTGAAATGTCACCACAAACATACTGGATGTACCAAACCTTTCCATATCAACAACTAAACCTGTTTGGTGAGATTTCTAAAGCTATCATATTACTGATAACTGTTGTTACAGTATCTCACAAATACATTCATCTTAATACTGAAGGTTCTGTGTATTTATTTTTTTACACATGTACTGTATGTGTATTCTTAAGTTTGGTTTATTATATAATGTATTGTTTAAAGTATAATATTGGTAAGCTAGAGTAATGTCAACTGTTTCCTTGCAGAACTCAGCCACACGTTTTGCCAATGGACCTTTTTCACAGCAGACATTTTGACTTGTCATAGTAGGAAAAGCACAGCTGAGATTGATAACCTTAACGATGGCTCAATCGTGTCCCAGTGAGCTATTTCAGTGAGTCAGCATGCACAATACCAGGGCCTCTCCTAAGTGGAATGCAGCCATCATTAATGGTTTTGAATACACCTGTGCTTTTTCCTACTATGACATGTCAACATGTCTGCTGTGAAAATGGTCTATTGAGGTATTTTTGGGCTTCATGAAAAAAGGTCAATCCATTTCATCTTTACAGGTGTGTGAGGATGTTTGTTTTCTCTGTGAAGCTCACAGGATGCTAGAAGTTAAATATATGACTACATTTATTTTTCTGTTTATTTTTGGCACCATTTTATCAGGGCTATATTAATGATATATAGCATGTATTTGGGGTATTCTTTACTGTATGTATAACCTACAGCACATTACATATATTTAGAAAAATAGAGTTGATTTGAAGGAGCCACAGAACTGGAGAATTTCCTGTCCGTTGTAATGTCATCAGTTGCTGGGCGGATTTCAGTGCAACAGGTTTCAACCAAAGATTGTAAATATGAATATAATAATAATATATAATATTTACAGTCTATGGTTTCTACAGGGGAAGCACCACATGTGCAGCCTGAATCATAGCTGAGAGAGTGGTCTTATACACAATCAAATAAAAACACACAATAAGAAATTGTAAGTAATAGGAATCAGTAGTTTTAAACATTTTTTTTTGCTCTATTTTTCATAAACAAGATTATATACCTCCTGTGAGAAACACAAAATTTTAACGTATTATTAGAGAAAGGAGATATGAGAGAGAAAGCAAAAATGTTTTACAAAAGAGGCCTGAAACAAACAAAGTTATCCCATGTGTTTTCTTGTCATGTGAAAAGTCTAATTCGTCCTATAGTTATTTGTAAAGAATTATTTTTGTTCTTCTGGCTCTTTAGTTTAGGTCAGACCAACATTCATTTAGTCTCTGTGACACTAGTGGATACTCAGGCAATATTCATATAATTATAGCTACAGTCACAGATGTTCACAAAAAGAGACAGACATTTGGAGTATTGGGCACTTTATTTAAAAAGCAAAACACCAATATAAAATGAAAGAAATAGCAAGGCAACTTCATTCAACATTCATCGCTTTTTGCTTTACAAAACTAAGAGAGAAAACTTCCCTCGTCCCAAAATACTAGCACATATTACAAGATATTTACAAGAATATTTCAGTGAGCTGTGAAGCTGAAAACATCACACAACCCTTTTAGAATCTCAGCTGTGTGTGCAGTCCAATGTATCACCAGGAGGAAGACAGCTAGAGAACATTTACACCTCCGGGGACATTTCGCACAATCTGTGCATGTTTCTGGATGTTGCTGACTGACTGATGTTGCTGACTGACTGATGTTGCTGACTGACTGATGTTGCTGACTGACTGATGTTGCTGACTGACTGATGATGCTGACTGACTGACTGATGTTGCTTACTGACTGATGTTGCTGACTGACTGATGATGCTGACTGACTGATGATGCTGACTGACTGATGATGCTGACTGATGTTGCTGACTGATGTTGCTGACTGATGTTGCTGACTGATGTTGCTGACTGACTGATGTTGCTGACTGACTGATGTTGCTGACTGACTGATGTTGCTGACTGATTTGCAGTGTTGCCCCCGGTGATCTGAGCCAACCAGAGAACCAAAGGATGACTTTCTCACTAGAAATAGTAAAAAAAAACTCTACTGACTGACAAATATCTGTTATCTCAAGGTTTATATCATCATATCTCTGCCACACCCTATTTAACTAGATTAAATTTACAACAAAACCATTTAAGGAAACAAAACTTCCCATACAACACATAAAAATACATGAAGTACAGGACTGTTAGAGTAAACTAAATGTGTGTTTCCTTCCTCATGTCTGATTCCAGTCTTACCTCTGTTGGTCCTGATCTTTGCTTTGTCCAGTTTGGTGATGATGTCGTCCTTCATACCAGAGAGCTGAAACACACAGTCGTACCTCCTCCAGTCTTCAGCTGGGACTGATTAAAGGTCCAGGTCAACACTCATCTGGAAGGATCCATCGTGGTTGGGGAGGGTCTCTCCGACGTCCACGTCCTCATGATGCTCCTCTCCATCTTTCCTCCAGAACATCATGGCTCTGTCAGGGTAGAAACCTGTAGCGTGGCAGCTGACTGGAGAGGAGGGAGACTTCTGGAGGAGAGACACTGAGGGAAGATCTGCACAGTGAAGACAAAGACTTTATTATTATTTACTGGAGATTAATATTCTCATTCCTGTTTGATGTCATGTATTTTAAATGCATCTTTTATGAAATGCAAATAAACCTCACTGAAGTGTAAAAAAGGGAGGTGAGATAGATTAAAAAGGGAGGACAGGGAGTGTGAGAAAGACAGAAAGAGACAGAGAGACAAACTGAGACAAACAGAAACAAAGCAGAAAGAAAGAGAGAGAAAAAAGTTAAGAAGAGTGGTGATAAATACAAAGAGGAGAGAAAGGCAGAGAGATGAAGAGAAGTGAGAACATGAGAGAAAATGTGTGTAAACTGAGACAAAGTGGGTCTCTGTTGTTTAATATTTATTGTGATGTTACTGTTGGTTAGAAACACAAGAAGAAATGTTAACATTGTTGTGTCCATTAAACTCCATCAGGTCATGTGATTCTACCTGTTCTCAGCAGAGAGCTCCTCCCATAGTTCAGATACTTCTTCACCCACTCAGGACACTCCTGGGTCAGGTAGTGTTTATACAAAGCTGTATTGGAGCGATCCACGTCTCTGTCTTAAGGTCAAATGATATGAAGTCTTCTCCATCATAACCCCACTGCATAAAACCATTAACCTCTCCAGTCTCATCATCCCACTCACAGCCGTACATCCTCTGGATGAGGTGGGCACCTGAGAGAGAGAGAGAGAGAGAGAGAGAGAGAGAGAGTGTGAGTCAGTCATCTGTTAACATTTGATAACTCAAACTAATAATTATTTTTTTGTCATTATTGATTATGTAAGGACAGTATTTTTGATACATTTAAATAAATGTTTATGAAATCTAATAGTTTCTTCTGTCTGATCAACACAACACTATTTCATATTAAATGATATTAAACAGAGAAAAGCAGAACATTATCATATTTGAGAAACTGAAACTACAAAATATTTGACTTTTTTTCTTGATAAAAGACTTAAATAATGATCTGATTCTAATGATCTTGTTGATGATGGATCAATATTCTGTAATCACCAGATGTAGTAACTGACTGATTGTTTCAGCACTATAAATGTTTATTAGACACAGACACACTGTGGTCCAGTAAAGTTCATCTAATCTGTAGTTCTTCTATATTTCTATATATATTATGGGATGTCCAGACTGAGGTCAGTACAGTCGAGTGGGGCTGTTGAACCTTTTAAACCTGAGATGTGAAGGAGACATTCAGCGTGCGCTCCTGTCAGCAGCTTCATTAAAACATCCTGCTCCTCCTCTCATATGAGGACCCAGCAGGTGCAGCCTGCGTCCAGTTTACAGGCCCCCTGCTCCGTAGTTTAAGAAACCAGGCAGTAATGTTCCTCTATCAGCTGTGTGTTTGTCAAACTGTTGGGATGAACTGGTTTCCTGCAGGAGAGTTCTTCTGGACCAGCTCACTGTGGCCGCTTCACTCCACTTATTCTGATCTAATCTAGTGGAGATAAAGTGATAATGGTCTCTGCTGCTTATTATGGGATGGACAGAAACACTGGATCAGTGTAGTATAGCAGCATCCAGTCAACTCAGTCTCAGTAATGTTTCTGTTGAGTTGGACTGTGTTTCAGCCACGAAAATCAAACGGTTTAATCTGTGTGTGTGTGTGTGTGTGTGTGTGTGTGTGTGTGTGTGTGTGTGTTTTTACTAAAATAAAAGGATGAAAATATAAACAACATTTTATTAGTAGAAAGTGAAACATAAACAAACCTCCATTTTGGTTGAAGTACTGCTTATTATTTTCAATACTGGCTTTGAAGACCTGCTGTTGACGCACAGCAAGCTCATCTCTGCCAGTACTGAGGATCATCTTCTGTGACTCTGCTCATCCAGTCCTGTTTGGGTTCTGCTCTCTTGGTGTTACTGTCATAGTGAACCATCTCAACGTCATCAACCAATCCAACAGCCACAAACTCTGGGAAGTTTGGGACTCCAGAAGACGCAGTGTAGAAATACTTCATAGAGCGAGTCACTGTAAGAAAATATGAACGTAATAATGTCAGTTTTTATATAACTAGGGATGTAACGACGCACTAAACTCACGATCCGATTCACGATTTTAAGTTCAGGATATGATTTTCTCTCGATGTGTTAACAGAACGAGCTGCAGATAAATGACTGGGAAATATTCCTTTATATAAACTACAAAACAACAGATGTGTCCTCTTATCAAAAATAGAACTGAAATTGTATTTTATCTCAAATAACAAAAATTACTTAATAAACAATGTAATAATTAGATTTTTAAAACAAATCCCATCTCAAAATAACTAGAAATAAATCTTCAAATAAAAATAAAATCTCTTGACATAAATAAAGTAAAAACCCGTAGTAACGTCTGAAGTCAAAGAAGTGAAATCTAAAGTAGATTAGGACCTTTAGGACATTTAGAGAAGAATCTCAACCAGTTGTAATCTTGACCCAGTTCTATGGATCTTTAACAGATTGACGCTGCATCGTTACGTCTCTACACAGTTCTAGAAATCACTCAACTATCTTATTTTCCTGCACACAGAATCAAACAGAAGAAGATTCCATTCAAGACGTCCTAATAATCTCTGTGCTGAAGTCAAGAAATACACAAATACATTTACAGATAAGCGGGTTTCTTCAGAAACTCTTCACTTTAATATTTCTGATGATTTGGTCTTGAAAATGTTTTTCATTCTGATCCAACAGGTCCCAGACGTGCTCAATGGGATTGAGATCCGGGCTCTTCGCTGGCCATGGCAGAACACTAACATTCCTATCTTGCAGGAAATCGCGCACAGAATGAGCGGTATGGCTGGTGGCATTATCATGCTGGAGGGTCAAGTCAGGATGAGCCTGCAGGAAGGGTACCACATGAGGGAGGAGGATGTTTTCCCTGTAATGTACAGCATTGAGATTGCCTACAATGACAACAAGCTCAGTGTGATGATCCTGTGACACACCGCCCCAGACCATTACAGACCCTCCACCTCCAAATCGATCCCGCTCCAGAGTACAGGCCTCGGTGTAACGCTCATTCCTTCGACGATCGACGAGAGTCCGACCATCGCCCCTGGTGAGACAAAACCGTGACTCGTCAGTGAAGAGCACTTTTGCCAGTCCTGTCTGGTCCAGCAAAGGTGGGTTTGTGCCCATAGGCGACGTTGATGCCAGTGATGTCTAGTAAGGACCTGCCTTACAACTGGCCTACAAGCCCTCAATCCAGCATCTCTCAGCCTATTGCGGAAAGTCTGGGCACTGATGGAGGGGTTGTGCTCTCCTGGTGTGACTCGGGCAGTTTGTTGTTGTACCTGTCTTGTTGTACCATCCTGTACCTGTCCCGCAGGTGTGAAATTCAGATGTACCGACCCTGTGCAGGTGTTGTTACACGTGGTCTGCCTGTGCGAGGACGATCAGCTGTCCTTCCTGTCTCCCTGTAGCGCTGTCTTAGTACGGACATTGCAATTTATTGCCCTCGCCACATCTGCAGTCCTCATGCCTCAGGCACGTTCACGCAGATGAGCAGGGACCATGGGCATCTTTCTGTGGCGTTTTTCAGGGGTCAGTAGAAAGGTCTCTTTAGTGTTTTTTTGAGTTTTTTAAACTGTGACCTTAATTGCCTACCATCTGTGCGCTTTTAGTGTGTAACGACCGTTCCACAGGTGCATGTTCAGTGATTGTTTATGATTCATTGGACAAGTATGGAAAACATTGGCTACATATTTTACAATAAAGATCTGTAAGTTATTTGGATTTTTACAGAATTATCTTTACAATACAGTGTCCTGAAAAAAGGGACGTTTCTTTTTTTGCTGAGTTTATAAATTGTGACCAATTACGACTTAATGTTCCTTCTTCTGAGGTTCTGAAAACAAGTTTGAACTAGATAGCTTTTAGATAGATAGATCGCTTTTTATTGTCATTCAACTGTACATACACAGAGCACATATCAACGACATTTCCTTCCAGTGGCTCATAAATACTGCTTTAACTAAGAACAAAAAGTTTAAAAAAATTAAATAAATACAAATGCTACAGAGTGGTATTTTAACATTTAAATATGACATTACAAAAATTTAAAAAGGAGTTTGAAAGCAGCATTAATATTATTATTGCAGATATTGAATGGCAGCATATAAAAAAAGAAAAATATGCTGTTATTGCACGTTTATAAATAAGTCCACATGACTGCAGGGGATTATTAAGAGAGTTGTTTGAAGATAAAACTTGCAGCACTTCTCTTTCTACGGTTCAGAGATGGGTTCTTTGCTCTTTTCTTGCTGCTTTCATTTTCTCATATTCAAGTAAGAATGGATTATACATTTTGGATGTTGTTGTCAGAGGGTTTGGGAATTTGGGATGTAGGAATAACAAGAAATGAATATCTGACTCATTATCTAACTTATTTTAATCTTCATGTTTATATATTAACTTTACAATTATGATTAAATGTAACGCTAAATGTCTCTGATAACCAATTATGAGTCAAAATCTTCTGAATTTGAAGACGAGCTCATAGAAACGTGAACGGACACAACTTGATATTTGAGAAAGTTCTCTTTGTAGAAAGTAAGAGATCTTTCTATTCCTCTTGTAGTCATTGTGTTCAGTTTCTATTAGTATCAGGTCTAAACTGGATTCATCTCCAACGTTTCCTCCACCAACTGATGTTTCTTCTCTCTCAGTCCTGACTCGCAAACTTTATTCTACATTATTTTCAGTATCAACAGAGTCAACTTTCTGCAGGTGTCTGGGAGTTTCTGATGGTCTGTTTCAGAATCCTCCACTGTCCTCTGCTCTCTGAATCAACACACATCACATTTCTGGCTGAAGCTGCACTTTACAATTCTCCACTAGTCACCAAAACATCTTTTACAAATCTGTCCCAGAATCACGAAATGAATAAATAATAAATAAATGAATAGATCAAATATTTAAACAGCAGTAGAGCTCGGTGATGCTGGATCTTTGAGGCTGATATCAATACTTTTAGTTTGGTTTTAAAACCTGATATAACAGTCGATAGTCTTTAAAATATATATATATATATATATATATATATATATATATATATATATATATATATATATGCACATGCACATAAATAATGAGTTTGACCCAGATCCACACTGATCAGAACATTTCCCAGTTTAAAGATCAACTTGTGCTCTCTGGTGGACAAACTATGTAATGATGACTCTGTTTCTAAATGAGCTCAGACCTAGTTTACTGTTTCTGTTATCAGCCAACATATCCACTGATACCAATATATCTGCAATAAGATGATATCAGCTAATAATATGATGGAGGATTTATCTTCAAGTTGTAAACAGCTAAACTCAGTAAACTATATTCATGTTTCAGTTTGTGAGTCAAACTGTGGAATTATCTGATGAATGGCTTCAAATATTGATTTTTATGAGATGCAATTTTTATTTTATAGTGAGCAAAACAATCAGTGTAACAATCTAATGTACAAATAGTTATTCTATCTATTCTATCCTATGCTGCCATTTTAACGTTAAGATCGGGTCAGACAGTTTCGGTCTTAATGCTCCGGATATTATCAAATAATGGTCGAAATAAAGACGTTGAATGAAAATTGGAGGAATTATAGCCTACATTTCTGCCCAACATGAACTTTAAGATAATGGGTTTGTTTGGGTTTTGTCTTTTATTTAGGCTATTTCTAGAATCTGCAAGAAGTCCTGCTGGGACTATCAAAAGAAGTAGGCTAAAGACATACAGCATTTATTCTTTTACAATCAACCAACTTAAAAAGAAGAAAAAAGTTTTAACTGACCTGCGCGTCATCTATGAGTCATATAGTTATATTGTTTGTGACTTTGAGGCTTGAACTCTTCCTGCTCGCTGCTGATCAATACCTGAGTCTTAAGCCTCCTCTTTCCAATAGTTTGATCTACTATTATCGATATGCCTCCTATGAGAAACAAACTCAGAACTTGTGTTAAGACCTTTCTTATTAGAGGAGGCAGATACAAAAGAGAGAATGCAAAACTGTCTCAAAAAAAGATCTGCAACAAACAAAACCATCCCATTTGTTATCTTGTCATGTGAAAAGTCAAATTCCCCTGCAGTATCTGTAAAGAATCGTAAGTGCCCCAAATCATTTTTTTATTCCCCCTCTTTAGTTTACCATCTACAGGTCAGAGAAACATTAATTTAGTCTCTGTGACAATAGTGGATACTCAGGAATATTCATATATTGTAGCTCCAGTCATAGTCAGATGTGTTTGTGGAATCACAAAAAACACCAAAATGTTGAGTATTGAGCACTTTATTGAAAAGCAAAACACCAATTCAAAATGAAACAAAATAGCAAGGCAATGTTATTCAACATTTATCACTGTGTGTGTGTGTGTGTGTGTGTGTGTGTGTGTGTGTGTGTGTGTGTGTGTGTGTGTGTGTGTGTGCAGAGGGGTGGGCAACATTGATCCAACCTATCATTCACTGGGCAAGAGCTGCAGTCACCAGAAGGAACACAGATAGAGAACATTTACACCTCCGGGACATTTAGGGTGTCTAATCTGTGCAGCATGTTTCTGGATGTTGCTGACTGATGTTACTGACTGATGTTGCTGACTGACTAATGTTGCTGACTGATGTTGCTGACTGACTGACTAATGTTGCTGACTGATGTTGCTGACTGACTGATGTTGCTGACTGACTAATGTTGCTGACTGATGTTGCTGACTGACTGATGTTACTGACTGATGTTGCTGACTGACTGATGTTGCTGACTGACTAATGTTGCTGACTGATGTTGCTGACTGACTGATGTTACTGACTGATGTTGCTGACTGACTGATGTTGCTGACTGATGTTGCTGACTAATGTTGCTGACTGATGTTGCTGACTGATGTTGCTGACTGATGTTGCTGACTGACTGATGTTGCTGACTGATGTTGCTGACTGATGTTGCTGACTGATGTTGCTGACTGACTGACTAATGTTGCTGACTGATGTTGCTGACTGACTGATGTTGCTGACTGACTGATGTTGCTGACTGATTTGCAGTGTTGCCCCCGGTGATCTGATCCAACCAGAGAACCAAAGGATGACTTTCTCACTAGAAATAGTGAAGAAAACTCTACTGGCTGACAAATATCTGTTATCTCAAGGTTGATATCATCATATCTCTGCCACACCCTAGGAGTGGATGTATGGAGATGGAATGTATGTATGTGTGTTTATGTGTAACAAAGTGTTAACATGTTATTAATATTGATTTAACCAGAAAAGCCCGACAGCAGACAGCAGAGGTATCAAACTGTAACTATGGAGGATTATTTTAGATGAAGACACAGATCTTTATCATGTATGTATGAAGAGTGCTGGGATGCTTTCATTGTTTTGAATATCGTGTTTTACTTCTCTTTAAAAATGATCATCCTCATTTGATGTTTTGGAATATTTGTGATATGTTTTTGTCAACTAATTTTTCAAATTAGTTTTCTCTGTATTCCAATCGATGAGCCTCTACTATTAAATTCCCAACCCTAAATCTATCACTTTGCGAATTTTAAATGTGGTGGCACTGCTCCTTTTTCCCGGTTCAGAATTTATCCATAAACATGAACTGATGTTAATTCTCGGTGGGCTTGTCACTACAAGTGTCACCTTTTACATTACACATTGTCATTTGATAAGTTTTTGCCACACAAATATGGATTATTGTAGCTTTAAAGCCTCATCGCACTGCACATTTTTGACCACATAAAACAAGTGATATTCAATCCATTTTGCTGGTGAGGTGGCCCTTCTGTATGGATTACAGATCGTGTAGAAACTTTGTAGATGTTGCCAAAGTGGACTTCAACCTCCTCTTCACACTTTCACTGGCCACTGCCCAGACAATTAAATAGTAAGTTCTCAGAATATGCATTAATACAGTTGATATTTCAGACAGACAGAGCCATTAGTTACCTTTTGAGCAATGCTGTGAAGCTGTTTATACTGTCTGTAGAAGAACCACTTGAAGAAGTCTCTGACTCTGAGAAGAACAAAACACAAAATCATTTGAACAATAATCAAGTAGAACAGAAATGGATTTGATAATTACTAGTACAGTGCCCATTCAAAATGTGCCTGTTTGGAACGAGCAGATTGTGGTATTGCTGCTTGAAGCTTTCTCCAGAACCATTGTACCCCTAAATTACTTACAGCAGGCCCCCGAACCACTTAGCAACCACAATGTATAGCCTACTACTAACTTACAGTGTACTCCTACTTTAGAGAAAAACATTGTACTACCACATTTACCTGACAGACGTGGCAGATTCAGAATTTAGTCACAAAATATCACAATTAAAATGTGGAGTAATCACAGACATTTGCCTCATGGACTTATGGCGGTGCGCCATGCACCACCCAATCCAGCCCGTAATGAGAGCCAATCAGCAAATATCTGCGTTAATCAACCAGTACAGAGACGGACTAACAGAGACTGCTTTGGCTCTGGACTGTGAGTGGGAGTGTGTGTGCGCGTGGAGAGAGAGACGGAGGGGCTGGAGGAAAAGGTGGAAGGCAATGCAAATAAAGATTTTTAACTACATTTTAGTGTTGTCTTTTTCGTCGACGATATTGCATGTTGATTTCGCCAGAGTCAGCGTTTAATGACGGCGGTGCTGTCTCATGATATAACCTTTCGTTAATGAATTTAACACTTCAGCAGAGGTGTTCATTTCCAAACAGGCTAAGTGGCTTGAGTGTTAACGTTGAAGTATGGATTTAATTCGCAGGGGTATTTTGCTGGCAGTAATGTTATTACTGTTATAAGTTAGCAGCTGCTGGCAACAGAAGTGCCCGGATGTTCACCGCTCTCCCCGCTCTACCAAAGTGGACAAGAGCCAATGAGAGGGCAGACTTGTTAATGTGCCTCTAATATATTCTACCGTGTATACAGACATGCTATACGGGAAAACTGTGTAGTAACGTTAGCATTGTTGCAATGACAACTAGCTTGTTGCTAGTCATATAACGTTATTCAAACTAAACTAAACACAAGTGTTTAAGCAGCAAAGTGTATGACTGGAGTAGAACATTTACAGTTGTGTTAGGCCAGATATAAACTGATGGAAAACGTACTGTATATCCACACCAAAAACTCATTGTCTTGAAAACGTGTACACGGTCGGCATCATGTTGTGGTCACACAATTCCGCTTGAAATCCGGACCGAAACAGCGGAGTTGCAGTTGAAAAACACTGCCTGTGGAAACCCAGCTTTAGGGTTAGGTGAAGGTTGGGTTTGTGAAGGGTAGAAATAGGTTTTTTTTATTGAGTTTCCTCTTAGCAAAATGCTGGGTGAATTTAACATGGAGCTTTATTGTGAAGGGTAGACACGGAAGAGCCAGCGGCAGGGCTTTTTTTCCGCGGCCTTTAAGTTTTATTCACAGTTTATTATCCAAACGCTGTCCAAACTGCTCCAAATTCCAGACCCCAAGTTCATTGGGTACCCAGGAAAGCAAGCGTGAAGTAGATTGGATGAACGGCGCGCGCACACACACACACACACACACACACACACACACACACACACACGCTTCCAGATTTATTAGATAGATGTGTACATAAAGACAGACAGACAGACATATATGAACCTGTGTTGCTCAATGTTCTTGTACGAGAAGGGTCAGGTAAAGTCTTCTTGTCTACAAAAACAGAACAAAACAAAACAGTGAGAAGGCAACACTACTTCAACTACACCAGCTGAACTGCTCTGAGGTGACTGTTAGAAACCAAAAACCTTTGAATCATGACTTTCTCTATACAAATGTTACAAATCTGTTATTACTCATGTAACTCCGGACAACACTTCTTCCCCACTAAACATCACTTCGAAAAAACTAACTTTTACAGACAGAAATTGAACCCTGAGCCTGTGTGTTGGTGGGAGAGAGTTCTGCCAAACCCCCTTAGAGCAGTGTTGGGCGGCGAGGCATTTTCTTTGTATCATCACAATTTACGTCATTAAATTCAATTCTAATTACCATTACATTCTTAAATAGCATGGACAACATAGCTATTCCCTACCTCCACCCAAGGTTATACTTGTTTATATAAGTGTTACATGATTATTTTATTTTTGACTTTTCAATTTAAATGTGGTTTTTCTGTAGTTTAATGTTATGAGAGTTGAAAACAGAATCCTTTCTCTCACTTCAGTCTCACTTCAGAATAAAGGCAGTCACTGACAGTAGTAGCTGAAAAAATAGGTTTACTTGAACGTGTGGTTGGCATAGTTGCTTTAAATTTAGGTGAATTAGGAATCAAAGATAGTTTAACTTGTGCACTCAGTGTATATATACACAAGCATCTATCCAGAGAACAAACATTTTAATACAATCAAAACAAGTTGTACTTACCCTGTTGATAGGATGTAGCTGAAATATAAAGACATGATTTTTAGATGCCAAAGTTGCAAATGCCAGAACATCTCTTCTCCACTAAATCTACCACTCACTACCACTCACTTACACTGGTTACAAATACCTTTTACAGTTCTGTTAAGGTCTTCATTTCTTTCCTATACTTCTCTTTAACATCATAAAGTTTGGGTCATATTATCATGATGCGCTTATACTGTTCACTGGTAGCTGCTTCAGATTTTGGTGTGCCTTGAACTAACCCTTGTTTCAATTTTGTAATATGGATGAATATCAACTCTTATCTAATAACAATTTTGGTGAATTTAGGCAGCGTATCAACATTAACCCAGACTTTGTAAACTACCGGAGAGAGCTACTGTATGATCAGCTGACATGGCTGGTTAGTGACTAAAACAGCAGGGGGCACTGTGGCTCTGAGGCGCTGCTTCACATTTTTGTGAATTAGGAATTATTAATCCGTTATCATCTTTAGCACTCAGTGAAAGCTACTTTGAAAATCAATTCAGAAGTTGTACTGTAAAAAAGAAAAAGACATTGTTTCAGTTGTCAAAGTGCAAATGCAAGGATACTGATTTACTGAGTTTCTACTCACTCAAGTTGGTTAAAAATCCCTTCTACATTTCTGTTTAGATTTTATTTTATCACTTTTGTTTCACTTTTTAATCTGGATAAACCATTTACTCAAGACTAACATCAAGGAAGAACTGGAAAAGTCAAATGTGGAAATCTTTGCTTCTCTCACCATTCTTCTTTTTGTAAATGATGAATCCAATCACAGCGATGAGGACGAGAGCAACCACAGCCACTGCAGCAGAGATCATTATGACGGTCAAGTCAGCGGGTTTCTTTTTTTTAAAGTGTGTCTCTGTAAAAAATATATTACAGTAAAATCTTTCATTGTTTTATTATTGATAACTGCAGAAATAATCATTTGGAAATACAGAAACAACTTTAGCAAAACCAGCTTTTTTTTTTTTAAATTGAACAAAGCTAACGTCCTCTTAAATTTAGCAAAGTATAAACCAAGAAATAAAATCATGTTTTGTATGTTGCATTATTGACCTTGTACTGCATCATTCAGAGGTTTTTGAAGAGTCAAAAAGCAGCAGAAATAAACCAGTCTATGGCCTTCATGCAAGAACATTTTCCTATTTTTATCCTAAATCTCTCTTACTTGTTTTCCAAGAGGTTTGCTCATACAAGTGTTCAAAATCACCAACTCTCTTAACTGGACACATTTCTTGTAAATGGCTTGTTTTAGCCTGACGAACACAAGCTGTTTATGGGGAGGTTTGTGTTCAGCATCTAAAATCACCGTACAAGTTGAACTGTTCCGCTCTGCTCGTGAGAAAATTTAAGTCACAAAATGTTACCAAAGAGCAGGCGCGGAGCTGTGGCCCGCCCAATCAGAAATTCACAACAAAAAAATACTGCTCTGTATAGTTAAACATGGATATTAGTACTGTATGTGGTGTATTTTATCTATAACATGTTAAAAACAGTAAAATTATAAGTAAGCCTGATAACTATTTAAAAAGTTAAATGTGTTGGTGTTTTCATTGGTCAATGTAACATCAATGTAGCACTACAGCAATCTGGCACGAACAACGGTAACGTTCGCTAGAAGTGTCATGGTATCTTGATTTTGTTTTAATATGGCTAAACAAGTTGCACTCACTCATTTTTGCTGAGGCTCAGCACACAGAAAGTGGACATAGTACTGGGAGTGAATGTCTGCGGCTGGGTGTGTGTAAACTCTCACTGTGAGCGGCTGAAGGCTGTGTTTCTCCCCGCAGGTCAGAAGCAGAAGCTCTGGCAGCTTTCTGTCGGTTTAAACCAGTCCAGAAGAAGACGCACAAACGGAGGCAAATTTATGTTTTCCTAGGAGGGCGAACCATGTACCGCCCTACCCTGCCTCTGATTGGCTTAACCAATCTCCTTCCTGTGCCTAAACCTAACCAATCCAACAAACGAAGGCAGCAGGTACCAGCCAATCAGAGGTGTATAAGGGCGGGACATTCCTTCGCCATCCTAGAAATGCAAATTCGCCAATATCAAAGCACTTTACGGTTCTCTTCTGCTCAAATGCGTCCAATGTTCAACATAAAGAAACACATTTCTACAGGGACAAGAAAACAATGCATGAGATAAAATAATGTTTTGGTTAAGGCCAAAACTATGACCTAGTATGTTGAAAATAGTAGATAGTTTGTTGACATGTTGGCTCATTTAGTCTAGTCAAAAATATGAGATAGTTAATCATAATTGGAAGTTGAACGAGCAGTATCTTAAACAACGAAAATGGTAATCCATCTATAATGAATTCCCTTTTTCTCCTTTAAGCCCTACGAAAAATGTTTCATCAGGCAACTCAAGACTGCTGCTCTAGTATAATTTTCTGGATTCGGGAACTATGTGGATGATTCGGGACAATCAGATTCAGGCCCACCTCGACTTAATCTAGGCCCAACAAATCTGTCACGTTTTGCATCCACCACTGCCAAAGAGTAAAAAGAAGAATTTCCCACCACGGAGCTCCAAGTCCTGCTGTTTAAACCAGCAACAACTGTAGCAGTGTCAGTGTAGTGCTATTAGAAGATCTGAAGCAGTTACTAAATATTAACAGTACAGCTGTGTACAGTGGGACAGAAATAAAGAGGGAGTGATCTAAAATGAGATGCTAAATAATGTTTTTCTAAAGCAAAATGGTTCTTAACTAATATGAGAGGTGGTCATGGGACAGTCACAGAGATATTTTAGGCAACAGAATATTATAGACTACAGTAGATGATGGTCTGGAAGAGAGAAATATGAGAAGATTGGTGAGTGCCACTTTATAGCTTAACTTTATGTTCTTCTGTTTATCTAAAGTGCAGAGACTGGCTTTACTCTACCTCCCATTTTGGTCACAGATTTGGGGGTCAGAGGTCAGATGGACTGATAGTCAGAAGGGCTGTTAATTTTACCCCCTCCCCACTGCTGTCAGCTTGTAGAGGGTAAACAAGCAAATGATTCTCTAAGACTCTTAGTTCATTATCTCAGACACTCATGATGAACTGATCCTTCTTTGCGCAAAGAATAAATACTTAAAAGACTTGGTTGAATGAAGCCTTATTTCAGATCTTACCTAGGTATTAGAATTTCTACCACAGCCACCAATTCTCTTAAATCACTCATATAAATCTGTTCCTACGAGTGGTTCTTGCATGACGTCCATTGTGTGATAAAAAAACTGTAAAATTACTTAAAATTGAGATAATGAATGTAATTTTTTTTGGGGCGTCCATCAGTTCAAACCAGAAAGCACATAAAAATAAAGATGTATACAGCACATAAACATTCATTAACCACAGAACAAATTACATTTGTGTTTGCCATCTCCACCTGATTCCATTCTTACCTCTGTTGGTCCAGATCTTTGCTTTGTCCAGTTTGGTGACGATGTCGTCCTTCATACCAGAGAGCTGAAACACACAGTCGTACCTCCTCCAGTCTTCAGCTGGGACTGATGAAAGGTCCAGGTCAACACTCATCTGGAAGGATCCATCGTGGTTGGGGAGGATCTCTCCGACGTCCACGTCCTCATGAAGCTCCTCTCCATCTTTCCTCCAGAACATCATGGCTCTGTCAGGGTACAAACCTGTAGCGTGGCAGCTGACAGCTGAGAGGAGGGAGACTTCTGGAGGAGAGACACTGAGGGAACCTCTGCAGAGAGAGAGAGAGAGAGAGAGAGAGAGAGAGAGAGAGAGAGAGAGAGAGAGAGAGAGACAGAGACAGAGAGACAGAGAGACAGAGAGATATTTTATTAATTTTTAAAAACGTATTTGGATTATTACTATCATTCCAGTATAGAGTACTGGTACTTTAACACACATTTAGCAAATGGAAGAAGAGAGTCGTAATGAGATAAAGAAGGAAAATAACAAATGTGATAGAGATCAACAGATGTGTAATTTACAAAAAAATACTGTTTCAGCAACAGTGTTGAGTCTATGAAACTAATAATAAATAATAATAATAATTTATACTTTATTAATCCTGCAAGGGAAATTACAATAAACTCCATCAGGTCATGTGATTCTACCTGTTCTCAGCAGAGAGCTCCTCCCATAGTTCAGATACTTCTTCACCCACTCAGGACACTCCTGGGTCAGGTAGTGTTTACTCTGAGCTATCTGAGCTTCGTTATGATCCCACTTGTGTTTGGTGATGACAGCCTGTTGTTTTGGAGCGATCCACGACTCTGTCTTCAGGTCAAATGATATGAAGTCTTCTCCATCATAACCATCCTGACGAATTCCATTAACCTCTCCAGTCTCATCATCCCACTCACAGCCGTACATACTCTGGAGAATGTGGACACCTGAGAGAGAGAGAGAGAGAGAGAGAGAGAGAGAGAGAGAGAGAGAGAGAGAAAGAGAATGAGTCATCTCTTATCAGCTGATTTCACATCTTTACCACAGAGAAACACTGATCCACAGACACCAAAACAGAGGATCTACACCTCCTTTCACTTAGTTTGGTGGCTTTAAAAGTTAGGCCCGACAAGGCCCGAGCCCGACACAATTCGGCCCAAGCAAGTACATTTTGATTGACAGCTTTTTAAAAGCCCGAACCCGTTTACAGCCCAACATTATTCAAATGTGCGCACGCACACAGTTGTTTTACCTTTTGTCAAGAATAAGTCATTTATACATTTTTTAACTCCAGGATTAGTCACTAGACTCCAGCTGCTCCGCCAGGACACTGTGTCACTACAACTGGTCAGAATAAAACCAGACAGACCATCACTATCACAATCCACTATTATGCCACTATGGAGACTGGGAGGCAGTCGGTGTGTCCTGATTGGTCCATCCATCAGCCAATCATTCAGCACAACCGAAAGCTGTTTCCAGCTGCAGATGTTGGCTTGCAGAGTTAAACTAATCTAATCTGTAGTTCTACTGTATATTTAGGGCTCAAACTAATCAATCTTTTCATTATAGTGAGTGTGTGTGTCTGTGTGTGTCTGTGTGTCTCTGTGTGTGTTAACTAAAATAAAAGGATGAAAATATAAACAACATTTTATCAGTAGAAAGTGAAACATAAACAAACCTCCAGTTTGGTTGAAGCGCTCCTTTGCAACTTCAATGTTGGCTTTGAAGGTCTGCTGGTGACCCATCAAGATCTCAGTCTGCCTCTGCCAGTACTGAGGATCATCTTCTGTGACTCTGCTCATCCAGTCCTGTTTGGGTTCTGCTCTCTTGGTGTTACTGTCATAGTGAACCATCTCAACGTTATCAACCAATCCAACAATCACAAACTCTGGGAAGTTTGGGACTCCAGAAGAAGCAGTGAAGAAATACTTCAGAGAGTGAGTCACTGTAAAACAGTTAATAAAATGATAACAAGATTTAGAAATGCCATTTGTACAATAATATAAGCCATTTATAAGCTAGTGTTTTACTACAACATTCACTATAAAAAACACTATAAAGGACAATTCAAAATGAGAACCTACTACAGATAATATATATGTAGTATAATACTGGTCTGTAATACAAAATTGTTTTCTTAAAGGCATAATCTGTCATTAATGTAATCAATATTTACCCAACAAGTTTAAAACACAAGAATAAAAACCTTTCCTTACTTCCAGAGTGATTGTCAGGTATTTTTATATACAGATGTACATAGAACAAATAGAAGTCAAAACAGGGCTTTATCTTCAAATGTGATCAAATAAAAAAAACACAAGCTGCTTATTTTCCATCAAACTATAAATAGTATATACAGTATATAAATGGACCAGTTTATATTATTATTATTATTATTATTATTATTATTATTATTATTATTACACTACAATATTAAAAGTAGCCTAACTATTGTTTATCAATCAAAGTGTCACAGAACTTTCATTTTTCGCTTTACACATTACAGATATTTTCGTAACGGACTGAAACTGTTTGGACATTGGAATTTCATTAGGCCTATTACTTTTATATTCATTATATTAACATATTGAGTAGTACCCATGAATCTTCATAAAAAGCAAGCTGCCATCTTTCTTTGTTATCGCCCCAACAGACTTGTTGATGGTTAGATAATGGTTAGAGGACATCAGGTAAACAACATTTAGGCTATCTGTAAAATAAGCTGTAAATATATGAGTATAATATATGATTGCTTATGATTAGTTATAAATGAATGAAGGCCTATCCAAATTAATCTAAATAAACTAACTTGTCCGGAAACACAAGGCCTACAACAACAACAAAAAGACTGTTCTTGATTAGTTCCGCTTTAACGCGACATCAGCCAACGCAGTATCTTCAAAGTTTAGCCTATTATAACTACAAAACGTTTTAAACTTACCCGCAGATGTATCGTGGAAGTGGCACAGCAGTAAAATAACAATAGCATGCATTATGGTTTGATAAAGCGATAGACTATGGACAAAATAAACGTAAAATTATTTGAAATCATTTGCCACGATCATGACTCGCTTCCACCAGGTTTCCACAGCTTCGGTGACTGAAACATTCGCAGTAGTTTGATTCTGACCATTTGGAATTCAACATTGATTTGACGTCATCAGTTACTGGGTAGAATTAAAGAGCAAAGATTTGTAGTGGAAAGTGAAACTTAAGCCAGAAGACTATCAAAGAACAGGAGACAAACAGCACAAGGTTTATGTACACATACATACATAACCACAATGGGATAATAATTATGACTATGACTATAAATGTGACTTCATCAAATAAGTGTAGGTTTTGTAAAGACAGCATAACTGTAACACAATTATGTTACAATATGCTTTCATAATGTTATTTACAGTAACTTCACCATGGACACAGACACAGATGTCCTTTACAGATCATTCAGCTTTCCTGACCATAATATACTGTACCAAGCTATCCAGACAGCAACAGACAACAAAGTTGTATATACTAGGTTTCATGTTGCAACTTGTTCTGAACACACCTATGGAGTAATCAAAGCTGAAGAAATGAAACTAAAAGAATTGATCAGCAGTGGTGGAAGAAGAACTTAGATGCTATACTTAATTAAAATAATCAAAATTCTATCAAAGCTATACTCACTATAGCCCTGGTGACTGATATTTATATATATATATATATATATATATATATATATGACATTTCAAGTTTATCCTGAACTTTTGCACATCCATCAACATTGTTGCACATTGTGCACTAATCCAGCCTCTTTTTAATGTTAAAAAGTTATATTGTACATATTTGTTTATGTATTTATTTTTTATTTCATGTTAATGTTTAATATATTTACATACGCACCAACCACCAAGGCCAAGTCCTTGTAAGTCTTACTTACTAAATATAAAATAAAAAATGAAATCCTTCTGATTCTGAAGTCTGTTAGTACTGATGCATCACTAATGTGCAAGCAGCATTTTACTGTTGCAGCTGGTCCATGTTTAGGTGGTTTATCTACTTCATAATGTAGAGTAAGTAGTTTTAATCCAGTGGTTCCCAACCTAGAGGTTGGTCCCCCTCTATAGGGTTACAATAGAAGTCTGGGGGGTCCTGGGATGATAAATGGGAGAGGGGAAAAGAATAAGCAAAGTTATGCTTCATGTTTGTATCGTATTTTTTTGACTTTTCTCTAATTCTTTTTTCTGCAATATTGGATACATGTATCTATGTGAGCCTTGAACAGCTATTTAAATGACGCCATCTGAGAAGTTAAGAGATGAAGAACTGCTATAATGTTGGTCGTGTTAGTAAGTTAAAACCACTGAGGGGAAGACACTGCTTCTTTGAAAGGTGTCACAGGCCAACAAAAAGGTTCTGAACCACAGGTTTAATCTCTGACAATGGGTTGAATTTTAGAAAACTATGTGTTTTTTAAATGTAAAATCTTAACCTGAAAATGAACTAAAGCTGTTCAAATGTATAATATTTCCCTCTGAAATGTAGTGGGGTAGAAGAAATAAATGGAAAAACTCAAGTTAAGTACAAGTACCTGCTAATTTGACTTAGTGCTGCAGTCAGGACAGACAGTGTGATGCTAGAGTTAGTGTTGGAGGAGCTTCAACTGTTTAAACTTCACCAGTGGACAATTGTGTTCAATGTTCTTCTTCTACCCCCCACAAAAACAAATATCTAGAGTTACAGTTTTAAGCCTCCAAAACACCATTAAGACCACCGCGGACACCCAAATTCTCTGTTTAAAACTAGATTAAAGAAGTTGTTTTACATGCACATAAGTAGCTGCTCCCACAATTTTCACTGGTGGAGGATATGAAGAAAGAATTTACCCAAACCTAACTGGACTGAAAGAACTGGCGATTGAGTGAACAACCCGGTGTGTATGCTGTTGAATCAGCATTCCCACTAATAATGCATTAGGCCTCAATATTCAATTCCTAAGACACAGACCTTATTATTTTACTCAATGGAAATTTAAAGAAGATACAAGAATATAGGAAGAACATTCCCAGAATGCAACTTGACCAACCTACCCAAACCCTGCTGTTTCTATTTCTGCTGTATATATATTATACTTTGTCAGGATTCAGGAACAGTGTTAGAGCTCCTCCACTGGGCAGCAACAGCACGTTCCTCTGTACCATTTCTGGTAAATCACGTGATGAGTCTATTAGGTTTCGTTTATGTGTTTGTGTGACACAGACCTTGTATAATTTGCACATTTTGGTTCCTGCAAGGCCATCAAAGCTTCTGGTCCTCCTAGTTGCCACGTTCCTCTGTTGTCAGAGTAGACACTTTCTGCAAAAAAAATAATCAAAGATGAACAATAGCAAAACTTCAATGATGTTAGACTGAAAAGTAATTAATAAAGTGTGTCCAGTTGGCTTTAAATGTACAAGAAACTGCACCATATAAAGGAAAATAGCATATTTGGGGAATATATTGAATGCAAAATTTGTTCTTATCATAAAAATTTTAATCTAAATATGTTAAAAGCACTAAACACATGCTACCCAACCGGCTTAGAACCGGGCATATACCTAAGTATTACCCTCTGGGGTCAGGACATTGATGTGTTTTATTAAATTGAGTGGTGGTAGTTTATCATCTTGCTAAGAGGTAGATTAAAACAATGGTTGTATGTGTGAGTGGTCCATTCAAGTACAGTCAGTTCATTGTTTCTGTTTCTCTTGTCCTCATCTGACCTCTGAAAGTCAGCCTATACTCCTGAAAGTTTGCATCCTCACATGTCCATCTACACGTTGATTTGCATTTAAACTGTGCACACTCTTTAAACAATCGTAGTTGTGGTAAATCGCAGGACAACTTTAGTAGATTAATGGATCAAGGAACCAAAGGAAGGACACATAAAGGTAGTGGCACAAGTTCAGATCTATGGTTCAGACCAAGTCTGGTCCTTTTTGTCGGCAGAGGGCGCCATCTACCATCTACCTGTAGAGTGGAGAACTTCTGTAGGCTACGGTTTAAATATTTCAGGCAGTGTTTGCTTTCAAGTTCTGATAAAGAGTTTGTCTTTGAGTTTCCAGTCAATTTAATTTCACATATAGTCTAGCCTAGCTTATGTTTTGACGTCGCTCTTACGGCCGACTTATTTTGAAATTGTGACCGGAATGTGTATTTTTTTCTGGCTGACTTGACGGATTTAGTGAAAGTGAAACTAAAATCAACCCGGAGTTGAAGGGGAAAACCAACAATAAGCTCTACTTTGTTCGTGCCATCGCAGCAAAGAGTAGCCTACTAACATAACCTGACAGCAAAGGGAAGACATACAATCATGACTTACTTCTCTACAATCTACAAACTGTCCCTGGTTGCCGTAATCTGCTTCATTAAAGGTAAGGTTACCGATTTGACGATTGTTGTTATTAAACTATGCTGCTGTCCAAATACACGAAAAAGGCTCAGTTGAGTTTTTCTGCACCTGTAGCACGGATGCGCCTTTTCTCGTGTAAACCTAGGCTATTGAAAACTCTGTGGAGAAAAAATGGTCTTAGTTAGCCTAATGTAGCCTAAATGTGCATATGACTAAGCTAATTTTGAGAATATAAATGAAGTGATGTTGTAGGCTGCAGTGCACTAGGAGTATATTTATTAATAATTT
This sequence comes from Sander vitreus, assembly GCF_031162955.1. Taxonomy (NCBI): domain Eukaryota; kingdom Metazoa; phylum Chordata; class Actinopteri; order Perciformes; family Percidae; genus Sander; species Sander vitreus. The sequence continues at coordinate 5,970,021 of NC_135868.1, forward strand.
CAGAAAAATCCAAATAAAACAGGCGTCTCCTTTTATAATTTGACAATGTAGGATCACAGTGTGCAAAACGAGTCCAACTTTAACTTAAGATTTCAGGCTATTATTGTATGTGATAATTCATTAAACATATATCCCGAATTTAGCATAGGATCTAGTCGTGTAATATAATGTCATAATGTCGTAATATATGACACATTGGTATCGCTATCGGCCGATACGCAAGTTCTAGTGTGAAGTGTCTATTGCAGTAGCACACTCTTATGGCCGAAACTGTTACACCCAGCATCAACAGTGGAAACAAACTCACGGTGTCTTTACCTCAGTAAATTCATAGTGAGACAACCAAAATACATAAACATAATAATACAGATAAATAAACAAATTGGAAAACATGCCTGAACCTTCTTAGACTTTTTTTTACAGAATACTGCCCATTTTGCAGAATTCATGTTTAAAGTCCAAACATTGACATGAAAAAGCAAGAGAATAAAAATGAAAGTAAGACTCTGAAACGCTCAGTCAACCACAACGTATTTGTTGCATCGAAAAGAATCACAGTTTTACTTGCATTTTTATTTGTCAGTTTAATTCCTGCAAGTTCTTACTCAACGTCAGTCATAATTCTTTGTGTATTTTGTATTTAACTACTGCCATAAACCTTATTTAATGCAACTATAGTACATTCATTTTGTTATAAGTTTTTGGAAGAATACTAGATACACAAAATTCTAATTAATTGGTAATTATTAGGGGAATGCCGTTGTATTGCCACTAAAGAATATGCAATTCTATCTACTACAATATCACAATATTGTTTAATTGTTATGCTCCTGTTTCACAATGTTTTTTTTCTTCCTAAATACTTTTAATTCCTTGTTTAATCTGTTGTCTAGCCTGCAGCAGTAGCTGCCCAGTGTTGGAGTGCTGGTTTGTGCAGGAGAAAGCTGGTCGAGGAGGAGGTTTAACTGCAGCTACGAGCCAGGAGAAATCCCTGCTTCACATCAGAAAAGGCGCACACAGCCACAGTGCAGATTTTAACCAGGCTCCATCCGACATCAACCCCGACAGAGTCTACTTCATTACCGGTTAGTTCAAAATGACACACTGAACAGGATGTGTAACCACACATTGTATGTAGATGTGAATGAGAATGAGTGTGTGCAATAATGCTTTCTGTATAATGTTGCATGCAAGTACGAGTGTTTGTCCACATGCTGTTGTTCATTGTGTGTGTACCGTGGTAAAGTTGGTTTTATATTGGACATTGGATAGTCAACACATTCGAAAAATCTATTATGCGGATTGCCATTTTGACCTATTCATGTCAAACCACTTTTGCTGAACTCAGCCATCTCCCCTACACATTGCACAAAGCTTCTTATTTAAAAAAACAAAACATCCTTTAATTTTTTTTTATTATTATTTTTTTATTTAAAAAAATGCTATAAATCTATTATGCATCCTTTGATTTTTTTTTAAAATATTTTGTTATTATTTTTATTATTTTATTTTATATATATTATTTCTATTATTATTATCTTTGTAGATTCCAAGATCTCTGCACTCCAGCAACCGGAATGGTACATGTTCCAGAAGAATTGTTTCAATGTACACTGTGTGAAAAACAATAAATAACTAGAACTGCAAGCAGTTATGACAGGGTCGTGAGTAGCCCCCGACGACCCGGGGAGCACGCGAAAGTGGGACCCAAAGCGTAACGGTGAGGAGGCAAACGTCAGTAAATATCGACATGTGTGAGCCGCAAGGTCTGTGGTACGTTGCCTTTGCAAATGTCCCATTGACATTGATTGAGTAGAAGGGCCGAAACTGGTCTACGTTGGCTACAGCGCCCCTTAATGGCCGATCTTCTTAAAATGTGTGGGGGACCCCCAGAGGGTCATGGCATAATTTGCGCAATTTTTGTCTAATAAAAATTCGATAAAATTAAAGGATGTTTTTTTTAAATAAGAAGCTTTGTGCATTGTCCAATGTTCAGATTTAAAACCAACTTTACCACGGTTGTGTGTGTGTATACAGTAAGCATGCAAATGTGTAACATTTCAGAGCCAGCAGTAGTTTAAGGTAAATTATAAGCCTTCACAGATATATAGCCTACTGTAAGTGCTATTGGTCCATAAAATCATTATTATACCTGAGCATTGTTGCACTTGTTCATGATGTCTCTCTGAATTGCATACATTCACATCTGGTTGAGCCCCAGTATGACTTTTGGGGCTGATCGCAGTATAAGGATACCCTTACAATAGTTATTGAAACAGAGACAGGTCTGCACACAGAATCTGAGCTCAACAGACCAGTGTAGCAAAAAACAACAATCTTCTTCTATTTTAATTAGGAAAATAAATTCACATAATCATAGCATTGTTATGCATTTTACCCTGCTGATTGTTGACCCAAGAAAAACAGGTCTGCGACCCATTCCTGGTCCGGAACCTAACGTTAGGAAAGACTGTTCTTCACAAATGCAATCTAAAACATCTCTCTTTTAAATTAATAAAATAAATATGGGTTCTGTTTTTAATTTTTTCTTTTTTCCCCAGGCTTAAACTAAACTAATTTGTCAGCATAATTGATTAGGTATTTATCAGAAAAGAAAAAAAGTATTGTGATTTCAATTCTTCAAATCTTTTTTAATCAGGCCTAATATCTATCTCTTCACCATCTCCCTCTTTAGATCAATCTACCATTCTCTTGTCAAATTCCATTTCTTTTACATATAAGAAAAATGAGCATCTGTGATCTACTTATACCACAACACTGTATCCATGTTACCCTTCTGACTCCTCTTTCCTCAGACCCGGCTGCCACTCTCTGCCAGCGCTCTCTGAACCCTCCCAGAGGATCTGTCAAGAAGCCCCAGTGTGAGATCAACCCCTTCCTGCCGCAGCCCTCCACCCTCAAATGGGTTGCTCCACTCACAGACTCCGCCTTAAGCCCCACATACCTGCAAGCTGATTGGTTTTCAACTGCCCTTCGGGGCCTCAATGAAGAGCTGGCCATTTCCACTATTACGCGTGCTCCCACAGCAACCAAAGAGCACAATGGTAATGTTTTATATTGACACAGAAAAAGTAGAAAAAAAACGTTGATCTCATCTCAGTCATATGTGACAGTTTGACTCTCTCTTCCTCTCTGTGTCTCCTCAGTAATTCTCAGTGTGACCAGTAAAACGGTCTCGGTGCAGTCCAGACTCGGGGAACCAGTGCTGCTGGATTGCAGCTTCTGGGTTGACACCTCCTCGCCTTTATCTGGATCGGGTTTTGCCGTAGAGTGGCGCTACCAGTTCAGAGGCGACGGACGATTGGTTCTGGCTTACGACGGCAAGACGGACCGCTTGGCTGATGCACAAGAGGAAGGGGCCACACTGGACTTTGAGGGTTTGCACAAGAAGGGAAATGCGTCTCTGATCCTGCAGGAGGCTAAAGTGCATCACTCCGGGATGTATATTTGTACGGTGTACCTGCCGTACCTTGTGGCTCAGGTGGCAGTGGCGTTTGAGGTTGTAGGTGAGGGAAAAGATTTGACTTTGTGTTGTGTGTTTTAAGAAAAGCATGTTTTAAAATGGTAATTGTAAAATTATTTTTCTAACCCTGGTCCCCTGCTGTCAGAGAATGTTCACTCTCTAAAGCATTGCTCGAGTCGAGAAATTATGCTACACGGAGGAAATGTGCTCAAGTGCATCATTAATCAGTTCCTGTCCTTGTTAGCATTCATGCACTGTCACATATAGCCTGCTATTGTTTAGTATCTGCTGTCAAACAACACTGAAACAAACTAATTATTGTAAAATATAATTGGGAAACTACAGATTATTATATGAACTTTCTCTCATTGTCTTCCTCTTTTATTTGCTCTTTTACCCTTTTTGCCTTTTACCCAGAACCTCCATCCCTCTCCATCCACCCCTCCCCTCTGCCCCTCACTGTTCCTGGCCAGACTTTGACCGTTGAGTGCGAGGCGTCCGGCTTTGCCCCCCTCTCCCTGGAACTGAGTTGGGAGTTAAAAGGCGCAGATGGGAAGTCCAGCCCTCTGGGATCAGGCAGCGTTACGGGCCACAGGCAGGCCTGGGATGGGACATATAGCCAGAGCAGCCGACTGGAGCTTGACCCGACTAAGCTGGACCTGGGCAGAGGAGGGGAGATCACCTGTGTGGCTGTCCATCTCGGAGGCACACGACAGGCCAGCGTGACCCTCAACGCCATTGGTAATGTGGAAGAAATGTGTTGTCGTTTATCAAGATCTTGGTAATGGGGTTTGAATGGGTTGAACTTTTTTCAACGTTCAATAAAAGTCTCTACCTGTTTGAGTATCTAATTAAGTTAAAATTTCATATTAACTACCCCTGCATTTGATTACATATGATACTTTGGAAAACCTAAAATACATACATGTATGTCTTTTCTGACATATGCTGTAGAGGGACTGTTACTCGTTGATTATTGCCATTTTATGCTGTGAGCCAGTAAAAATCATACTCATATGAATGGACATAAGAGATATTTAGCTGATTTAATAAAAAAAAAAAAAAAAAAAACTAAGATGACACAGAGCTGGAGTATTAATGGCTTGAAGGTTAAATTAATTATTTTCATAAAGCTTGTCAACAAAAATGCAAGTCATATAAATGGGTATCAATTATGAATTTTATTCTTTTTTCTTTTCAGGGTTCAGTACTCCCTCTATTGAGGACTCAATGGCAATGGTCGGCGTAGCGCTAGTGCTCTACGGTCTTATCAAGTTTGTCTCTTGGACCTGCACCGGCTCAGGTAACAAATAATCCAGAAGAAATGCCTTGTTTACTGACAGTAATAATAATAATTTGAAAGAAACTGCAAGAAGGATCAATACTATCTCACCATTAGGACTAAATAAGATTTTTTTTAAAACATACAGTACTTGATGAATGCTGTGCCTTAAACACTGACTACGATTTAAAGAAGATACGTTAAGATATTTCAATTTAGTTTTCATTTCTGTATATGACTGTTTTTGTCTGTTCACTGTACACAGGCTCCAATGAGGCTGGTCAACAAGACAAGGTAAAGTTACTATTTCAAATACTACACAATTTATAATTCTGAATCTTTGTACATAAATGTACAACTTCTGTGTCCACTTCCATTTATAACCCTGAAGCTGCTCTTGTTTTTTTTGCATGTCTCCTCTTAATACTTACTTTCCACTTTTTCCACTTATAGAAAGACAAGTAAAGAATGATGAAGTCAGCTGCTGTGGTGGGATACCGAACCAGCAACCCTGTCTGTTTTGGTATCTTGGATGGGGTTTTTGAGTCGTTTTTTTTACTCCACAGATCCAGAGAGAAGCTTGTTTGCGTTAGAGGTTATTTTCACTATTTTGCTCAAATAGTAATAAAATGTAGGGATATCCATACTGTTTTGCTGGCTTCTTCTCAGTCTAAACATGTTTGTTGGGATATTTCTTTTACTTTATAGCGATATAGCTTGTTATATCATTTTGGGCTCCCACTGTGTACATACTGTATCTTGTCATGGACACTGGAAAATGACCTGAAACTTTGAGCAATTCTGAAATGGTAATGTGAATAAATATCAGCTTCAAGTTGGAAACGCTATTGCTTCCATTTGATGCTCCTCTTACGTGTACAAGCCAAATATTTAAATCTTTGAGGAGCAGAGATGAGCCCTTTTGTTTATGCGTGTGTGTTTAAGAAAGAGAAAGAATAAGTTTATTGTTTATGACCCAGGACAGTAAAATTAATATTAGACTCAACTGTCCAAACCCATGAGCTGAATCCTGTTTTTGTAAATACAGAGAATATAATTTATGTATATTCTGACATTCTTTTGTTAAATGTGTGTTTGTGTGTCATGGTTTTACTCTCATTACATTTTGGTAGTAATGATTCTCTAACAGCCTGTAATGCAAAATTAAACTTAAATAAATATGTGAAGGAAGTTGGCACAAACAAAGCACATAGTTCTACTGCAGGAAAAAAAAAAAAAAAAGTTCTGAATGCATTTGAAGTGAAATAAAAACATTTTTAGAAACATGCTGCCTCCAGTTTGCCACATTGTTGGAAAATAACACTAAAATAATACCAGAATATAATTTTTTTTATAGCATTATGCGGAAAAGGTGTCTTCTTAGATTGATGTACTGTACATGGAAGTATTTACCAGACTGTAATGGCTGTGTGTTTTTTTTAACTTCTAAATGGTTCTAAATACAACTCTTCTTAATGACCATAATGCAAAGTTTGAGAGTAATAACATACAAAGGGACCACTGGTATAAACATACTCACACACACACAATTACACAAGATATACTATATACCGGTATATAATTAATATAAATGATCCTGATGTGGTAATGTTCAGGTTAGCTACTGTTATTGTGTACTGTCCGAATAGTTGGACAAATTGTGTTTTGATGCTTTGGCGAAATTGTTATTTCATGACAGAAGGTTTCTGGAATTGAACTGTATCTGATTATCAGACATAGTAAAACTCAAGCTAAGCGTGACTTCTGTTGTCATTCACAGAATAAAACGACATGGATAAAATAAAACTATGCACACAATTCTGAAAACTTGAAGCTCGTGTATCAACAACAAGACTCCAGACTATAGAAATATAATGAGATGCATTCTTTTGCTGTGCTCCAGACTGCTGAACGCGAACAAGTTCAATTCCACTGTTTTCACTCAAACTGAAATCTCAAAACTTGCCACTTTAATGTATATTTCTATGTTCTGGTCTCCAGTACAGTAGTAGGCGGTAATGCACCTATAATAGGGTTTGCCAGCCGCCGTTACAACCCAAAGAAAAAGAAGAGCAAGTCACCCAATGGCTAACGACATTACTGACTGTAAGCCATCTGTCAACCAATCAGAAGAGGCATTGGTGCTGATATGACTTTAGCGGGTACACTTTCGACAAAGAGGTTTCGGTCACCACTCGATAGCATAGCGAAGTTTAACAGCATCGTTTGGTAGACAGAAAGTCTGCGCGATTGAAAGTACGGGGTTAAACGGTACCGCGGATTTGTTTGTCTAGTAAGTTATGTCATAAAAAAACAACATGCGGGTTTTTCTTATGTCTCGTTATTTTCTTACTTCGCTTACTTTTCGGTCACAATGCTAACTAGCCAGCTAATGCTAACGTCAGCTAAGTAGAACATAATTTTAATGGTGCATCGTGGTGGAACATTATCCTCTCTTGTCGTCACGATAAGCAGCTGATAAACAAGAGGTGGGTATGTGTGAGTGAGTGCGCCATAATGTGTGATAGTGCAAACCTTACTTTCTTAACGATTGCTTTTGTCTAGCTAATTTGCCAACTGTAAGTTAATGTTACCCTATCTGTTAACGTTGCCAGAATCAGAAACAGGGTTTATTGCCACAATAAGTTTCACTTACGTGGCCTTTTTTACTTTTATCAAGCTTCGATCGTGTCGCTATTCCATTTCCCTTATTGATGCCTGCCTGTTAGTTTCATTTCTGAAACCACAGACATCATAACATGAATTAAGGAGCAGTATTAGATCATCATGGCTAAATTCCCAAGCATATGGCCGTGTTTCAGAGTGTTAATACCGGGGAGTAACATGTGTGGGAAGTATGGGAACTCTTGGTTTAACGTAAGTAATACTAGAAATAATATCGTTACTTAAGTAACTTTACTGTACTTAAATACAAGTTGAGGTGCATGTATTGAGTATTTCAATGATATGCTACTTTACACTTCATCTTGAAATCCAATATTGTTTCTTTTTACTCCACTACATTTAATGACAGCTTTAGTTACCAGTAGATTTAGATTATTAAAACAAAATATTAGTGGTTGGTCATCATTGAACACACAGCATCACTCATGTTTCACCAGAACACTGCCAATTTCATATTGTTAGATTTCCTACTGCTTCTTTGACATCTTGATCTTTCAGTTCAGGCCTGATCGACATTCTCCCCGTTTGTATTTTTCTGAAAGCAGAAAGCACCATCGTTTTTGGATGGCAGTTGCCCCTTCCTGGATGGCGGATAAGATCATAGTCCTTGATGATGACGACGAAGAGGAGAGTCATCAACCCTCCTGTGCTGCCTCCACCTCCGCCTCGTCCTCTAAGCATCAAGCCAAACATGTCTCACCGATCAAAGCTCCACAGCCTGCCCCTACCCACATTACCCAGTCCCCTTTTGCCTCAGCGAAGAAGCTGACTCATGTTCTGCAGGCAGAGAATCAAAAGTTGTTCGCTGAGGTGAGCTTATATTAAGGGGCGTGTTTTTGTACTCTTCAAAAAGATTATTATTTAGAAATATGACGAAATTATAGTTGGTTTTCTGCTGAAACACTGGTTAAACACTAGACAAAATATACATGTCCAAAGTATATTTTCCTTTGGCTGGTAGCTTTGTTATTTTCTGTATGACATCAAAATGAATATACACGCTGGAATTAAAAGCTTTGTTTTGAAGAAGTCATGAAACTATTCCAGTGTGCTAATACCTTTTGCGCTCCATTACATTGATATTTGTACCCAGCAGCACCTGACCCCATAAAGTATTTGTAGATGTGCACACGTACATGTTAACTATTGACAATGGTCATAATACCAGAGAGTTGTAATTATATTGACAATACATTGTAACTGGGTGTGAACTGGAAACACCTGAATCACTGTGTGTGTTTGTGTTTGTTTGTTTGTTTGTTTGTGTGTGTGTGTGTGTGTGTGTGTGTGTGTGTGTGTGTGTGTGTGTGTGTGTACTTATTATTATTTGGTTGTCTCCCTGTGTCCCAGCTCTGTCACCTTGCCTTCTCATCCTCCGTGTTTTCTTTTTCTCCTAGTTTGTGGAACACTGCTCAGCTCTCACCCAGACGTGCCCCGAGGTCTTGACCTTCCTCCAAACCAAACACACCAAGGCCTCCCCTGACTATCTGACATCCGTGGAATTCAGGAACACCTTGGGGCGATGTTTGACTCGCGCCCAAGCCAACCATTCCAAAACCTTTGTCTATATCAGTGAACTGTGCACTGCACTCAAGCAGCATGCAGCCAAGCGGAGGCTGACCCTCACCAAGGTTAACCCCGGGCCCTCTACCTCATCATCAAGTTCTGTCTTTGTTGCGCTCAAAGGGGAAGACAAGGCTGAAGTTAAGAGGGATGAGGAAGAGGAAGGAGTGAATACGACAGCGGAGGATAAGCCTTCCACCTCAGGGCTGCAGGATGGCATTAATGAGGAAGCAGAGAAAAAGGCAAAGAGGGCATCCAGGAAACAGGTAAGTGTTGAACACTACTAAATGTGATTAGTATTGTTTTTGGCTGATAATGATCTTTAAATAACGCTGCTGATTCTTATAATTAAAACTGTTATTTGTATGTCACTTTTCTAAAGTTCCCTCAGTGTTAATTAGGGATGTAACAGTATGACAATTTAACCTCACGGTTATAGTGACCAAAATTATCCCGGTTTTCGGTATTATCGCGGCATTTTTAAAAGTGTGTTCAATATGTTCAGAAAGCACTGATAGGCCAACACTAGCTGACATAGTTTCAAAAAAGTGTAACAGTGTTTATTATATTACAAAAGTATAGGCAAAACCTTATCAAAAGTGCAACTTTTAACATCAAAGGTGTCATCTCCTCCTTCCGCTATGATTCCAACTTCAGGAAACGCACGTTGGAGGCTACGCCGTGCGCCTGCGCGGCAACTTCAGGAGACTCGGATGAAGCTGGGAAGGATTAAACACGCGGTTTCCACCGCGATAATGATATTTTTAAATGAAAACGGCAATTGTTATCGTCAACATTTTTATCGTGGTTTACCATTCCACCGGTAATCGTTACATCCCTAGTGTTAATTAAGTGTTCAGGCTCCACAAACGGCAACAAAAACAAACTGCGTCAACCTGCACCACGAAACCTAACAAACAGTGTTCCAGCCAGTAACCGACAAGGATGATTTGGGGGTGGGGGTTGGGGGGTTAGTGCACGGAAGGGAGGGGGATGGGATGGGATGAGGAGGAGGGAGGGACGAGCTAGTCTCCATTTTGTTTGACAATACTTCGAACGTCAACAAGAAGTGACATCAGTCAACATCGCTTAGAGCACCTTTAACCCATTACGACTCATTTTTGTATAATTTTTGACGTACAACTTAAGACTGTAAAGAACAACCAGGGTTATTATACGCCTAAACTTATCTCTCTAGGCAAACACGCCTAACCCTTCATGTCTTTTCTCAACTTGCTCCTCAATTTCTCACAGATAGCGTACCTGGAGAACCTACTGAAGGTGTACAATGACGAGATCTGCCGCCTGCAGCAGGCTGAGCTGAGTTTAGACGACCTGGGAACTGAGGACTCCCTATACATCCAGGAACACAAGCTCAAACGCAAGGTTAGACTGGAATCTGATGCAGCGTGGGGCTCCACTGGTTATAAACACTGCCCAAAGCTGTAAAAACAACCATTATGCCAGTTTGTGTGACACCTAGTCACACCTCTTCTTTTGCCCTATCCTTCTCTTCTTCCAGATGATGAAGATTTATGAAAAGCTGTGTGAACTGAAGAACTGCAGCACGCTAACAGGCCGAGTCATTGAGCAGAAGATCCACTACAACAGCACTCGTTATCCTGAGATCAACAGGAAGGTGAGCTAGTTGTTTGAACTGTTTGTGTCCTGGGAAGTAACAAGCTGGCTAAAACTTTGTGTTTACTAATCGTGTGACTGGGTGGTTTTATCTAAGCCCTGCTCCAAACTCCAGAACTAACTGCACGTCTGACTCTCAACATGAACACAAGATTACAATAATTATACAATTACAATATAATTCCTGTAGGGTTACTGTAACCCCATATAAATATATATCATAGTAGATATAAGTATTGTCCTCTAACCCTCTCAGGCATATCATGAGCACTTCTTGGTGTGGAGTAGTGTTGTCAAAAATATCAATATTGCGATACATACATATTATGAAACGGTTTACATCCTCATTGTCTGCACTATCGTTACTCTCTTCTCTCCAACATCGAGTTCACACACACACACACACACACACACACACACACACACACACACACACACTGCTTCAGTGCCCACATAGCACCGCCACCTCTCACTCACTCACAGTGCTGTCCGTTCGTCTCATATGCTTGAATATAATAAAATGCAGGTTTTGTTATGGTGTTAGCTAATTTATCTTTAATGAAATCAAAAGATTTTAAGCTCCATGTTGGTGTCAATCTTGCCCCTTGGTATTGAATGTTAATTTTCTAACCTTGATCTCGCATGAACCGGATTATTAGAACTTTTTATTCAGGTTTACAAAAACACCCAGAGCACAGTACAAACTTGTTTATGTGGGGGAATTTGATATGATCCTGATATTTCCTATATCCCACATTCCTTCCTCGTGTCAGATTGAGCGTTTCATCAACAGTCCTGAGGCGCTGAGGAACCCTCCAGATTACCCAGACATCCTCCAGCAGGTGCTGCGTGCCAATGAGCGCTACAATCTGTCCCTGAGCCGAAAACAGTTGAACCAGTACGCCCAGGAGGCTTTCAGGGAGACCGGGAGCAAAATCCAGGAGAGACGTCACCTAGACCTGGTGTACAACTTTGGCTCGCGCCTCACTGACTCCTACAAGCCTGGTAAGGCCGCGTTCAGACTGCCTGAGTCAGCCGTCCGACGGTCCGGCAAAAACACAGGGCTTTCCATTCATTTTAAATTGGGGAAGTGCATTTAGGCTGCGGCCGGGGGTTGCCGCATGGAGGACACTCAAAAAACCACAGCGGGCCTATGGCGAAAAGTTGAGACCGACTCAACTTCTGGAGAAATGCAACCCCACGGCACGCTGCGGTGACCAATCATGTAACCAGAGATCAGACTTGTATTTGTGTTTTGAGCTATGGTTTGAGGCGGTGTGAGAATCCCGTACAGTAAACAGGAAACATCACTGCCTCTATCGCTGCCACACAAAAGTTTAAAACACTATGAAGGTAAAAAACGAAACACAAGCACTGAACTGCCCGAGAGTTTGTGTAATAGCTGAATGTTTCCTGCAACAACAAAGCACTCGCTATGTCTCGCTCGTCTCTTTTCTTTCTCTCTCTCCTGTGAAATAAAGCTGCGGTCGGAAACGTATTTATCTATAAACGATCTGACGGAAAACAGTAATTGTGAAATATTAAGTCTACTTGTGCTTTGTTGGGGGGGGGTGTTAAATAACACAACAGAACAAACGGGCCGTTTAATAGATAATCCCCCGCCGCACAACCCTGCGGAAAATCACCAGACCGTTGGTCTGAGATATTAAGGTTATCAACACAAATGCATAGTTGGTACACCAAAAAGAAACCTCTATTTTTTTCTGGTTTGAACATACGAGAACAGACCTTTTTAAGGTCAGTTATTTAAGGGTTTAAAAGTGTTTATAGTTGACCCTTTTTTTTTGCCTGTCATACATTTAAAACTGCAATTACTTCCAACTAATAGAAACAACAATTTAACACAGAATCATACCAAAAAGATTTTCAACAGAGAGAGATGCTGTAGGCTGAAACTGCAGCTACTCATTTTTAGTTCCTCACTGTGCCATAAATTACTTTTATATAAATGCAATGATTAACAACCCTTCTTCACTTAAGTCATTGGCTCTCTTATTTAACCAACTTTTGGATACTTTCGGGTAGTATACAAAAGCCTGTATACAAAAATGTAAAAAATGATGTAACATAACTGTTAAAGGTCCAATATGTAATACTTACAGCTAGCGTTTAAAATAGTTATTGCAGTCCAAATTCAAAATACTGGACAGAGTCGTCTCCCCCGCCCCCTCCTCCCCAGACTCGAATTTCACGGAGGTTGCCAGGTTGAGAACACAGCATCCATGTTGCCAGACGCTAGTCTCACATAGTCAGACGTTACTCCACAGCACAGCGGAGTAGCTAACGTTAGATGCTGGCTATGTTGACGGTCATAAAAGCCTGTGCTCACGCGGAGCTCTGTACACGACTGACAACCACCCATTCTCGGCTTCAAATTACGGCAGCAGCCGCTAAAACATCATCACCTCGCCGTCCTTTCTACCTGACTGACAGCCACACTTCTTCGGCTTAAAATTACGACAACAGCCGCTAAAAACACAACTACCCCCCTGTCCTCTCTACCCAACTGGCAAACTCACTTTCTCTGACTAAAATTCTGGCAAACACCACTAAAAACACCCCTACCTCGCTGTCCTCCCTCCCGAATGACAAGACACCTTCTTGGCTTAAAATTATGGCAACAGCCGCTAAAAACATCACTACCTCCCCGTCCTCTCTACCCCACTGACAGACACACTTCCTCGGCTTAAAATTACGGAAACAACCTCTAAAAACAGCAAAACTCCCGGTCCTCTCTACAGATTTACAGCCACCCTTTCTTGGCCTAAAATTACGTTTGTTGACAGGCTACACGTTGTAAACCGCCGTGGCTCACTTGCCTGGTCCTCCGGTAACGTTAGCAGTTAGCAGGGTTAGCCTGGCGGCGTTAGTCAGGATCACTTTACTTGCTGTCAAATGTTTTTGCGAGTAACTAACTCAAGTAACGTTGCTCTATAAAATTCAATGCGAGTACACAAATGTTGAAATGACTGAAAACGCTTGTCCCTTGTAGCTGTGATAACCCCGGCAAGCCGGCCCGGCTGTCAGAATGGGCAGCTGATACCAACACACAGGCCAAAACACAGACAGACATTCCCTCGGGAATTTAGTGATATCACTTTTTCTTTTACTCACTCTTTGCTCTCCTCTCTTTTCTCCACCACCCTCTAAAGCCACGGACCCGGCTCTGGTGGACCCGTCACTGCTGCGAAAGCTTCGGGGGAATAGAGAAGTGGCTCTGTCCCGTCTGGAAGAGGTCATCACTAAGTTTGCCGTCAAACAAGATGACACGGAGGAGCACGAACGGGCCAAACGACTGGAGAAAGACAGCAAGGAGAAAGAGGTATGAGAGGAAAGCCATCACAGGCATCTTCTGCTTTCAGCACATTTCATGTTTTTGGGTTTCTTATTCCTGTATGAATCTGTCTTAAATGACAGATCTTTCACTCGAAACATTCTTCCACCGTAGTGGCAGAATAGTTTGATCCATCTGAGCTTTTCAACTGCATTCCCTCTCAACAATATTGTATAATTTATATATAAATCATACCTCTCAGAAATAAATGTAAACCAGTAGCTGCCTTGAAGATGAAGGAAAAACACGATAGGAAAAAAAGAAACAATAATTTTTTGGAAAATGGTCAGCTGTTGGATAAAACTCGTACAACTTTTTTTTTTTCTCTCCTGGAAAACAGGAAATTGAAGTGCAGCATTATTTAGTTCCACCTAACACCAGAACGTGATGTATGCTATGAATATTAATGTATGACCTGACCTGTTATTTAGTTTCTTCTTTTTTCGTTCTTGTTCCATTTTTCACACTCTCTCCCTCTCTCCCTGGCTATCCGCTCCTGTCCGACCTTCCCGCGCCGTATTTTCCAGGCGCACAAATCAGAAAGTGGAGAAGGAAAAAAAGTGGTGAACGGAGTGGCGGAGGAGGAGGAGGAGGAGGAAGAAGAAGAAGAAGAAGAAGAAGAAGAAGAAGAGGAGGAGGATGACGATGAAGAAGATGAATCATCAGACCCAGACATCGAGGAAGAAATCCAGGCCAGCACGCAGCAGGATGGACTAGGTCAGAGCAGAGTTAATCATTCTTTTTTTTTTTTATTTCTTTGATGGTAAATCTAGTGTTGGTTTTCCTGCCCCTGGTAAAAAATGTCAGCACGTTTCTAAAACATATTTTGGTTTAGTTTTGAACATATGATTCTCTAGATGGTATTGGGTTATTAAGAGTCTTATTTAGAACGTCTCCATTGGTGGTGATGATGAGTATCTCCTGGGCAGTTCTGTTGCATATTAGGGCTGCACGATATGAGGAAAATATCTAATTGCGATTATTTTGACTGATATTGCGATATGATTCACGATATTGGAGGGAATGATCATTTTTGTATCATTATTCTCATTTTCATTGAAAAATATATTTTTTTAAAATTGCGAGGATCTGTACCAAACAAAGATTTTTTTCTTTAGTCTGTAGGATACGATTTGTAGGCCCGGATGTCTCTGCAGCACCACAATACTTTATTTTAGAATGGTTTGGCACATATTTTGCCTTTACCCAATATTGCACCCCCCCTGCGATTTGGATATCGCTCTAGTTCATATTGCGATTTCGATAAAATTGCGATTAATTGTGCTGCCCTACTGCATATATTCATTATGAGTTATGCGGTTGCAGTTTCTCTCACTTGATCGTTAAAATCATTCATTCGTTGCATTAATTTCCCCCTTTCTATAGACGATGATGAGAACAATGAAGACGACAGCAACGAGGCGGAACCAGCATGTGACGGTACCAACAAGGAGGATCAGACGGATCAGCAGACGAGAAGCGTGTCTCCAGGGGAAGAAGGAAGCGCCAAAGATGAGGACGAGGAGCCAGTCACAAGTGGACTCAGTCCTCTTTCTGATGACAGCGAGTCTCTAATCCCTCCGCTGTCGGCCCTGCCCTCCCCTAGACAGAGCCCCAGCCAATCAGAGCCAGTGCAGACAGACAGCCAGACGCCGTTGTCTAACGGTAAACCTGCAGGATCAGAGGAGCCCGTGGATTCCTCCAATCATGTTCCAGTCGTGCTGGTAAGCACCAGCAACGTTGCTAAGGACTCTGCCGCCGCCGTCTCCGCAGCAGCGGCCAACGGAGTGTCTTTGCCCCTGTCGCCAGTCGTCGTAGAAAACTGTGACACACAAACTACCAATGGAACGTCGTCCTCGCCGTCGCCCAGCCCCAAGGCCACGAGGAGCAGGAAGAGGAAGAGGGGGGAAGTAACGCCAGGGAACTCCCGAAAGCACACACTCATCCATGACAGGTACTGTAAGGCTTTGTTGGCTGCATGACAATACGTAACATACATTTATAAGATATTGTGATGGCAATATGAGTAATGCAAACAGGGTCTAAAATTAACTTTGTGGTCTAGCTACTAATGGCTGGTAAACTGAAAAAAATCAGCCAAAATATTTTTCAACCAGCTTCAAAACTGTAGGATAAAAAATGAACACAAAGAAATGAGCAGTCGCTGTTTAGGTAGTAGCCCAGGCAAACACCGCAGTGTATTGTGTGATGTAGCAGAATGGAGGGAATGAGGAAACAAGGATTTGTTCGGTAATCAGCGACTAGCCAGATAACTACTTATTTACTTATTACATTACTTATTATATAACTACTTATTTATTTTATAGAGCAAAAACAATCCCTTCACAATTTAACGAAACCAGACATCTGTATTTTTTTTATTTCCACCAAATTATGTACTTTTGGTTCTCTTTTTAGTTTGGTTTCAGCACCCTCAACCTAGTGCTGTGTGCACGTACTCTGACACGCAAAGACTGAAAGGTTGATTTAAAGTTTCTTTAACTTAGTCTGGTACTCCTTAGTCAAGAAATGGCAAATCCAAATTTTAAATACCACTCTAAAACAATTCTAGGTCGAGGCTCATATAAAATGTTAGTTAAAGCCATAGTACACTTTGATTAATAGTTCTGTTGCTTTGGATACATTTTAAAGTTGTTTGTACCATATTCGGTTTTTGTTGATTTTTTTTTTTTCTATCTCTTATATTCTCTTCCCAATTCTTTCTCCCTCCACCCCACTCTGCATCCAACCATTGTCCCCCCCGCCCCCTCAGTGAGGTGGATATCTCTCTGGAAATGGGCGTTTTCAGCTGCGATTCTCCGCAGCAGGCAGAGTCGACACGAGCAGACACACCAACCCAGGAAATAGTCAGTAGCTCACAGTCGACACCGCCTCCAAAGAAAAACAAGGTGGGGGCACAGAGAAAAAGGAATTTTGGGTATAAATGGCATATTTCCGCACATAGGGACAACTTTTTAAAACCTAAATCTGGTCATTTCAGGTGTGCAGATCCTGACTTTACAATTGTGTCAATTTGTAAAATCGTACCTCTTAATTAGTTAGACTTGATCTAGTGTACAACCTTGTGTATCCTGTTACAATGTATTTAACTGAATAATATTAATAAAATATATAATTCCTCAGGTTGTTGACACAGTATGTTATACAGGTGTTTCTACACTAACTACATTAGCTAATGTGATTTTCCGTAAGAATCTTATCTTGCATCACATTGTCACTTGAGGCTCTTTTTTTTTACTGATTTCTCACCCAAAAAATACCCCTCCTTTTTGTTTGTTTTTAAAGAGAAACAAATCAGTTTAAACTGATGTTCACGCAGATTTGATTTTCCTGTCGACCCAAAACTTGTTTCCTGCTACAAGTAGACGTTCTCCACCAAAGTTTACAGCAAATAAGGAGCTTTTTCACAGCGAGGACAGCTCGGAATATGCTTCCTTTTGGAAGAAAAAAAACAGAATTGGAGATAAAATGTGTTTCAGCCAATGATTGTGCTCCAGACTGCCTCAAATTAAGAATAAAATTAAATGTGTGTGTGTGTGTGTGTGTGTGTGTGTGTGTGTAGGTCAACGTGGCCACCCAGTGTGACCCTGATGAGATCATCGTCCTGTCAGACTCAGAATAACCTTTTTACCTCTGACCTACTCACTGAACTCCGAGACTCTTCCACGTCTCTCCTGGATTCTGGGACAGGTCTCCTGAGAGGACGCGTTTCTAAAGGACTGTCTTTGTCTGCTGGCTTGTAAGAAGAAGGGGGAAAAAAAGTGTCAATACTTTTTTTTCTTTTCTCCAAACAATTGTGAAATTTCTGTTATAAATATGATCTTAACAGTAAATGATTTTTCCAAAATACAATGCTATTCTTGGCTGTGGAAGACAGGAACAACTATGAATTTAGTACCTCATGTCAATTGATTTATATATATAAATATATATATATAAAATTTAATTTTTCTTTTGGGAAAATCAAGGACTCTTCTTCTTCTGCTGTGTTCCCTAGAGAATACAGCTGTCCTTTAGTCTGACCAGAGAAACGTTGGCTGATGTTGACCTCGGAAGTCTCTCTCTTTGCGGTAAAGATGACTATGGGACGATCCCAGCAGGCAAACGCTCTGTCGCCGTGTTTTCCTGCCTTCAGTGCAACGTTTCAGTTGGTCATAGCATTGAAATGAGTTTTTTTTGCTTCTCCGAACGCAGAGCTAAAAACACTTATTTTGGGGTGACTGTCCCTCAACTTGAACTTGTGTTAGTGTGATTTAGGTAAGAATCCAGTGCCTGAAAACATGTACTGTGCAGCCCGACGCGTGGCCCAGACGGGGGAGCTTTGTTTTCACAGACACTCGACTTGGCAAGGGCTTCGTTAGCTCACTGCCAGTTTGTTTACATTTCTATATTATAGATGCATTTCTTTTCATAAAGGAGAGAGTGGAGGTAGTGGTTTGTATAAAGGTATTTTGAGAGGACTTTGTTTTACTCTCTATTTATGATGCATTGATGCTGAGCTGTGCGGTGGTTTGTACTCCGCTGTCAGCAAGATGTGTGGACCGCAGCAGTGACATTGGAGCCTGATGTTTTTTAATGTTTTCTTTTTATGTTTCCCCTCAAAACGTATTTCTATTTTCAGGTTTCTAATAAAGTACGTTTCTATTTTTTATTCAGACTTTTGTCAGCTGCGGGATAGCTGGATAGTTTTCCAGATAGCTAAAAAGAGAGAGAGAGAGAACGGAAGTTAGGATTGAAGTAGCTCGTTCAATGCATCTCAAACAGAGTTGTGTCCCAATGACACTGACCTTTGCCTCTGCCCGGCTACAATAACTACTTTTATTTACCCCACAGTTTAAGCCTAGCCCAAATCACAACTCCCCACAGTAATTATTTGTGTAAATCCAAACAAAAGTCAAACCATAAATGCCATTTTCTTTTGTTTAACCAAACCTGGCCGAGTTAAGGATCCTGAACACCTGAGTGTAATGACTAGAAGGAAATGTTAGTCTGACCTGCAATGATTCACTTTGATACAAAATATGTTCCAGAGTTGTTGGGGCAGCTATTACATTTCTGTCCCCTCCTGTCGATACACTGCATGTTCAGATACATTTAGCATTAGTTATAATTTATTTAGAATAAAGTTTATTTTTTCTAGTTGTTAAATATAGTGTTGCACTTAAGATCTTCAGCATTTGAGTTTATTTGTGTGACGAGCAGTATGTAATGCGTCCTTTATTCAGTCCTTCCAGAAAAATGCGGAGTTTTTTTTTGTGATTGTTGCAGGCAAAAATCCTTGATTATGCGGCACATTTTCTTAAAAAATGCGATGGAATATGCAGGATATTTATGTAATTTTATGCGATGAAATTGCGGGAACTTTCAAAAACTGCGGTTTCATCGTGGCTTCATCGCGGGGTTTGCAGCTTTTCAATGATGTTCACGTCGCGTAATTACGTCGCTTCATAACGTCACTTCATAACGTTCCCATGGCAACGGGAAAATGGCTGCTCTTGTGTGAAGTAAACGCAACATTTTTCAACTTTCTGCTAAGATATATGTGACTTTTTTGCAATGTAAATGCGGGGATTATGAAATCATGCAAGCCCCGCATATTCTGCGCAGAAATCAGCAATTTATGCGGCGAAAGTGCAGCGTATTTGGAAAAAAAAACGGCCCCCGCATAAATATGCGGACTTTGGCTGATTATGCATTGAACTATGCGATCGCATAACCACGTTTTTCTGGAGGGATTGTTTATTATAACTAGTTGTCTGGCTGGTCCCTCTGTAATTGAGCACTGTTACAGTTGATAGAAGTCTTTTGTCGAAGGATAATTTCTCAACTTTTTTCCTCCCGAATCCCATTTTTATTTAATTGTACCACAGATTAAAATTATATTTTGGGGGTAAAAAGCCATTTTGATTTCACGAAAATGTAGGCTAGTCCTGGAATGTAGCTACGATATATCGGGCCTCATATATGCAGAGGAGTGATCCATCATTCACTGTGAAATCTTTCTTCTTAATTTTTGATAAATAAAATATGTTTTTATACAGCCTCTGGGTTGCTGATTTGGATTTTGACTTAGTTCTTAAACTAAATAAATTGTCTATTCTTATTTATTTAATTCAAATCATTTTGTAATCGTCTCCCCAGCTGGTTGATGATCTCACAGATCACACCACTGTTTTAACCGACATTTGTAGTTGTAGCTACGAATGCAGCAATACCGCCTTTAATGATGTGACTGAACGCCACTACAAAAAATAATTAATTCTTTGGCAGGTTAATACAAATGTCAGTGTTTCCACTAGTAGTTCCATTCATTACATCGTGGGGGGGGAGGTCATAGCAATCCTTGGCCTCATGTTACCTAACACATTACACGATACAATTGTTCTGATGTGTTACACACACAGTGAGGTATACTGATTTTTAAATCTGGATAAAAGAGGGTCTGGCATCATATTAGTACTTGGTATCAGCAGATATCCTGAGTTGTGGTATCGGGGAAAGAAAAAGTTGGATCCTGGCATCTGTAGTTGTAGTTTCTTTGCAGCATTGCAATATTTATGTATTGCCAATTAATAGCATTAATGTTGCTGTTTTCTTTGAGCATTTAGACCCTGCAGATGCTCTTTAACCTGCGCAGTTCAAAATCAGGCCTAAACCTGCGTAGCTTCTGTTGGTCTTTTAAAAAAAAAAAAAGTCCAAGATCTAGTTTTTTAAGACTTGAACAGAGATTAGAGACAGACAAAATCCATCATTTGCACCAAATAATTTATTAATCCATCATTTTGATACAGGGCAGAGGTGAATATTGATGTACTGTAGTTTATTACATTATTAGTACCACTCAGGATTTACATAAAAATGTATATTGTCATTTTCTGTTCAACAATCATCTGGTCAATCAGAAGACGTGTAAGCAGTTGTGTAACACAGTTTGTGGAATGTACAAAAATAATTGAAATACCTCTGTCTAGTTTTCAGCAGCAGCTTTCAGCTCTCTACACAGATCCTTCCAGCTTTACTTTCTCTTGATTAAGGAATGTTTGGTTCTTCTATCACTCGTTTAAAATGAGAGAAACCATGTGGCTGTAGTTTAGTGTGTTTTAATTTTTGTTTGTCAGAAACTGTTTAGTGTGTTGGTGCAGCAGGTGAAGCTGCAGAGCTGCTGGAGACACAGCCATCATGTTAATTTATTTACCAGAAGGCATTGTGAAATAACAGGGTGCTTATAGGGCCCCGCAGCCACAAAGGGGCCTTAAACGATTAGAGAAAATGTGAACTCTCTTTGGTTTTGGGTCTTCAAAAAAGACACTTTCTGATTCCGCTCATTTCAAAATATAAGGGATGTGAAGGTGATATAAACATCAAATTATAACAGCCTTTTTATATATATATATATATATATATATATATATATATATATATATATATATATATATATATATATATATATATATATATATATATATATATAGTTTTTGTATACTTTCCATCAAGTGTTGTTGAGGTTTTGATTATTTGAGGAATTTGAATTCATAACAGAATCTCACATCAGGGCTGACTAGAGGAGACGTCTTCAACTACTGGGTGTAAAAAGTAGAAATGATTCTGTCTTCCATTGCTTAGAAGTCCAGACTGGTTTCACAAGTAGCGACCAAGAGTTCACATGTTTCCGACAGAGCCTTTTCTGAACACAAAACCCCTCCGTCTCTTCATGTGTTTTGTTTGTGGAGGAATACAAACGTACAAATAAATGTGCTCATCTTGTTCACCTACATCCACTGCTTTTACATCCAGTGTTTTCTCTCTAGCTGTTCAGCAGAGGAGCAAACAAATGCAACTGGAGCAGTCGTCGAGGAAACACTTGAGGTCACACTTCACAGATCAGCGAACACATACAAAAGCCAACAGTCCTTTCATTTAGTCAGCGCTCCAAAACCTGCATATAAAAATGTCCAAACCCGGCCTTCACAGAAGGTAAAACATTCTGATCCTTTATCTCTTTGCTCTACGTAGGCAGGTAAAAATGTCTAAGAGGTCATGCATGACATGTCATAATAATTCTTCCACCACAAACTGTCCTGTGCTGCAGCTACACTGGCACACTGAACTAGTGTAGAGCATTAGTATTGTTGCTATGGTTACCTCCAGTTTAATATATCTTGTGCACGCATAGATAATGGTGGTTAAACTGCTGAACTATGTTTAAGATGTCCCAATACTAGGTAACAAGAAGTGGTATAAAGATACTTTACAACACCTGTATACATTTGTTTTAACTCGTGTTACTTCTAGGCCGATATGTGTTGTTTTCATTGTAAGATTAGATTATCACAAATAGAAATAATTGTTGAGCAAGTAAGTCAACGTACTGGTAAGGCACCTGAACCTGTTTGACAAAAATGTTGGTATAACAAGTACAACCTCCTATACAAGCAGAACCTAACTACGGAGTGTATTAATGGAAAAGCAAAGGCAGAAAGTATCTACACTGTGTATCAGTAGTTGTAGTTGGTTGATGTTCAGTATGGTCCCAGTATGGATACAGCACAGAACTCAAAATGTATTTTAACAACAGCAGGGCCCAGAAGAGAATATGGTACTTGAAGAGAAACTATGACGCAACATTCCTGTCAGGCTCAAAGTGGACAGATCAACCTGCATTTCAATTCGGCATCTTGAGAGCAAGTTCATTTTTGTATTGCAAGAGAACAACGATGCAATTCCAAGTCCTGAGACCCCACAAGTACCTCATGTTATCTGTAGTAGTATGTAGTATTAGTATTATCATTATGATTAACATGACTATCAAATGAATTGTTTAAAGCATGTCTAAAATAGGGCGCCCGGATAGCTCAGTTGGTAGAGCGGGCGCCCATATGTAGAGGTTTACTCCTCAACGCAGCAGGCCCGGGTTCTACTCAGACCTGCGGCCCTTTGCTGCATGTCATTCCCCTTCTCTCTCCCCTTTCATTTATTCAGCTGTGCTGTCAATAAAGGCCTAAAAATACCCAAAAGAATAATCTTTAAAATAGAAAAAAAAAAAAAATATATATATATATATATGTGTGTGTGTGTGTGTCTAAAATAATGACTAGTGTCCTTTGCAACTTACTAGAACTAAAAGTAACACTTTATTTAAAAAAAGAAATCAATTGGTAGGTTACGATTACCAAAACTACTACTGATAATACAATCTTCAGGATGTTTGACAAGTCAGATATTTACTTAGGCATTTTCCTGGAATCGGACAGTTCCAAAAAGTGAAATCAAAACATTGCTGACCTTAACTCTACCAGAAATCTTCATCTATCGATCTGGACGTCTCAGAAAACTTAGATTTATTTGAACCAAACCAATGTTTAGCCAATGTTTTAAACTCAAGTACTTGGACTATTAATGCATTCACATCTGGGACCAAAACAGGAACCACCGCCGCTGATTAATGTGAACAGAGAGGGAAACAATGCTTTTCTCAAATTTCAATGAAGAAACAACAATGTCTCTCAACATTTACAAACTTTTGGGAGGTGAGTACCTGCGTGACTCAATGATGCTTTGAAAATGATTGCAGGAACAAAAATCCACCAGTGGAAAATATTTGAATCCAAAGACAAATAATTCCACAAAAAGAAAGTAAATGAAATATGTGGCATAACAGATACTGAGAAATTGGGTTTTCTTTTCATTGTGGCCCATAACTTCTATTCTGTCAACCGTTCAGAGGAGGTACACTTGTAAACACACTATACACTGTATAGCTTAGATAAGACCACCTTGTTCCATCATTATCAAGGAGACACACTGGAGGTTATTATGATGTTTGGGGGAACCCAGTGCAGAACACTTTCAAATACTTTCTCTAAAACGGATTAACTCATTCCAAAGCAGATCAAACGGCAGCAAACGCATCAGTATTACAAGTTAGTATTTGTTCTAAGTCTGATGATTAAAGGACATATATTTCTATATATTTACAGTAATAATATACTTCTCAAAGCACGAGAACTCTGTGAATAAGAGGAAAGTGAAAGCAGGTAACAGCAGCAAAACTGAAAGCATAAGGGGCTTCTACTGCTGAAAGGATTAATCAATAATCACCTACATGCTTTAAAAGCTCCAGAGGGGAACTTCTGCAGCTTATCAGTTACAGGTCGTGTATGTGTAGGGTTGGACGATATTGGAAAATAGATTGACAATTTCATCTTTTGCTACTTCAACAACAAAACATTAAAGGTCCAATTTGTAATACTGACAGCTAGCATTTGAAATGGTTAGTGCACCGGACTCTCCTCTACACTCCCCAGCGTCGAAGTTCATGGGCTTGCCAGGTGGCAAAAGACCGCGACCTTGCGGAGCTTTGTGCCCGACCGACAGCCACCCTTTCTCGGCTTAACGTCAATGCAGCAGCCCATGTCTCGGTCACCGTCTGTCGGCTATGGCGGGGAGATTTTCAGTACTACTACTTTCTAGACCCGTTATACAGCGTGTCTATACACTGTACATTACACATTATGGTTGCATGCCGGTTTGTAACAAAGAGGAAATCATTTTACTGTACAACATCACCTTAAGGCTGGCGATGGTAATGGTAACGTTAGCCGTGATAGAAATTAATGAAGCTCAATATTACCTGTTAAGGAGGAAAATTAGCCAAGTGGGCATCCTTTTGGACTCTAAGCTGTCTCCATCTCTTAAATGCATCTCCAATATTTTTTTTTTTTTTTAAATCACGTCTCTAGTCATGCAACTGTTTAGAAAATGCCGAGTTTTTTTTTAGGTCGGGTAGAATGAATCTTACTCTGTTAATCCAGGTAGTTTAGTTGCTGCTGCCATCGCTGCAGCCCGCTGTTTTTGCGTGTTTGCAACATTCCATTCCACAATGGAAATTTCTAAAGAAGAAAATACTGTCTTTAGCATTGTTGTCAGAGAAGATAGTATTTCAACTTAGCATGTTTCCTCAATATCTGATGACATATTTTGGGATTTCTTTTGATTAAATACAGTAAATATATTACATATTGGACTTTTACGTTTTGAAAACAGAAGGTAAATAAGCAGCAAAAGACAAAACTTGTTCCTGTCTGGTAAACATCTGTCTGGGATCTATCAGGGTTCACATGTGATGAGGATAAATGATTGTGCCTTTACTGTAATAATCCAGCTCGGGCTTCAGGCAAAGCAGCACCGTAGTATCATCTAAATCAACATGGCAGTACGTCTGTTACGTGGGACACTGAGGAAAAGTTGTTGCACTACTGCTAGATGCAGTAAGGAAGAAAAAAAACACAAATCTGCAACTTTAGATACATTTTTTCTTAGTTGGACTATGAATTATGTGTTGAGTACATTTTCTCTTGCAGATTTGTGTTTTTCTAATCACATGACAGTGATACATTACAATTCAATACTGCAGAAAATCACAGCAATTTAGAACAGCCATATAATGTTGTCACAGAAAGCAACAGTTAGTGAAGCACTGTCTCTTCATTTTTGGTTTCCTCTCGACACGCAAAGCAGTCTCCCACAAAACCAAAAACTATAATCTCGACTATAACATCTTGGATACTTTAAAACAATAGCTTACTCACTGAGACAAAAGGTCCATTTTTAATGAGGCCACTTTTAGGAGGCAAGTTTCCAAAATATTTATGGATGATTAGAGATAGCATCAGCATGACCTCACGGCTTTAAGAACCCTTTTTTTCTATTAAATACTTACAGGTTCTTCAGCGTGTGTGTCCAACGGGAGCTTTGCCTTTTTCCCCCACTCTTGACAAAGTACACACTACCTGCTTGAGTGTTGGCAGTTACAAGTGTTGGCAGTTAAAAACAGCAGCAGGAACAAGAAGCACGACTGTTTGATGAGAAAGAGGCACCCGTTGGACATAACACACACTTCTGGTTTAAGTCACGCTACTGTCATTGGCACTGACTTCACACACGTCTTCATCACACACACTTCGACCTAAACCTAGACCAGCAAACATCCCAGATCCCTGACCGGGACCGGAGACGACTCCCAGAAGCGACCCTGCGGCGGCCATGCTGTTAATCACACTGTTGTTACTGCTGCTACTTCCCGTGGCTGAGACGCCGGTGTGCTGCGGTGACATAACAGCGCCGGAAAGATGTGGAGAAGAAACTGACACTCCTCCTCTCCCTCCTCCGCCCAGAATACTGCCCTGTCCTCCCTCACCTGCAGACAGGAGGAGGTGAGGGGAGGAAATCAAATCTGGCCCATCCTCACCTCCTCCTCTTCTCCCTCCCTCGCCGCCGCTGCTCCCGCCTTCTCCACTCTCTCCTAGCCCGCTGCGCCTCTCACAGTGCGAGCGGTGCCTCATGAAGCTGTCGCGCCACATGAACTTCTTGCCGCAGCCCAGGCAGTCGTATGGCTTGAGGCCCGTGTGCGTCTTCATGTGCTCCGTGAGGTGATGCTTCATCTTGAACTTCTTGGCGCAGACGGGGCAGTGGAAAGGCCTCAGGTCTAGGTGCATGTTAATGTGGCGGTCCCTCATGCTCTTGTGGGTAAAGGTCTTACCACAGTGGCACATGAACACTTTCCCAGAACCCCCAGCACTGTTACCGCCACCACTCCCACCTCCTATCCCCCCACCGTCCATGCCGTCAGCTCCCAAGCCGCCCTGGGCTGAGAGGTGGACCGCACCGTGCTCCAGACTGGGACCTTTGAAAGAGGCTCCTCCCATCATGGCGCCGGCCATCCCCAGGGGAGGGGCGGCGGCGTCCAGAGAGAGTCCGGATGCCTGGCTGTAGAGGAGGATCTGGTTCCCCTGCATGTCCAGGGGGAAGAGCTGGGCCCGGGCCGAGGCTGCAGACTGAACCTGTCCCAGTAGCGCTGAAACAGCACGGTTAGCGCTCTGGCTCTGACCTGCTGCGCTGTCATGAAGGTGCTGCGCTAAAGTCTGGTCCATTAAACTGCCTTCAAACTTGAGGTAGTCTTCTGAAGAATGGCAGTAGTCCACCTGGAGACAGACAGAGAAGCTGGTTTTAGATCTGTGATTAATGCAAAATGCCGGGATTTTGCTGCATCAGGACAATTTGCAAAATTTCAAACTAGTGATTTAGAAATACTTTTCAGGGATTTTACACAGACTTCTCTATAGAACCGCGAGAGTCCTCAAAACCTGCATGCTGGACAGACAATGTGCAGTGCAAGTCTCATATGCTGCTGTTACGGCCACACCAGAAAAATTCAAGTCAGCTGTAACCGTCAACATATTAAAGGACACCATTCCCGAGGATTAGTTAAAATAAATTAAATTTATTCACATAAAATAACTACTGAAAAGTTAACCAAAACTATGGGAGTCTGGTAGCCTGGGAAAACCCTGACGAACTTCCGGCAAATTTGAGATTTGCTCTGCAAGTCCGTCTGGCCAAGAGCCCATTTCCAATTTTTCCAAATCGAGGCACCAATCACAACCGTTGAGGCGGGCTTTACACGATGACGATAGCGCAACATGCTCGCTGGTTGAGATGTTTTTCCGTTTCTCTGCATACGTCATCTCCTTCATCGCTCTGATTGGTTGAAGGTCTATCCAATTGCGCCCAGAGGCATTTGAGCAGCGTCCGTTGGTGACGCCCCTTTGGAAATGGGCTGTGAATGAACCTTCCCCAGACCCACGCTCAGTTACAACTGAGAGTGGGTCTGGTGTCAACCAGGCTAGGAGTCTAGTGGTCTGCCCCCCCTAAACTATCAAAATAGTCTCTAAACTAACAAAGAAACAAAGCTGTGAAAACTAGACTACCAGACCGCCATCCTCAAAGGAAATAAAAACAGCAGAAAGAAAGCAACAGGAACAGACACGCTAGTGCAAGGGCTGCTTCCGTCTGACAGGGAGAGAGCCCTGTCTCCCAGCCTTCCTTATGTACAGGAGGAGGGGCCACCCACTAATGGCCAAATCAGGAGCACCTGAGATAGGTAGAGAGGGAGAAGAAAAACAAGGGGGGGCGCAAAACAGCTGCACAAATAAAAAAAATAATTATTCTTTTGCACATCACCCAGGTTTAGATGGCTGTATTTCAGTTTAAGAAAGAAACTGTTTCAAACTATTTGTATACAATTTGAAATTATGCAACATTGGCGCCCCCTGGTGGTGGTATAAAGCATCAGTTTGCACTGAGTCTGTCTCATTTTTCTACAAATAAAAACTTGCTGCTATCAGAATATTTACAATAGAAAGATGTGATAATCACATGAAAACCCTTTCAAACAGGCTTCAGCTCACCTGTGAGTCCAGGTCGTTCTCAGCTCGGCCTCCCAGATCGCCTGAAAGGCTCCTAACGTTGGAGATGTTGAAGTCGCTTCTCTCCCTCTCTCTGGCCAGCTCCATCTCCCTCTCATCCTCGTCCTCCTCGTCTTCTCCTCCCTCCTCCCCGGACACTACGATGAGGTCGTCGTCCTCCATGCGTTCGGTTTTCACCACCACCCACTGTTTGCGCGGCATGATGCTGGGCTGGCTGTAGGTGGGACGCTTCAGCAGCGGCAACGCCGAGTCCTCCCCGTCCTTTCAAATGAGACATTTCGGACATTTTGGGTTAAAATCAAAATAATACAATAAAAACATCTGTCTGTGGCCGGGGTTAGCTCAGTTGGTAGAGCAGGCGCACATATATAGAGGTTTACTCCTCGAGGCAGCGGCCACGGGTTCGACTCTGACCTCTGGCCCTTTGCTGCATGTCATTCCCCCTCTCTCTCCACTTCAATGTCTTCATCTGTCCTGTGAAATTAAAGGCCTAAAATGCCCCAAAAAAATAATCTTAAAATTAAAAAAACCTCTGTCTAAAATAATACATAATCTCCTTAGGGTTTTTATATTGCCAATTGGAAGTTTCATCTTTAGGAAGTTGCTTTATGACTTTATGTTCTGCTCATGACAATGCTGATGAAAATACTGTACATCAATTATTGACAGAAAGAAATATTAAAATATAAAAACAAAGTTGATCTTTGAAATAACAGCAGCTTCATGAAAATACAGCTTTTGTGTTAGTGTGGGTTGCTCACACCTGATAGGAAGACACGCCAAAGCTGTCGCTGACCCCAACTTCCTGCTCTGACGCTGAGCTCATTTTCTTCCTCCTCCCGCTGCCTCCTCCTCCTCTTCCTCTCTTCCTCTGGTGGTACAGCACCTCCTCATCCTCTTCCTCCTCTGCTTCCTCCTCCTCTTCCTCAATAAGGAAGGCTTCCTCCCCTCCTGATGGGGTGCAGTAGCTGGGGGTGTTGCTAGCCCCACCCCCGTCCACCGAAACCCCCGCTGCGGCCGTGCCGCTTCCTCCAAAGCTGCTCCCGTCCCTGGGGCTGAAGTAGTTGGTGCTGCTGGGAGACTGGCTCTCACTCACTGAGGGGCGGCTGGGGGGTTGGGGGGCACGCTGGGACTCGTTGGACCCCACCACCTGGGATTGACCCCCTCCGACAACCCCATCACCATCACTTCTAGCTCCGCTACCGCCGCCTGCCACACCGTCACCATTGCTGCTGCTGCATCCGAGGTTAGCTGAACCTCCATCTCCTCCTCCGACACTGGCTTCACCCTGGACACCACCTCCTCCTCCTCCTCCTCCTCCTCCTCCTCCTCCACTGCTCCCTCCTCCCGCTGCAGCCCGGCCCTCCCTCAGCAGCTCGGTGCATTTGTCCACGATGTGCCACATCTGCAGGACGCTGCCCACCGTGAGGTAGTTGACGATGTCCTCGCGCAGCATCCGGAGCTGACCGGTGTAGGCGCAGCTCAGCACGCTCTCAAATGCCAGTGGGTCCATTAGTGCCGGGATGGAGACCGTGGACATGTTCTTCAGTAGTACCTGGGGAAGGACCCAATGATACATCACAACAGTCTTGCATAAACTACTCGAAAGCAATACTTGTATCTTACCGGAAAATGACTTTGGTAGAAGTTAGAATATTACTTAAAGTATCTGATATTTACAGTACTATCCATAGCAATTTTCTGATATTAAATGTGCATAAGTTTTAGAAGTAAAAGTAAAAAAAAAAAAAACTTTGATTATGAACTTTATGGGCAAAGGTGTGTAACGTTGTCTTCATTACCACTGTCGTCGGGGTGGTCATTGTCTGTTACCATGGCGGCAGAGCCTGCACCAGGTGCTTCCATGACACTATCAGTCAGATTCGCCAAACTTCCTGTTTTTTTCAGTGTGATAAATTTCTTCTGATTTTAATTTGTAGTAACGAGTAACTAAGATGCTTGGGGGAAATGTAGTGGGGTAAAAGTATACATTTTATTTAGGAAATGTAGTGGAGTAAAAGTAAAGGTTTCCGGAAATATAAATAATGAACTGGTCTTTGGCAGTTTGAGTAACACCTTCTTGGAACAGAAAGAAATACAGACACATATTGAAGTGTCTCTGTGGAGCTGCTGTCACGCTGCAGGCCTTTTTTTTCTCAGTTTTAAATTTGTGCTTTTATCTGATTAATCTTAATGACTCTTCATATCTATTAGACTATGCTCTTTATTCATTTTCTTCCAAAGAAATAATAATAAGCAGATCATTTTAAACCCATTTTACACAGATTTGATGTCTCTGGCACATCTAAACTTGCGTTTTGCAGCAATAAAGTACTTATGACCATTATTTACGATGTATATTTACTCCTCTTTTAAAGAGACATACAACTTAGATCTTGTAGATCTAGTATAATAAACTTGTGAAAAAAAATGAAAATGATGTCACCTATACCTGATAATATAAATTGGCAGCGATGTCAGAAATGTGTTAAATGTGGTTTTAAAGGCTTCACTCTCCCTGATTTTTCCGACACATTTTTGGTTGCATTAAATACCGAGTGTTGACGAAGTGCGTTGCATCCACAAAGACTAATCAAGCCAACTAACTCCCTTTGAATCCCTAGTCATATCCATTATTGTGTCTCAAAATCCTCTATGCTCGGTCTGGCTAAACCAAACTGTAATAGGTCCTAAAATTGAGACAGCTGCTGCACAATTCAATATCATTTCTCAAATACAAGCTGCATGTAGAAGCGGTTTGCATGCCTCTGAATCTGATTTTAGGCAGTGGTGTAGTCTACGTGATACACAGGTATACACAGTAAACCCACTAAGAAAGATATACCAGTTAGTTCCATATACCCACTTAAAAATTTGCAATGGCACGTAACAACATACTTTCCATTATAATTTTGATATATTTTGAATTGTCGGCTAAATAAAGGTATTTCCACTGGAAATTGGTGCATAAAAGTGTATCATTATGCAGGAAAAGAAGTCTGACGCTCAAAAGTTTCCTGGCCCATATATATAGGCCCATACATATACAGTATACCCATTACAAGACATTAGACTACACCACTGATTTTAGGGTAACATTTTATACATGGTCCAGATCAGAAATGAATGAATATGACTCCATGTAGCTTTTTTTTATGTGCTCATGCTGATTAGAAAACATCAGCAGCATAACACTCCCACCTGGTCATGGAAGTAAGGTGAGGAGGCGGCCAGGACGCAGCGGTGGGCCTTGAACACTTGTCCCTGGACGTGGATGGAGAGGTCGCATAGCCGGCCGTCTTCCCTCTGCCGGTTGAGGCTGTCCAGCACAGAGGCCTGAGCGCTGGGGAAGCACACCTGCACCACCGGGCCAGATGTGTCACTGGGAGCAGAGCTGCTGCTGCTGCTGCTTCCCACTTCCATGGGCAGGGACTGCATCTAGGTGGTAGAAACACTTTCATAACTCCCAGTTTTGGCAGTTAAATGAAATTTTGTTTTGCCATTGTCAACTAATCTTTACGTAGTACATGCTTTGGGAATTCAATTTAAAAATCCTAAAATACAGTAAGCAAGATACTCGCAGTTTATTAAAGTAGGTCGTTTTTGTTATATGATTTATGATGTTCCTTACCATTACCGGGACGGGCGTGTTAGCAGCAATTCTCATTTACGCACTTATCACAAACCTTTATGGTTCTTGGGGATCGTTTAACCCCCATTTTAAACCAGAATGTTGCCTTTATGATAATCCATGTGAACTGAATCTGTTGATCCAACAAAGAAATCAGGATAATGCAAAAAAAAACAACACTTTGGACTTGGTAGAAGTGGTAAAGTGTTGGTAGAACACTTTAGACTGTGTTTTGATGCTTGCATGGCTTCTTATACTAAATGGGGCTACTGTTGATGTGTAACTGTGCTAATGTCTTACTGCTTCCTGTAGCGCTGCATGGCTTACTGAGAAAGCTTATTTGTTGCTGTAGCTGTCTGTATGGTGTCTTGTTGACTTCTGTCTGTATAGTTTAACCTGTACTAATGTCTTGCAGTTTCCTGTTGCTCTGGTCTGAAATCATCCGGCCAAAGGACTACAGTTGAAAATTAGCCGGCTGGCTAACACTGGCACATTTACAGAAATGTTGATTAATGTGTGTTGTCCTTTATAAAATAAAGAATAATAATAATAATAATAATAATAATAGAGGTGTTAATTACTGCTAAAAACTAATGATTATTTTTTTATTATATTTATTTTTTATTTAACCTTTAATTAACCAGGTAGGCCGTTGAGAACAGGTTCTCATTTGCAACAGCAACCTGGCCAAGAAAAGCGTAGGCGTGCAGAATAAGTGGGCATTACAAATGCCGGCACGTAGTGAGGTGCAAGTAAGTCGATGGATGTGCAATATACATGAACAGAGAGTCTATATCAATGCTGAGACGGTGTAATCTACTTATTGATCACTACTGTCGATTATTTTCTTGATCAATCATAATTGTTTATACTATGAAACATCAGAAAATAGAGAAAAATGTTCAACTTAGTTTCCCAGAGTTGAACATCTTTAAATGTCTTGTTTTATCAAAGCGACAGTCCAAGACCCTTAAACATTTAGTGTACAATGTTATTGATCACTATTATTAATAGAAATCATAATAACGATGATTAAATTATTATTATTAGTCGTAGTTGTATGAGTAGTACTATCGACTATGCAGCTCCGTGTCTTCCTGACTGGTTTAAACTTTACCAATGTGTTGCATTTTAAAAGCTTGTCACATTATCCTTTGTATCAAATCTTGATCTAGAAACTAATGTCAAATAAATGTAGTGGAGGAAAAAATGTAGAGTTGAGTGACAAAGCAACATCAAATGAAATACAAAAATGTAAAAGTTTAATTAAAAATTCAACTTAAGTAGCCTACCGTACAGTGACAAAAGTAACAGTCGAATCATCTCGATTGATCCAGCACCTGATCACTCGATGATCGTTCTTTTAAAATGCAACACGTTGGTTGTGTTGCATTTTAAAGTGTGTTTTAAAGTTGTAATGAAAATAAATACAAATAAACACACCACGGATCACTTAACTGGTCCAAACAACAGAACAGATCACAGAGAAGGTGGTTAGGACCAGTAATGTTAGTGCCCTTTTAGTCCAGGCAAAGTAACTCATTTTGGAGCCAAAAATAGAACTAATTGTAAAATATTTTTTTTGTCCAGAACAACATACTAAAAGTCCTAAGAAATCCTAGTTGAGGAAATATGTTTAATTTTCATCAATGCAAGATGTGTGCCAGTAAGGCCAGACAACAATACACCCCAATGGGGCTATTTTTTTTCCTTTACTCCTTTCAAAATAAAACTTCATACAATGAAAGTATCCATGAAAAGTAACATTTTTGTTTTACAAGTTTCTTGGAAAAATCTTTATATTGACCTTAAGAATTGATTGCACAATCTTGCCTCCAGTTGCTTTCTAAATTCTTTTTTTTTATTTGCGAACAACCCTTACCTAATGACATTCCCCCACAGATAACATCAGAAGAAAGTCAGAATAGCCATCTTAGTCATTAGTAACGTGGTGAGATTACATTTTGCTACCTTGTTGTGGTGGGGAGGCTTGTGTGCCTCCGTGACCCTGAAGACTATACCGGCGGGGGTTATATGTGCATATTAAAATTCATTTCAAAAGATACTTGTAATCCAAAAAAAGTTACTTTTCATGTATACTTTTACTATGTAAAGTTTTATTGTGGTAGGAGTAAAGGAAAAAAATAAGCCTATTTGGGTGTATTTTGGGCATATTCATTTGCATATTAAAATTAATTTTCAAAGAAACTTGTAATACAAACATTTTTACTTTTCATGTGTACATTCATTGTGTAAAGTTTCATTTTGATAGGAGTAAAAGAAAAAAGTAGCTCCATTGGGGTGTATTGTTGCCTGGCCACACATCTCGGATTGATTAGATTTTAACATATTTCCTCAACTAGGATTTTTTAGGAGTTTTAGTATGTTGTTCTGGACACCTCATAGAAATGATCTAAGTTGCAAAAAAATCTTTTACAATTAGTCTGTCATAAAACGCTTGCCTGGACTATTTGTGCCAGTAAGAAGCTGGTCATGACCGCTGTGCCACTGGTTGCGACCAGTGTCTTTAGCGCCCCTAGTGGTTGTGACCAATGGTCTGTGCCAGAGACCAGCTGGTCCTGACCACACGGATCTTCATAATCAATAATAATAACAATAATATTATATCTGATATAGTGTATTTTATAGACAAAAGATTATGATCTCTGACATTTATCCAGCTAACAGTGCTGCCAAAACGACAGGAAAGGGGAGAAAATACTAAAGCCGCTTCACAGACCACAGGGACCACAGGGACCACAGGGCAGACCACTGAGGAGCTGGTCGCGACCTGTGTCTTTAGCGCCCCTAGTGGTTGTGACCACTGGTCCGTGCCACAGAGCAACTGGTCGCGACCACTGATGAGCTGGTCGCGACCAGTGTCTCTAGCGCCCCTAGTGGCAGTAACCACTGGTCCCTGCCAGAGACGGCTACAACCCCTGCTGAGCTTTTGATTAAACTTTATTATCATTTTGGAGGCTATAGTTTGTGGTGCTGTTGTAGTGTTTTAATCTATTTATATTACACTCCAATATAAATAGGATGGACAAAATATTAGAAATGCCTCTCAGTATGTATAATAGTCTACAACCTCAGGCTGGGCAATAGGGAGAAAATCAGATACCACGATATTCTTGACCAAATACCTCAATATCGATATTGCGGCGATATTCTAGGGTTGATAATTGGTGCTTTAACAAAATATCTTCACACTTAGATTTTAGATTTTAATCATCAGTAATGTGGACATAATGTCTAAGTGGGGAAAAAGCAAATAATAGAACAGCTAGAACAGTCTGGTAAGTTCAGAAAAGTACATCACTTTACTGTAATGCAGCCTTTAAAACCAGGAAAAGACAACACTTATGTCATATCACGATTATACGATATCCAAAATCTAAGACGATACCTAGCCTCATATCACAATGTCGATATAATATCAATATATTGCCCAGCCCTACTACAACCACTTAACAGCATCACAAACTGCAGCTTTTTTAAAGTTGAATCAACTCCTTTCTCTACAAGTGGTTATAAGTGTCATCGAGATAGGGTTTAATGCAGGGCTGTTGAATCACAGCAGGTTAGTTTTAGCTGGCAACGAACTGATGGGAGATCAAATCCACCTCTCAGTAATGCATTCAATTCCAGATATGTCCAAGTTGGTTTTTGTCAGGCTAGACAATTTTGAGCAAACATGAAGCTGTAATTCTGATCTCACCATTCAATAACACATTTACCAGTTCATTTGACTCTTCAAACTATCCAAATTTGGTTTATTAAGTATAACTCAAAGTTATTTGTCAACCTGACTAATTCTCAAACAGTAAAAGGACCCCAAGATTAATATTGCAATTACTGGTAAGTGTGTAATCACATCTTTATCCAGTATCACATAGTAGTAGCTATGTAGTAGAGATGGTCCGATACCATTTTTTGCTTCCCGATACCGATTCTGATACCTGAACTTGCGTGTCGGCCGATACCGAGTACCGATCCGATACCAGTGTGTCATATATTTCATTATTTTTTAACAACTGTATACTACTATCCCTGTATGATGATATGATTTATATCTTTGTCGTCGGTCTGGCTCAGGTTAAACTCTTTGTGAAACATGAATGCCACAGAACGTTCTTTTATTCTGCAGTTTGACAGTCAGTTATAACCGAAAAAGAACATAAATAAACTACTTTAACATATTTTTTCTTTAGGGCTTTATTACGTGGTATCGGATCGGTGCATAAACTCCAGTACTTCCCGATACCGATACCAGCGTTTTAGGCAGTATCGGAGCCGATACCGATACTGGTATCAGAACATCTCTTCTATGTAGCATAAGATGGTTAATGCAAAGGGAACAGTTGCCAATCAAGGAAGCAGTTGATGTCATTGTTAACTAGAAAACACTCTTAATTTACCCAGAATACACTGCAAATGAGTCCTACTTGAGAGAGTCAAGAACTAGACAGCCCTGTGCAAGTGTCTATTTGAAGTCTCTTTGTTAGATCTCAGTCACAGAGTGTCTTTGTGCAGCCAGCCTCTGCTGCAGGTTACCCAAACGCTGCACAGTATATATATATTTGTTTTTTGGAATTTTAGTTCTATCATCGAATATGTTTGTATGTCATTCGCCTTGTGGGTTATATCAGGCTACCCCTGCACTCATGACACGTGAGCTGATTTCTCTTTGACAACATAATGATAGTTATGAAAAGCTCAGATCAACAATGTCATGTTGTATTTTACAGTGAACAAAAACACATCACGTCAAAAATGAACAGGGAAAAAGCCCCCCCACCCACCACACCACTTATATTTGCTTGCTGTGTTGTATTAGTGCATGAGAAAAATCAACAGCTGGAGTACAAACACTTTTAGTTGGCAAGCTACAAAAGCAAAGCTGTTGATTGAAAATTCAAACTGGCGTTGTTGTGAAAATGTCGCTGGTGGTTGTTTTCTGCTTTCAGACAGCAGACAGAAACAGTTGCAGTCCATCAGAGCTTCCGACTCTAGTCATACCGTTACAGATGTGACGTTAGCCTGCTAGCTAGCTCAGACGGCTGGCTACAAAAAAAAAACATGAGCCGCTGCGGACGTTAAACTCACCGCTTTAGTTGACACTGCAGCCTTCAGAAGTACAGTCTCTGTCCGAGCTGACGGCAGTGTGTCCTGCCAGTTTATGCTGGCCCTTAAGTTTCGGGACCATTTTTAGAGAATGTTCTCCCCATCTGATCTGTTCTGCAGCGGCAGACAGCGACGCGTCGCCTTTAAAAGGATTCCAGACATACGAGCCAGACTTTGGCCGACAAAAATAAATAAAATACACAATGAAATGAACACATTTAAATACATCATTGTAATATTTAAATATATCGTTGTATTATTAACAATATTAAACAAGATTGATTTAAAATAAGATTTTTTTTTTCTTCTTTATCTCAGAACATTAACATACATTGTAAATGTTGCATAATGCGCAACATTAATTCCCATAATTTTCTTGATATATTTACATGCAGTCTTTAAAAACTACTAGAAAGTAAAACTAGAAAGAAAAATAATAATCATGACCCTGATGTACATCATGTCCAATGTATACAACCTGCGACTGAAGCAAACAGACCGCCATGCTGGTTAAGCAATGAACATCAATCCTTTGCCACTTTAATATAAAGACTTAGAAATGTAGCATATAACCAACCTCATTTAATCTTATTTATTGTCTGTCCGCTGGGGTTGACATGTCATAATGAATGCAACTAGCTGTGACAGACTCCTCAAACAACCAATATCAGAAGTCGTCAGTATAACACACAATCCCAAAAGATAACACTGTAGTGTGGTTTGGAAAAATGTTTCTGTAGAGTATACAAGACACAATGCTTTAGGTTAACAAGAGTTTGCAATGGTTTAAAATAAACACGCAAAGGAAATATAAAAAGCTCATTTACAGTCTTTATTTCTACCTCTTGTTGGGCCAGAGAGTAGATAGAAAAAAAAACAATTACACTGAACAGAAATAAAAGTATCTTATCTACATTAATGAGCTCATATTATGCCCATTTTCAGGTCCATAATTGTATTTACAGGTTGTACCAGAATAGGTTTACATATCTTTTAAAAAACACCATATTTTAGTTGTACTGCACATTGCTGCAGCTCCTCTTTTCACCCTGTGTGTTGAGCTCTCTGTTTTAGCTACAGAGTGAGGCATCACACTTTTATTCCATCTTTGTTGGGAGTCACACATGCAGTACCTAGGTAAGGACTACAAGCCAGTCAGAAGCAGAGTATGAGGGCGTGCCATGCTAGCAGCTAGGTGAGCATTATAACATGTGTTACAAAGTGACGCACGTTCGTCACGGAAGTAAAGCTGGACTACAATAGAGCTGTTTGGAGCAGTTTGTGAACAGTGTTTTCTGTTGGTAAAACACCAACAGAACAGTCTGAGATGGTAAGTCCCTTGGGGGGGGACTTTGGGCTTTTTCACTTTATACACCTATAACAAGCACAAAAAGATTTAAAACACAATAAAGGAAAGGGCAAATGCATAATATGAGCACTTTGGTAAATAGTACGGGAAAAATCAAAAGTTTTTTTAAGCACTGTCTACTTTCTGTTGGCACTTGCGGTCCCAATTACACAGTCGTTCACCTGTAAAGAGAGAGGAAACACAAAACATCAAATGTCAAAAATCCAAGTTGGTACAGTGAAATGCTACATTCAGATCGTTTAATACTGGAACATATTCAGCGTTTAAAGCATTTTAGTTGTCATTTTTCAATTAAACAGATTTCAGTGAAACGGTGGAAAACAAATTTGAGGAAAATGGTAATACATTGATGAAGACTTGAAGAAAAGAAAAAAAAAAACAACAACTGTTGAACATCGCCAGATGGGACATTTTTGATCCAGAAGCAGGAAGAATTGAACTGCATCTTAAATAGCTTTCTCTTTGCTTTCCTGGCCAATACAGTAACAAAATAAGTTCACTTTATCTCCAATTTCACATCATGTTCTCAATGTACTCTTGTCATCTTATACCAGCTGTCTCATCAAGAAAGAACATTAAAACAACCATGGATGCAACTGACCTTGCTGGCAAACCTCAGGGAGTTGAGGGTTTCCCCAAAGCTGTCCGGCTCTGGGGCGATGTTCACAAACATCAGGCTGGAATGAGGAGAACAGAAATACAATAAGCATTAAAAAGTTAGAAAGCCCTCCTTTCCTGGGTAAGAAGAACCAGCAAAAAGCTAACCGAGTTATAATTTGTCTGCCCTGATTTGGGAGGTAACCAGCTATAATATGGGGGTTATATTCTGAATTTTAGATAACACCCCTTACTGTGAAGATACGATAACACAGCATCTGCTGAAATCTCAAAGCTACGTTGATGAAGAACTCACGTTTTGCTGTTTCCCCCCAAACAGCCCTGCAGAAGGTAGGTGAGCTTGGAGTTCCTGTATGGAACATAGCTCTCCTGGAACACAAACAAATTCATTTCATGTCACAAACAAAATGAATACTGAAGTATGTTCAGCATTTTCTATCATGTAAATAAACCGTATTATCTTAGGCTTCACAGCCTCTCTGAACTCAGCATAGTTGTTTTTCAGCCAGGCTGCTGCTTACAGACCTTGTTGGCCAGCGCGCTGATGACGATGCCCAGGTTAGACAGGGAGCCGTTGATTGCCGTCATCTCTTTAAAACGCTCGCCCTGAGACTGGCTCTTCAGCATTCTCTCACTGCCAGCCAAGTCCACTAGGCACAAAGTGGCTATGCATACAAAAAACAAACAAATGACATCTTTAATAAAAGAAAAAAAAAAGAGCAGGTTTAACTACATTAAAAACATATACAATAAAATGATCTTATAAAAAGAGCACATATCACATATGCACAAATGGCAGCAATTTCAGACAACTGAACAAGATATCCCATCTTAACCACAGATTTTTGATATTCTAAATACATAAGTGAAACAACATTTCTAATTCGCGAGATTATACTCACACTTGCATTTGACATCTCTGCCAACATTCACTCCCTCGATATCCAGCTGGAAGACCGAATGGGAGCGTGAAGAGCGGTCATTCTGGGCAGTCTGGGCCGTGGAGCGATTCTGATTGGCCAGCATAATCAGGCCGAGAACCTGGCAGGTGGAGGGGATCATATAGATTTACTGTAAAGTAGAATGTATAAACTACATGGCACGTACATCGTTAACTGATATATTATACTTGAGTATTTCTATAGTAAAGTAACTCAAGCGACTGATATACACGTGCTTGCCGTACCTGATCCTCGCTGGACACCTTTTGGTAGGTGAGGTTGGTGATCGTCACTTCGTTGTTGGTCGACTTCCTGATCTCGTGCTCGGGCCTCTTGTTGGCCTTGCCGGTGAAGAGGAGGTCTCGCAGGGTCTCATTGTAAATTTCAACAAAGCTGGCTGTGAAGGTAAACTGAGATAAAAACAGAAATGGTTACAACCTTTAATAACATTGTTCACTTTCCCTAGTCATACTGGATCTCCTCCACAGATACAAACACACCGTATGCCACAGTCCCAGAGTGCAAATAAGAGATAATTTGTGGAGTTAAAATGTACAGACCACCCTTTGTTTGTTTTGGTGGCTGGCATCAGCAGTGGCACACTGGAAATCTACGTTACTTATGTTTGACACTCAGGACCACAAAAGGGCCATGTCACGTCAACCAGCCCTACCAAAGTCAAATTCCTTGTGTATGTAAGTACGTATACTTGGCCAATAAATCTGATTCTGAATCTACAGCGATGTGACAATGTGCTCTGGGAGAAATCACACTAATGTGAAATTCTCTCGAGGAGCTTGTCTCTGTGCTTCTGTCTTGTACTGTATTGTGACATTGTGTTGTCCTATAAATGTGTCAGAATGTACTTTCCATATAATCCATGAGTATCGGAATCAGTGTAAAATCAAAGTCCTGAGCATTTGGTTTTGGGGAATAAGTAGTGTATTTAATACTGGCTATAAATTACAAACACGTAAACCGCAAACAAAGTATTACCAAGTAACTAACACAGTAAAGACCTGAAATCAAGACAAAAAGCAGCTATCGTTTATAAATTTTATAACAAGGTTTCAAATGACAATGTGGAAACAATGTGAAAGGGTGGGGGTGGGGTGGGGGGTCGCTCGTAGTGAGATCAACCTACAGAGAATAATCATCTGTCCGGCCACAACTTTACTGTTTTAGTTTACTCCGACTGCTCTCATAGCGGTTTGAGCCACATTAGAAGACAAATCTCTAAAAACTCGCTGTACACTACCTTTTCATCACCAAAGAGCAGACAGACACAGTAACCACCTAGCTAGTTAACATACACAGTGGAGCATTTAGCAGCTAAAGAGCCAGATATTTCACTAAGGAGGTATAAAGACCAAAAACTGAGTTAAAAGAAAAATTAATGTTGGACTTACGTTCATCAGGTGGCCACAAACACGCCACAAAACGAAATGTTGTTGCTGTACTGCTGCCCCAAAGTGGCCAAGGAGAATACTACGACCTCCATTAGAGACGTTAGACACTAACCTCCCAGCCTTGTGCTCCCAGTTTCTCTGCTGCTCTGAAGATTTGCTTCACAGCTCTGGGAATGACACCCCTGTAGTCGTCGTACTCGCTTCCCTCCATGGTGTACGTCTTTCCACTTCCTGTCTGGCCATAGGCAAAGCAGCAGACATTGTAGCCATCCAATGCTGACTGCACCAGCAGTGAGATCTCTTCGAAGACCTAAAACAAGTTCACAAAATCACCATGAATTTGATTTTTAAAAACAGCCACAAATTATTAATGTGCGTCTTATTTTAAAACAGTTTGTATTTATTTGTTTACCTCATGTTGTGAAGCCTGGGGCCCAAACACCCGGTCAAAATTGAAATTGTAATTCTTCTGAGTATCAGACGTTTTGCCTGTGTGAGACTAAAAAGAACAAAAAGGCAGAGATTTATGACATTCTTGGGAAAAAAAAATCAAAAGCAGCGCAGAGTTCCAAAATAAATAAATAAAAAAACTAAGATCCAAAAACTGCGATTACCACTTATTGCCAAAGGTGCATCCAGAGAGAACAAACAGGAGATCTTTAAGATTGCAACTTTAACCACAAACATGCCTTTATTTATAGATCTGATACGCTGACAGGATTCTCACCTCTTCTGTTTTGGCCAGTGTTATTGTCTTGTTGTCACTGACCGGGAGCTGAATGTGCTTGCTGAGGCCTCCCTCCACCAGTGGGCGCACTCGACAAAAGACCCTGATATTGCCCTGCATGAAAAGAGAATTTCTGCTGAATTAGTCAGATGGACAAATTATTAGTCAGTGAGAGGAGTAACATTTGTTTGGTTGTTTGACACAGAAGGATTCGGCTGTCTAGTGCTAACAACACAACAAAGTACAAAAATAAATCACAAAGAAAGAAAGAAAAAAAAACACAAAAAAAAGGGGGAAAGAACTTCATGGAATAGCTGAAAGGCCTTTAAAGTTGCTGTGACTGGGCTGTGTTGAGCCGTTACGCCACATTGTAACTTGCCTTGAGCTCCTGGATGGTGTTATGGAGCCGCCTGCGCTCCATCTCCCCAGCATGAAGCTCGTCTTTCTGCTGGACCACGGTGTCTTTGAGACGGGAGATCTCCTCCTCGGTGTTTGTGAGGGTCGTCTGCAGGCGGGCCAGAGCCGACTCCTGCACTGAAAGCTTCATCTGGACAGCAAAGAGACAGAAGAAAAGATACAGCTAAATTGTGTCTGTTCCAAAATATGGCCATCATATTATCTCTTTGTATGGCACTAGTTTCACTGAAGTTAGCCAGGTCAGGTCTGCCAAATGGCATATTATGTAATTAATTTCCCCTTGCGGGATTAATGAAAGGTATGTCTTCTTTATATTCTGATACCACACACCCAAAATAACCAGTATTAGTTGCTATTCCAGCAGCAGACTTTATACCTTGAGAGTTTGCAGCTCTGTCTCTTGGCTGTCTCGGAGAGTCTCCATCACCTTGTATTTTCCCTCCAAGTTGGAGAGCTCCTTTTCAAGAAGGCTCTTGTCTCCAGACACTTTCTCCAACTCATCCCTGACTCCCAACAACGCCTGCAGCTCCTTCTCATACTCACTGAAATCACAGAAAAGAAAAGGACATTTATTCATCGTTCCAACGTCAAATCAGGAACACTACAATATGATGAATTTTATCCAAATGAAAAGTTCCTTGTACCTGATCTGGTTCCTCTGCCTCGCAAGATTTTTCTCCATTTCAACCACTTTTGTGTGGCTCTGGACCACTGTATCTTTGAGAACCTCATTCTCCTGGTTTACAGACTTGATCTTGGTCTGGAAGTTACGGACCTTGCCCTCCATGTCGCTGACCTTGCCCTTCAGGTCCCATGGTTGACGTTTGGTGGCGCCACCCCCACCTGTAGACGACAGCATCATTTACAAGTGTGAGTCTTCCCATGTCTTCCTCTCAGGCCACTATAGAACAAGCCTTTTCTACATACACCTTTTTCCACATAAGACATCTTGAAATGCCACAGCGGGGAAAGCACAGATGTTAAGAATATAAAATGAATGGTGGCTGAGTCTTGGTATTGTGCATGCTGGCTCACTTTAATAGAGCAGAGCCAGTTTATATTATTTATAACACCTGTGAAAAGTGTCTGCTGTGAAAAAGGCCTACTCTAAATAAGATCATTCACTTGGAGAACATCTCATCCTACATTCATTAACCCCCCCCCCCCCTTGCACCAATACTGGTTGGTAAAAAATTTAAAATCACTGTCATCCAGTTTACCATTCCATAGAGATGGTTAACATTACATTCAATCTCCAAATCATGGTTCTTCATTTGTTAGAAAGGACAATTAGCTCTTGTTCTCCTCTTTCATAAATAAAGCCTTTAAGTACATTATATAAAAACATTAAAATCACTTTTAATGTGTCATAATTTACTAAGGAACAAGAACCTTGTGAAATTGATCTCTCACCTGCTTTTGGGACAGTGGATGCAACAGTTTGTTTCAGGACACCTGATGGAACAGGAGTTAAGAACAATACATGAGAAATCACGTCAAAATCATTCATGCAACACCAAAATCTATCACCTTGATAAAAACCCGGCCTTATGATACGTCCAAACCACTTCTTCACTTTCTTACTACCAGTTCGTAAGCTATGCCACATATAAGGTCTATATTGGCCTGTGTGTAGTGATTTCTAACAGAGTGTAAAATTGTAATTTCCCCACTGGGGATCAATAAAATGTA
Organism: Sander vitreus; assembly: GCF_031162955.1. NCBI lineage: Eukaryota > Metazoa > Chordata > Actinopteri > Perciformes > Percidae > Sander > Sander vitreus. The sequence continues at coordinate 6,014,244 of NC_135868.1, forward strand.
TACAATTACATTAAATTAAAATATAATACCCAAATGCTCAATGCTCACTCCCTGAAATCCTGACAAAAATGTATGCAGCATATGCACGTTCGTCCATCACCAATCAGACAGCTCATCTTACCTCTGGAGGGACCAACAGCCACAGTGGCAGCTCCCCCAGCTCTGACTGGCCTAGCTGTGTGGGGAACAAAGTGAGAAAGAGAGGTATAGCTTTTGTCTGAACAGTTGATAATGTGTTTGATTACACTTTTCAAGAATAGATCCTTATTTCATATGTATTGTTACATTCTGACTTTTGTAAATAGATGGTTTTCTTTTCTAAAAAGGTTAGAGCTAGTGACTTACAAATAGGCGCCTTGGTTGGTCCAACAGCAGGTCGCCTGCCACCGACGATTGTAGCTGCGGCACGTGGTTTAACAGTCTCTCTGTCCTTACATAACTTCTTCTGCAAACACAAACACACATATATATATATATATATATATATATATATATATATATATATATATATATATATATATATATATATACACACACACACATATACATACACATATATACATACACACACACATATACATACACACATATATACATACACACACACACACATATACATACACACACACATATACATACACACACATATACATACATATATATATATATATATATAAAAAACTAGAGCAATATTTCAACTTTTGGGGCTGTAACTATAACCTACTTTTTATTTTCGGGACACAGAAATGTTTACCAAGTCTATTATATAGGCTCTATTGATGACTCCCATTATAGATGCAACAACATGAATGCTTGACAACTGAATGCAACCTGATACATACAGCACCAACAAAAAAAAATACTGTAGTTTAGTTTCAATCAACACCATGTGACACTGTCACAACAACAACTTAACCTTCTTTATTACATTGTACATGTTTGTGTAATCGTTTGCCTTAACAGTGTACAACATAATTACATTACAATTGGCTTCATGGCCAAGAGAAGAACTCCATTTTACGGTTAAGATTCTATGTGGAAAAGTGATAGGTCAACATCTGTGTGACAGGTCAACATCTGTGTGACAGAATTCATGAGCTGGTTAACAGGTTACTTTGCAGTGCTACATGCAGAGCAGCTTGAGGTTTAGCAGCAGAATAAAACTGACAGACCGAGAATAACGGGTAAAGCCAAAGAATGAAAGGATGTAGATCAATTTTAGTACAAACCTGAGCAGGCCCAAAGTCTTGGCCATTCTCTGAGCTGCTGCTGGAAAGAGCCCTCTTACTTGTACTAACTGGCAAGCGGGACATGATCTGTTGAGGGTTAAGAGGTAAATATGATCAAAACCAAAACAAAATATTACAGAAAACATCAACATCTCCATGTCACACGAATCTCCATCAGGAGCATATTATCCCCAGTTTCCTTGTATTACCATTACATTTGAGTTAGAGGTAACTTTAGCATAAGCATCCCTTTCTCTGAGAAATAAATACCCAGCCATGATTTAAAAAAAAAAAAAAAAGGTAATTTCCAACACCTGATTAGACTAGCTAGCTAGGTCAAGCCTCGCTTTACCGGTTATCCTGGATTTATAAATTCTGCTTTTTTGAAACAGCCGCCAGGAAACAGGGAAACACAATGAAGCAGGAAAAACGACAACCAAAACTACAACCAAAACCACAACCATTAACGTTACTGTACACATTTAAACATACACATTTAATATCTGTCGACTCAAATACAAAATGAGTCACATATGAGCGTGTTAAATATTACATTAGCTTCGACTGGATTAACGTTACCGTTTGCCATGTAGCTAACACTGACAAACCAACCTTCATGTTATTATCACTAACGTCAGCTAGATAGCTAGTAGTTGCCGTTAGCTTGAGCATAAAAGGTAAATAGCTAGTTACGTAAAACTAATGGAACTATCGTTTTTGTATCATTACTGAGCAGAGTTTTACAACCCCCCTTTAAAATGAGATGAACGAAACATTTACCTTAACTAAAGTTGAGTTTTAGCAAAAGGGTGTCTATCTCCAATCCTCTGTCTGTCTCCGCTCTCCGGCCGTTTGAATTTAAAATTTTGAAATCGAACTGTTATGGTGGGCTCTTCGGACAAGCTACCGTGATTGGTTGAGCCAGCGTAGACCCCGCCTTCGTCTTTATGTATGCTTGGTACAGCGTACGGAGTGTCCCGCTTGGGCGGGATACACGTAGTTCAGAATCAGAATCAGATTTATTGGCTTACTTACATACACAAGGAATTTGACTTCGGTAGGTGTTAACTCTCTAATACATGGGTGGTTGACGTGACATGGCCTTTTTGTGGTCCTGAGTGTCAAACATAAGTAACGAAATGTCTAATCTGCAAATAAATGTGGTTATATTGTTCAGAAAAAACTGTTTTATATTAACATATAGACCATTCATGCCGGTCATATTCCTGTTTTTCACAATTTTCAGCCAAACCAGGAAAAGCTCATATGGCGTTACTGTCCCAAGCCCATTTCATAAAGTTTGATTTTGAATAAAACCAATTAATTAATTAATATATTTTCCCCTTGTTTAAGTACATATTAATACCACAGATGTCTATGTAAGTCTGCTGTTTTAAAAGTCCAGGCATAATATTTTGAACCAGGGAACCCAAGTGCTATACAATATTTGGTGGCATTTTGTTTTACACAGTTGTGATTTTTAACAGTGAACCTTTACGTGATATACCTGTCTTAAACTGTCTTTTGTTGTTTGTGAAATAGGCTACATATAATACACATTTTTGCCTTAGCAGATTGTTATGTGGTGTGGTTTATCATATGGCGTGACACCATATAATTTGGTGTGACATCAAGAAATTATGAACATAAAAAGGCTTTTGGGGTCTAAATCATGCAAATCTCAATGGAACAGATATGAAATAGGGTCAGCAAAAGTCACAAGCATTTTCTCTCTTTTATATCAAGGTATGTCAAAATGAATATGAAGCTTATTGAAAGATTGAGGACAAATGCCTTACTTTGTGTATTGATGAAGAAATATACTGTAAAATGTAATACATTTGCACAAGGAAATGCTAGATCTTGATGAAGTAATGATAGAAGATTATGATACATTAACTCACATAAAAGTGAGTAAATATGAATTCCAATAGGCCTACAAAATCGAAAATATCATAGATATTTATGGGAATGGGAGAGTCAGTACAACAGGACTAAGTGATTTCCATGCCTAATATCTGACTTTTTTTTCAAAAGCTTCCGTCAACCACCCCACATAGACAAATAGTAATATAGACACATACTGTACAATAGAGACAACAATATACATATAGGCACATATCAACGTAGAGTGCAAAAAGTAATAGTGCAAAGTAGTGTACAAGATGCATATTGGAATGATAAGTATGTAATATGTAGAGAAGTGGGTGAGTGGCCAAAGTGGGGATGACCACTTGTTCAGTAGAGTGATGGCAGCGGGAAAGAAGCTGTTCTTGTGTCTGGTTGTTTTTGTGCACAGGGATCTGTAGCGCCTGCCAGAGGGGAGGAGGTTAAAGAGAGTGTGTGCACGATGTGTGGGGTCTTTGGTGATGTTCAAAAAAAAAAAAAAAAAAAATCACACACAACTTGGGCCTCAGATTTGATCAAATCAGTAAAAAACAAACAAACAGACAATTGTGTTTTTTTCATCATAAACTTTATTCTCCTTAAGGGAAGATGAGCAAAAGGATGTGTGGGGTCTTTGGTGATGTTCTCTGCCCGCTTCCTGGTCCTACCAGTGTACAAGTCCTGGAGGGAGGGCAGGGGGGCACCAATGACTTTTTCAGCTGTCCGAATTGTAGGGTAGCCAGGTGAATGGTGGGGGTTGCAGTTGGTCTGGAGTGGGGAGGGCTGTGAGTGTTTCCCTCTCCAACCTGCAGTAGAAGGCATTCGGGTCATCGGCAAGGCCTCTCCACAGTGCTGCAGAGTCGTTTGCTGAAAACCGTTTTTTGTACTTTTCAGAGTAGCTCCTTTTAGCCGCTCTGATCTCCTTGATCAATAGTCTCTTTCTGACCAAGTAGTTATAGGAATGTAGATAGGAACAGTCCACTTCTAAACAGTTCTACTAACTACGCTCCCCCAAAACCGGTTTGCCATTTGCATTCGCACTGACCAAGTGAGCCATAGAACTGGTACGAGGGGTAAGGGAGTGACCTTTTGTGATGATAACACAACAATTTCAGGTGTGATTAGATGGCAGTAGGGGCTTTCCGACCGGAGGGATTTTTGCAGTTCTTAGAACTAAACGTTCCTAGAACACTTTTTTCGTCGTGTTCCGACAGGAAAAATTTGGGGATTTTTAAGTTCCTCTGGCCTCAGTAGCATACTTTTTTAGCTCCTACTTCAGAGCAGGGTCTTTTCCCTTTTCCCTTTTCCTAGGTGTACTTGATTGGTCCAACTTATAAGTCACGCCCACTGCCAACTCGGAAACTTGCAGACAGAGCAACAACGGGACATTTTTAACAATTTTCACCATCTTATTCATCATTAAATTCACTTCTGATAACGTTTTAGGCGAGAAATTAACTGTTTAGATTTCGAATGTAGGCAGTCTTGCGAAAATTGATGCCGAATTGACAATTTGCTTCAAAGTTTTCGGAGTTGAGAACCTCCACGAAGTGACGCGACAGCCGTTGACGGTTCGTTTGTTTAAATATCACAACACATGTCCATCATAAGATTAACGGGAACCTGTGGTTAACTGTCTTTTCGGAGTTAAACTCCACAAGCGTGTCCTGCGGCTCGCCGACCGTCTCACACACACACACACACACACACACACACACACACACAGTCACACACACACACCACAGCGTAGCAGGCAGAGGCGGGGTCTGTTCCGAGTATAATAAAGCCCCGTCTGTGTTGAGCAAAACATTACGTGAATTACTACGAGAATGGACGTGCATTTAATATAGGAAAAGTGCACAAGTATTAGCATCATTTGTTGTTGTTGTATGTGGCGCTAAGGTCTAGTGACGATGCTATAAAGACCGTTGCCGTGCTTGCGTCACTCCCTTACCCCTCCTACTAGTCCCTATGGCCACTTGGCCAGTGGGAATGCAAACGGAAAAAAAGATTTTGGGGGAGAGTAGTTCTTAGAACTGCTTAGAAGTGTACTTTTCCTCTAAAAAGTACAAGTACTATCCGGTCGGAAAGCACCTTGTGTTATAATAACAAAAGGTCTGCACTGGCACCACAATATTTTGTTATGATACCACAGCCATTTAGCCTGCTGCTGCTCTTTTTAATCAAGCAGGTAGGCCTACCTTCATGCGTGCATGTACAAATAACTATAGTAACCCACTTTTCTATTAAATATTTTTTTGATATCAAAGTAAAACACAACACAGCAAACTTTAGAGTGCAAAGATAAACGTAAGACCTGTTTACAAAAGTAGAAGGCATGCTAAACAGTGAAGTTAATATAATATTAAAAAGTGCAAGTGCAAGAATAACTATTTACATGTGCATATGAACTATTTACAAGTGCATATGTGCGGCAAAACTATTTAAGTTTACTATTTTAAGTGCAGAAACCACACACACGCGCACACACAAACACACACACACACACACACACACACACACACACACACACACACACACACACACACACACACACACACACACACACACAGAAGGTGGCCCTGAAGTAGGAGCTGAAAGAGTTACAGGAACTGCAGTCAGAGGAACTTAATAATCCCCAAATTGGTCCAGTCATAACACGAGAAAAAAAGGGTTCTAGGAACTGCAAAAATCCCTCTGGTCGGAAAGGGAATATGAGTTATAATATAACAATAATATAATATGTTTCTGATTGTTTTATACAGAGTCCTGTCTCCGTTGCTGTAGGCCTCCTCCTTGGCCTGGCGGAGTTGGCTCAGTCTTGCAGTGAACCATGGTTTACTGTTGTTGAAGTTGGGGAAAGTATTTGTTGGCAGCGGTACACACGCTCCTTCACAAAAACTAATGTAGGATGTCACAGTGTCAGTAAGTTCGTCCAGGTCACCGTCCAAGTGGGAATGAGATGAATCAAGCAATGATCAGAGCGACCAAGAGCCGTGCGGGGAACAGAGTGGTATGTGCCTTTAAGAACTGTGTAGCAGTGATCCAATGTGTTATTGTCTCTGGTGGGACAGTTTATGTGCTGTTCGCACAGCTATTCTAGATTCTAGTCAATGATGCTACACTGTTAGCTACGTCACTAATGAAATTAGATTCACTAGTCATTCTTCTTTTATATAATTTCTATTATTGAATCATTTAATTAATCAGAATTTTTAATCTTCCCTCCTTTAGTTACACCATCTTTCTAAAACATTTTTACATAACTATCCTGGCTTTTTATTTTTTCACATTGAATAGGCTTTTTTGATGTAATGGAGTGTGCTTATATATATATATATATATATTTACATTGCCTGCATGCTGTAGTGTTTATGCCAGCACTTTACTTGCTTTCTAGGCCAGTAAATTATCCACAAACCATAAACCACATGACACAAAATATCAAACCTCCAGAGGCTTTAATCAGATATTTGCGTGTTAATGTTACAGCAGATGATGATCTACACTAGAGTAACGTTGAGAATTAGCAATCCCTCAAACCTGTTAAAATGTTTCTGCTAAACTGAGACACATGTACTGCATCACTTCTTCATAACAAACCTGGTGGTTCACTGTGTTTGGTAGGCCAATGAAAATATATATTTCTTTCTCTTTTACAGCACAATTTCACTTGTCCAAACACTAACTTTAATTGTGGAAGTTATTGTCTTGGACACTCTTCCCTTCTCAGCATGTGGATCCCCTTACATTGTTAACTGCTTTCCAAACAGTTGTTAACCACCATGGAACAACCATACTCCACTGATCCCCTGGCTGTTGAAATGACCAAATCACAAGGCTGTAACCATAGACTTTATTACCTGTTAAGAAAAAAAATCTTTCTCACCTTGTGTGTCAATTCTAACAGGGTGTTTACAATTCTTACTCAAAAAAAATAAATCAGACATAACTTGGGCCTCAGATTTGATCAAATCCGTAAAAAAAAAAAAAAAACATATAAATATACATACGTATTAGTACCACACAGTCTTGATTTAAAAAAAAATAAAAAATCTGACAATTATGTTTTTTTCATCATTAACTGTTTTCCAACTTTATTCTCCTTAAGGGAAGATGAGCAAAAGGTGTAACTGTGCATACAGTCTGCAAGAGTGTAGCATAAGAGGACAGTTAATAACTGCACTGTAATTAGGAGTATCAGTAATAACAATAACAAGAATATTGAGAATCTGTTATTTTTCATAAAAAGACAATGGAATACACAGAGTATACATGAAGACAAGCAGCCATTTGTTAGACTGCTTGAACATTTTGATTGGGTAGAGATAGCTTATGCACAAAAACATGGCAGCAGTGTCCCAGGTCAGCGTCCCACGTCACGTTTCATGTTTTTTTTAGGTTGTAGTAGTTCACTTTTGCGCAGTGCCACAACAATCTAAGCCTAACAACAGTCCCTGTTAATGATTCCTACAAATTAAACATCCTGTTAACTTGATGAAACCATTTCAGGTTACATCATAATTTGAATGAATATCACTACGTGCAACGGGCGAGTGTGGTGACAGGAAATGTTAAGTCATCGTACATTACAGAAAGAGAACAAATATTTTCTCAGGCCTGGATTTTAATCCAAATTTGCAGACTTTGTTGAGCATTGAGGTTATGGTCCATTCAGCACTAAAGGTGACCTGGGACACAGACAGTGATTTGGTACTTGTTAATTTGAGTTCCTTTAGTTTTCATATACACTTGACACAGGACGTATTTCCCTTTTACAGATGAAAAAGTCTTTTCTATCTATTTTATGTACAGCATACTGCAATACAATAATGCCTCAGATTGATAATGTGGATAACATTTGCAATAGGTATAATGAAAGTAGTAATAATATGTATGAAAAGTTCTTTTAAAAAAAGATTGATAACAGTACCTATCAGCCATTTTTTTTTTATCACACAATTGTTATTTCCAACAAGTTGGGCTGTCTTTGCTACTATTGGAGAATAGCAGACTGTCTTTCTTTGAACAATAACAAAACAAAATAGGACAAAACTCTGTTAGGACTTTTCTCTCTGTTCCCTTCACATTCATGCATCACTTTGCTTTCTCTCTGAGTTTTCACACGTTTCTGTTGGTAGAAAAATACATACATATAATATATTAAAAAAAAAAAAAAGTACAATAATGATGACAAACATAGACATGAAGTACAAGCTTCATCAAGTGCTTTCTTTATGATCCCACCCACCCCACAAACCCCTCTTTTCGCTCTTATTTTTTTCATCTCACTCTGCTGCAGATTCGTATTTAGTGCATTCTTGAACAGGTCCGTCTCTCTTGATCAATACTTTGGGCTCCGACAAAGTTGGTTCCTCAACTCCTCGCTGTCTGAGGGGAGGTGAGCGTAAGTAAGGACATCGTGATTTGTAAAGTGAACACTTTGAGATTCAGCCCCAGCTTTTAGCCTGATCCAATAATATACCTCATTTTCTTTCTCCTGTCCCTCTTCTCTGTTGTCAGAGATGTCATTCAAAAGCTAAATTCAAACTTATTTACTTAGTTCTTTCCCTACAGTCTTCCCTCGTTGATTTCTTGTCTTGTTTCTCCCCCTCGTTTTGGCTTGAACTAAATAATGGAGTATGTTCAGATTAATGTGATCTGACTGTGTTAAAAAATGTCACCATTCTCTGGACCGTAACTGTGCAGAGAGTAGTGTCATTTTTATTTTAAAGATACTTTACATCTTCATCCTCCAATGGTGCCTATTGCAAACAATGCAATAAAAAAAACAGAGCAGGGTCACCAGTGAGCCTCTTTTATCAAAATACTCCGAGGAGGACTGCTGGTTTTGGATCAGTGTGTTAAATGTGTTTTACAAAGCAAGTAAGTTGATCACTGATCTATTGACCTATAGTTGAAAAAAAAGGTGAATTAATTCAGGTCTGGATTTAATTACTATCTCATTCATAATGATATAAAAGCCAAAAGTGATCCAGATTATGTTTTGGTTAAGTCTTGGCTCCAGTCTGAAGTATAATAAACCACCTGTATCAGTGTGTCCTAGACCAGCATTTCTACTAAGAGATCCTTGGCACAAGTGGGCTCAGGAATCGAGAAGCACATTGTAAAATATCTGTGTTCTAACAAGTAATTGAATGTTGCACTCAGCATTAGAGCTTCTTAGAATGAAGGAAAAGACCTGGCATTGGGTGAATTTTACTTGTATATTTGAACATCACATTGGTAAAGTTTCCACCCTATAAGCCATTTTTTTCCTTGCTGAAGAAGACTATAATACTGAATATAGTTAACCGTTACTTGTATAGATCTTTTTACGCTGCTGATGCAATTAGTAATTCCATGAACAGAGCGAGAAGACGCAGCCTATGAGTTCATGTGCTCCACCTGTATGGCTGATGTGGAGACGGTGAGGCAGAGGTCTTTGTGGGCCACTGGCAGGTCCGCCACAGTGACTGGTTTGTACTGGATCTCGCCAGCTGACACCGTCTTGTACTGGTGCAGGTCAAACGGGCATTGAACCACAGCTTCTGTGGGCTGCTGGTAGCTGCCTGGGGGCCCAGGGTTAGGGTTCTGGGTGTTGTTGTTGTTAGGGTTGGTCTGGCTTTGGAGCTGGCCCGCTCTGCCCACACCTCCTCCACCAGCACCTCTCCCTCGGCCGCGGCCTCGGCCCCTGCCTCCGCCTGGCGTAAGGCCCTGGGCCTGCTGAGCAGCTACTGTCGCTGCCACTGTTAGCGGGTCGGGGTTGTGCTTCCTCATGTGTTTCATTAGATACGTCTCCTAGAGTTGGGGAGCGAGAGGGAAGTAGAAGACATGATGTCAGAACTACATTCATGCTCTAATCCTGTATATTCTGTCAACTCTGTCCTTATGCGTCTTCTTTTGTCAGAGTAAGACCAGAGTCAGCACATTGTGTGAATATTAGGTCTGATGTGTGATTGACAAGTCTGCGAGCTTACTGAGGTATAGGAACGGTTACAGAGGCCACAGGAGAACAGCTTGGCATGTTTGACGGTGTGTGTGGACAGGTGCACCTCCAAGCTGGCAGCATCTGTGTAACCGCGGTTACAGTTGTGGCATTTGTACGGCTTGTCTTTGTTGTGCTGCCGACGGTGAGACTGTGGGGAGAATAATTACTGACATTAGCCCAATGAATGAATCAATCAATCAATAATGTTTTCCAAACACACAGTGCTTCAAAATCTGATGTTGACAGTACCACAAAAATATCTTTAGGAGCCATTGGATGTTATATTTTTTAACAAACTTTTATTCTTCAAACAGTGGAAAAAATAATTTGATTGGCCAATAAGAACATAGCTTGATCTTGACTTCACTGAAAACATTTTAAACTCCTTTAAGACAGATTTTTTTCCCCGAAGCTTTCATGGAACCTAAATATAAAGTTCACGTTTTTGCCAACAAAGACAAAGAACAGGTAGGCAAATCAAAGTCTTACTTTGCCACTAGGTCAGTAGCAAGAATCAAACCTGTGAATGTGTTTACCTGTAGGTTGGACAACTGAGTGAAAGCTTTTTCACAGCCAGGATGGTTACACTTATACGGTCGGTCACCGGTATGAATCCTGAAAAATCACAGTTAGGCACACCATTAGTTAATTACAATATGCATTATACTATATTGCTGCACTTGGAGAAAGAAAATGAAAACGAGTGAGGTGCATTCATGTTTTCAACACATTGTATATACAGCAGTGTTATGCCAATTCAAATGCAGTGTGCTTATTCCTTCTTAGACATATATCACTTACCATCATTCAAAAACTAAAGTGAACATATTAAGGGTATTTTAATTGCATCATTTCATTGAATAAGATCGTAAATTAGTAGCTCAATCCCTTGCTTTCCCCTACTTAACCTTCCCCAAAAAGGCAATTCCTTTTGGTAGGTTGTTTTATTTTTATGTGTATAGATCGGAGTTGTGAAAACATCCGTGGTCACTTGTACCCCTTAAAAGGTTTTAGACACACTTTACCCATGATTAGGCAAGAAGAGTGGAACACGGCTCTGGACTGGCAAATGTGGCATCATTAAAAAATGTACAGCATTAAGCCACCCAAGGCAGGAAATTACTATAAATCAGGTCTTGGCTGTGGTTGATAGGTAACCTGTTTTCGATATGACGCCACTTTAATGTCTTAGTTTGGCAACTCAGATTTGATTTATTAAAAAAAGATACTGTGACAAACCTCTCGACTACACAGCATGCCACCCAAACTAACGTGCAAAAAGATGCAAACAACCACAATGTCACAACTCTCTACACACCTGCCCCCATACATGCACACGTAAACACACAACCGGCCATTCAGACCCACCCAGCCCAGCCCGGACCAGTACCGTGTGTGCTGCTGTAGGTGACTGAGCTGCCTGAATGTTTTCTGGCAGTAGGAGCAGGCGTAGGGCTTGGCCCCGGTGTGGATGCGGATGTGCTGGGACAGGTAGCTGGAGTTGGCAAACGACTTGGAGCAGTGGGGGCACTTGTGGGGCTTGGCCTCAGTATGGTTTCTAACACGGGTAACCAGGATTGGAGGGGTGAGGAGGAGGAGGGAGAGAAACAGAGAGAGAAACAGCGAGAGATTTTTAAGCTACAGCATGACCAAACTTCACAATAAACTGAAGACCAAATCATGCGTTAAAGTTAACAGGATCTGGGATCCGTTGATAATAAATCACTAGGTTTGAAAGTGTGCTCTTTGTGCTGTGTCTGAGTTGTGAAAACACAGAACAAAAACATACAGCAGGCACAGTCATGCTTTTCTCTCTCTCTCTCTCTCTCTCTCTCTCTCTCTCTCTCTCTCTCTCTCTCTCTCTCTCTCTCTCTCTCTCTCTCTCTCTCTCTCTCGCAGTCTCTCTCTCTCCATTGCTGTGCCCTGCTTTGAGTGCAGTGTGAGTGTGTCTATGAATGTCTGGCTTTGCTGCAGCCAAATTGAAATGTAAATTCAAGATGAGTGGCAGGCCAGTGGAGCGCATCTTCCTGTTTAAAATGAATGGCCTGAATCCCCAAGAAGCCCCGGTGCATGGCAATAAGGGAAATGAAAACATATGGGAGGTGAATGACAAGGTCAAACGTAAAATTAAAACATTTATCAGAGTCTTGATGGCATGACTCAGGGACAGGAGCTTTTATCACTTACATCGTCACACATACTTACGTGTAATACAAGTAAAAGCGCTTTACAGCTTTATCCGTTTTGGAAATATGATCATGAGGGTGTATAAAACATGTGGGCTGACTCAGGGCAGTAAAAGAATGGCAAAGGCAAAGAGGAGCTTGTATTGTCTTAAAAAAGGAAATTATCATACATAGTTAGTACACAATGTGTATACTCACACTTGTATGATTAAAATAACAGACCTAGGGCCATATTTTAACGATCTAAGAGCACGGCGTGAAGCACCTGGCGCAGGTGCGTTTAGGGCGTGTCTAAAACCACTTTTGTTAGTTTGACGGCGGAAAAAAGGGTCCGTGCGCCAGGCGCATGGTTCAAAAGGGTTGTACTTAGTGTCTTAATTAATTCATAGGTGTGTTTTGGGCATAACATGCAATAAACCAATCAGAGTGTCATCTCCCATTGCCTTTAAAAGCCAGGCACGTTTGGACCTTGGCGCATTACCTTGCTATTATGATGACGGATCTGCACCGTAATATTTTTATTTGTAATCTTTTGCATGTTTGTGTGCTGCTGCGCTCTCCTGTGTGTGTATCAAGCATAGTGTGTGCGCGCTGTGCATAAACCTAGGCGCATTTTTCTAACGCACTGTTAAAATAACAATGAAATGCTGCGCTATTGACTTTAGACCAGGTTTTTGTTGGTCAATGGAGCGCTCACTTCCCGCTGCCTCAAGATAGCTACACGGCCAGAATGCACCTGAACACACCTCCCTGTACAACCAGCACACCCATGGGCGCAGGTGCATTTGCTATTTAAACGACGTGGGCAGTGGGCGGGAAATTGACAACTGCGCCGGGTGCAAAATAGGGCCCCGACTCTCCAGATGACAACATTTTCACTATTTAATAATCAAGTTTGTCATTTGTAAACAGTGCCATTATCTCCTCAATGTTATTTTAGCCAAAATTCTATTTTCACTGCTTTTTTAATGGAGGTGGTTTAACATTAGAAATCGTTAAAAAAAAGAGTGAAAGTGAAAGGTCTCCAGAAGGTGCCTCAAACAAAAGAGGGGATCTTTGAAGGAGTTGTGTGAAAGCAGAGGTGGATCCAGAGAAAACAGAATAAATATGATAAGCCAAGCTTGCGATAGTATCACCATCAGGATAAGAAAGTTAACGCCACCACCTGCTAAACGGAGGTATATATTTCGGTGGTAACTGGAACTGTAAGTTGACCTCCTCTGCAAACACTGTAGCATGCATCAACCCGGGCTCTTTTGTATTCCGCGAAGGCTTGTAAACTGTCAAACTGAATGATTAAGCTGCCGTCCTGTCCTGATCATTAATCAGTTACCTGAAAGGAACCAATCTTCATTGATAAATACATTAAGTTTCCTACAGTTGTTGTACCTTCAAAGGTGATGTTTAGACTGTGCAACCAGATATTTCTGAACTGTCAACACTCTCCCAAAAGACTCTGACACATCCCCAACTCACCACCCCTTCCTCCCTTCATCAGTCACCATACACAGGCCAACACATGTGCTTTACCAACAGAAGCCACAAGCACAAGCAGGCGCGCAAACAAACACACCAACACCCACACACCACTCAGTCCAGTACCGTGTGTGCTGCTGTAGGTGACTGAGCTGCCTGAATGTTTTCTGGCAGTAGGTGCAGGTGTAGGGCTTGGCCCCGCTGTGAATGCGGATGTGCTGGGCCAGGTAGCTGGAGTTGGCAAACGACTTGGAGCAATGGGGGCACTTGTGGGGCTTGGCCTCTGTGTGGGACTTGGCGTGGATCTGCATGTCTGACTTGCTGAAGAACGTCACTGCACACATCCGACACCTTGGCAAGTGAGGAGTAAGAGAGAGAAGAGAACCTTCATTGGAATTTAACGTAGGCTTATAGTACTTCCCAGCACTGCACACTAGTGGGCTTGCCACCAGTTTCTCTTTAATGACCACTGACAAGCAAAGAAAACCCCCTCCTACAACCGCGATGGCTGCAGCTGATTGGATGAACGTGACAGGTGGGGCTGGCTGCTTCCTGGTTTCAAAACCGACCATAATGGCGGCTCGTTCGGAATACAATCTCTTATTTTACGGAAATAGTTCACCGAAACGTGTTTCTGAAAACATTTTAATCCAGAAATTCGTCAGCTTGCTAGAGGCGTCGAGCTGAGCCGGCCTCTCCTCATTTGCATAAAGTTGCCTGGATTCAACTTTATGCAAATGAGCACTGCACGGCTGCTCCCATAGAAAAGAATGGGAAGCGTTGAAATGACGCTGACAATGGAGTCTATAGTGTCTGTTTCAGCAGATGACCTGTTCGAAATGTTCAATAAAAATCTATGATGCCAAAAACAACAATGCTTTTCTCTGAATATGTTTCAACTACCTGTAGGATTTGGGCCCATCTTTGTTGGTATGCTCATCCTCATCATTTGACAGGTCGTATGGGTCAGCGGTGTGGTGCTAACACAACAACAACAACAACAACAACAACATATTAGTTGTGATTAAAGGCACAAACATCGACAATCCATGTTGTGTAGACAGCTAAAGACAAACGACTATAAGCAAAGAATACATCAGACCCTCACCTGTCCACCAGCAGCGAGGTGTGCCAATATTAGTGCATCACTTCCTGGAGGGAGGACCCCACCCACTCTGCCCAACATCTGTTTGCTCTTCCTGCCTCGCTTTGATGGAGTGGGCATGACAACTGCAGGAGGGATAGCAATGTCCTGCTTCTTCTCTGGAAACAAGAGAGAAGTAAAAAGAAAGGAGGTGAGTGCCATGTGAAGACAGCATCCATTACATGGAAAAATCTGACAAAATCGGTCCCACACGTCACATACATGAGTTGTTATGATGGGGGTGCTGCCTTGGTCAGGAGTAATACCAAATCTCACAAAAGAGTATGGCCATACACACGTGTGTGTACGCTTGCATTTTGTATGAATGTCACAACACAGAAAAAGTCAGAAATAAATAAATGGTGGGTGGAAAACAAGAATTCAAATGAAATGAGATTTGTGTGTCTGTCCTTCGATTAATTTTGGTCTCACCTCAGGAGTGTTGTGAATTCAAAATACTGCGGAAAAACAGGCTCTTATTACATCAAACTAATAATAATTCTATCAATTCTCTTCTATCAGTTTGTGTCATGGTGCCCTTGAGTGATGTGCTTAGTCCCACCTAATCCACTAGAGCAGCTTGATGGCCAACGATGTGTACAGTGGGCAGGTTTTAGCTGTGAATTTTACTGTGCAAATTGCAAAGCAAGGCATTGCTGAATAAGCTAATATATTCCTCAAACAAAAAGGTGTGTAAAAAAATGAACTTTGACAATACTTATACCATGTTTTTAACCAACTGCTGTTTGACTTAACACGTTGAAATGACTGAAGTGACGGTGAACTGCGCCCGTGTTTTACCTGTATGTGAGGGGTGCACTGCAGATACTATCATGGTGGTGGCAGTGGGGTGTCCGGCTACAAATGACTGCGTGGAGGCAGTGGGGACCAGTGTGCCTTGAGGGGTGGTGATCACTAACCCGGCTAAGAGGAAAAGAGAAACTGTGATCTGGCTGTTGGTCAAAACAAACATTTTACATTAGGATACCATTCCTACTAAAAGCAGCTAGCAATAGGTCCAAATAACCTTCATTACCAATATTTAAAGCCACACAAATACTTATACCTTAGGTATAAGGGTCGAAACCACAGCATTAACAGACTTGTCATGATGCTTAATTGTGAACAAATGATTCAGATCAATATTCTTTAACAACCTATATACCTTAAACTGCCCCTTAGACACTGAGGGCCCTATTTTAACGATCTAAGCGCCTGGCGCAGGCTCTGTTTAGGACGTGTCCAAATCCACTTTTGCTAGTTTGACGGCGGATAAAAAAGGGCGCATGGTTCAAGAGTTGTACTTAGTGTCTTCATTAATTTATAGGTGTGTTTTGGGCGTAACATGCAATAAACCAATCAGTGTTATCTCCCATTCCCTCTAAAAGCCAGGCGCGTTTGTACCTTGGCGCATTGCTATTATGATGGCCGATTTGCACCTTAATATTTTTATTTGTAACCTTTTGCATGTTTGTGTGCTGCTGCGCTTCCCTGTGCGTGTAACAAGCATAGTGACTGCGTGCTGTGTATAAGCCTAGGCGCATTTTACTAATGCGCTGTTAAAATAACAATGAAATGCTGCGTTATTGACTTTAGACTAGGTTTTTTGTTGGTCAATGGCACGATCACTTCCCGCTGCCTCAAGATAGCAACACGCCAAGAATTCACCTGAACACACCTCCCTATAAGACCAGCACACCCATGGGCGCAAAGATAGGCGCAGGTGCATTTGCTATTTCAACGACGTGGGCGCTGGACGGGGAACTGACAACTGTGTCTGTCTTAAACTAGCAAAGACACTTGCGTTGGGCTTTGCTCTGCGCCGGGTGCAAGGTAGGGCCCAAAGACTTTTATTAATAGAAGGAAAACTGTTTAGATCAAGATTTGTAGCAGCTGCAGTTCAATGTTTATGGTGTTCCTCCTGACTCACATGCACCCATCTTATAGTAATTCCAACAAACAAATATGATGATACAGAAATGTAAAATGGAGTGGTGGATGCCATGATTGGGCAGGAAAAAAACAGCCTACTCACCTGCAGTCATGATACCTGTCGAGGGAACAGGCACAACGGTGATGTTCTGGGTCGTGTGCGACTGGTGCAGGTGTCCCCCGAGCGCACTCATGCCGCCAGCCCCACCTAGTCCTGCTGTGCTCCCACCTCCTTCCTGTTTGGGGACCAACCGCAACCCGGACCCTGCGTCCACTGAGCCGGGGAGTGCGAGCACAGCCGTGGGGTAGTGGGGGGAGGAGGTGGTAGACGCAGAGGAGTGAGAGTAGGAGGGCATGTTGGTCTTCTCTGGACCCAGCTGCTCCTTTGCCTTGTTCAGGAACATGGCGTTCTCGATCTAGATAGGGATGAGTAGAGGGGCGGGCCGGAAGGTAAGAGGAATGAAAGGAGGAAGGGTGAAGTAATAAAGAGAAAAAGAGTGCGAGATGGGTGAGGGTAAAACATTGGGAGATGTAGGATAAGAGGAAGTGAGAACAGGGAAGGAAGATGAAGGTTGAAATGCAAGGGGAAGGAGGCCATGAGAGATAAGGAAGACAGGTGAGGTGTAAAGAAAGAAAGAAAGGACAAGAAAAGAAGTGGTATGACGGTAAACAAGGTGAGCCATGTGTATGAAGTAAGAAGGCCACGCAGATTGGAAGAAGATGAAAAGGAAGAGAAAGGAAATAAGAGGAGGAAAGGGAATAAAGAGGAAAGGATGGAAAGGTAGGTAGATACAAGGGTGGAGGTGGAGAACAGGAATCAAGGATGGGTTAGGTTTACATAAGGAAAAAAACCCCGGAGCAGACGGAGGTGATGGAGGCGGCAAGGAAGATGGGTGAGGCAATAAAGGTAACACAGAAAATGTGTGATAAAGAGACAAAGAAAGTAAGAAGAGAAAGGGGAAGAAGACAAAGCAAGGGGATAACGGGGGAAGACGTTGGTAGAAAAAGAAGTTTAAGTTAGCAGCAGGATGGGGAGAGCGAAGAATGGGAGTTGATAATGAGTTACATCCATGTAGGGAGAAGACAGCGGATGAGAAGGAAATAGGAGAGAAGAGAGAACGAAGGCAATGTGAGATGCAAAAAGGAACCGAAAAAAAGGGAACAAAGAGGGGTTGAAGAGATGAGAGGGACAGGAGTGATCATATGATTAAGTGAACCCTCCCCATGTCAAGAACTCATGTTCAAATAACTTTTATGTGAGATTAAGCCAACTTCACTGACTAAGCGAGCATTGTTCGGTTGTGTTATTACATGTTCAGGGTCAAACGATTGTCTGGTGTTATGTCATGTTTGAAGTACTTCCATAAACAGTCAATATGATAATCTCCTCCTGGGTATCTTTTGACAGCACATACCACTACACCATGTGTATTTCAAGACAATTCCAACAATAAGGTTGTCTCTACCTGTCCTTGTACAGTGGGGACGGGAGACCAAAAGTATGATGAGTTGAAATGGGAATCGTCCATTATTTCTGTAATTAAAAAGCAACACACTTAGAAAACACCTGTCCTCCTCCTCTTCCTCCTTCTTACTATGCTTATTACTTTCATGTGAAACGAGACCATGCGTGGCTGCATTTCAATCATCTTAGTTTGTTTCCTTCTATGATCCTCTCCTCTGTTTGCTGAGACACTGAACAGGTTTCAGGATCAGTGTTGAGTACGAGCTCTATCAGCCTACAGTATGCTTCTACATTTTAATTGTGGCTGGTAAACGTGTCTACTATATCAGCCACTTTGCTAGGCAAGTAACCATTGTTTTAAGGGATTCCAGTCCAGAAGTTAAAGATGGCTGTCACACAACTGACTGTTTGAAAGGAAATGTGTTTAGGTTTATGATGTTTCATTCATGATTCATGATGTATGATGATATATATATATATATATATTTTTTTTTAAATATTTTATTTGACCATATTTACAGAGAAGAGGATGTGAAAGGAATCAGTCAAAGATGTTCAATCCCAGGGGGGGGGAATGAATATTTAAAAGAAAAATCTACAGGAGGATAGAAGAGACAAGAGTTGAGAAATGATGATAATCAGTCTTTGAGGCTTTTGATAATGTTTTGTAACACAGCCCATGCACTTCCTCACTAGTCTCCTACACAGTTTGCATTGCAATTAACAAATTACACAATCTTTGAGTGGTTACTTCATCAGCGTTGAGTCTAGTTTTGGAGTGCAACCCACTGCTGTGTCAAAATGTTGTAACTATTTATCGCCTGGAAAATGTAACACAGAGGCATGTCCTTCCAAACTCGATGCGAGTACAGTAGGGGTTGAAAATAATTCTTTCTGAGAATGCATATGGTTTGTTGAAGACAACACTCACTGTTTAAAAGACTACTGTTTATCTTTTCATTATCAAACCTCTGATCTTCTGTTTCCCGATCATCTCCCACTGACACATAGGCAACATGTTTTCTGTAGCACAAAGAGGGAAGTTTCATAGTTTCATTGTTCTATTTTGGCATGCATTTGCAGTTTATTTCCACATACTTTGCTACTGTTACAGACCAAGCGTGACATACGCTTTGAGGTTTGGTTTTCTGTATGCATGTGAAGATTGTGAATGCCATGCATAGCCACATTGCTCACATACATAGAAAAGCAAGCATGTTATTGTTAGTAATGCTGAACTGATATTTAGTATAACTAATAACTGTTAAATTCTTTAGGGGAGTATATGCCCACGGAAAATTAACCTCAACATAACAACATAATACACTTATAAAATAATGTTAACTCTGAAACAACTGAGGTAACGATATATTTCATGCAAAACATCCAGTGCAAAACTCAAGGCATGTTTTATGTTGTTTTCGTGAGCCTCCTCTCCCCCCTCTACTATCTACAAATACATGATTGGGCAAGCTTCTGAGGCAAATTAATTAATTTTCCACAGGCTGCAGCTATCTGACAATTTAGAGCCATTATTAGTGTAACACAAAGTCAATGTGTTAGTGCTCTGAGAGCCATGTTTGACGAAGGACACTAGCTGTCTCCAAAACTGTTGTACTGCTAGCTGCGGGCTGACGTTAGCAGTGATAGATTATAATTCTTGTTAAAACGAATTTGTCATAAATCATTTAAAACAGGAAGCCCCTTGCAAAGCACTCAGCATAGAGGCGTTACACTGCACCTAACCAGCTGCCAAGAGCTTAATGAGATATCTGGGTTGTAAACAAACATGGCTAGCGTTAGCTGGTTAACGCAACAAGACTAGGGGGAGCTAGCTAACTTGCCTCCATTAATTTTCTCCTTTTGTTCGCTGGCTTGCTCTAGCTACATACAAGGAGGCCTGTATATTGATATGCTTAACTAGCTTGCCGCTAAGTAAATACAAACAGCCTTGCTCGCTACGCTTCCATTCCTCACTCCCTGCTCATCTCGCTGAGAGAAAATAAAAAAAGAGAAAAAAAAAAGTCTCGAATAAAAAAAAAAACGAAGACAGAAAAAAACGTCGACGCCGTCGCTACTGTAGGAGACGCAGCTTCATGCAGACTTCCGGCGGTTGGGACGACGGTGCTCTCAGACACACTGAACAAAACAGTTAATTAACAACGGACTAATAACTCCTGTGTTCATTACCGGTGAAATCGATTCCCAGTCAACCCCCCCGGAGCCTCCTCGGGTCGGGACAGTTGGGAAACTTTGTCCAAATCCTCCCCTCAAACCCCTCAGATATGGCTTTTTTTTTTTCTTCCTTTTTTTCCTTTTTTTCCCCCTCCAGCTCTCCTCAGCAGAGTCAAGTCAGTCAGAGGCAAACAGTTGCGTTTCCGGTCACATCTTTTAAAAATAAAACCCATATTGATAACTTCCATTGCTTTTTAAGTAAAAAAAGTACCAATGTTAAATTCTAAAATGTATTCACGATACAAGTGGACATTGTAATAAAATACAACAACTGTCAGTTATCATTTACCTGAGAACATTTATGCAAATAATATATTGACTATCTACTTGTCAGCAGGTGCTGCTCTCCATTTGTAATGAAGGCTGTTGTTCAACAAAGTGTTTTGAATGTTGTTCTATACACATAAATGCCTGTATTTCTCAGGCGGTTTATGTCTTAATTTTGAAGACAACATCCTCCTACTTCCTGCATTAGTTCGGCTATCTCTAGCTAACTTGACACAGCTTCCAACGTCCGTACAGTGGTTTCCGGTGTATTAATGATCCTGCAGTGTGTGGTTAGTAGATACATCACTAAGATGAACAATTAATATGTAAATGTTGGTCTTAGATTGGACGCTATATGGCTATATAATTCAGCATATGCAGTTCTCAAATTCATTTAAATAGCCACCATTTAAAAATACCCCATTTGCTGCAGTGTTCTTGCATCCTTACTATATAGTATTATTTTTCATTTGCATGTAGCTTAAATGTCCACATCAGCTGATATAGAGTTTATGTCACATAAAATGACCCACGTTTGTTATCATGGCTTTAGCATTAGGGTGAGAACAAGGGCTGTGTTACATGGTTATTAGTTTGAATCCCCAGACAAAAATAAATAAATTGAGATTCAACAACAGGAACAACTGCGCCAGCAACTTACTCTTGGGCAAGGCACTGTGTTCCAGTAGAGCTACCCAGTGCAAACAGTAGAACACTGCAGCTCCCAGGGAAGTGCAAGTGTGAACTAGACACCTAAAATCAACATTCAGTGACAGATCAATGAAAGGAAAACCTTAAAAATGTGTAGGAAAAAAAAGTTTATTAGGCCATGCATGTGACAGCTTCTCCATATGAACATTATGCTGTTACAATTCAACACAACGTGCCCATTGATGAAAACAAATAAAAAACTGGCACAAATAAGCTTAAACCAAGCACAAGTCAAATGTATAAACAGAAGTACATGAGTTAAACAGGAATACATAAAGACTAATAAGTAACATGTATCAGTTAAATATAGGATATAATTATTCTGTTTTTAGAAATAGTAAAGGACATACATGGTTTCCCTTTAGCAATTTAATGACAGCTTTAATTTGTAGAGTTATGTAGAATAACAATTTCCAGAAAAGAAAATCTGAAGCTGAAGTTCACAGACAGTAATTAAAAAGCAACAATGTGCCATTATCCTTGGCCGAACTTCACTGCTGAGTTGAAATAACACAGAAAACTCTTCAAAACGGATTATAGCGTAAATACATTTATAGTGAAACACTGCTGTTAGTAAAAGTTAGTTGTTAATGGTTACCTGTGAAGATAACAGTGCTACACTGATACTGCATTAAATATCAAATATTTATATATATATATATACTGTATAAATACATCTATATCCACGCGTAGTGCCACTTCAGAGTATGATTACACTTAAAACTGAATTTCAGAGGAACAAAGATCACATTTCCTTTTCTAAAGCTAATGAAAAAAATCTCCTCCTACTTTGGTAATTCCACAGTAAAGTACAGCGTCCTGACTTAAAACATATGCAAGAATAAATTACAGTTAAAGTGGGACTGACAGGTATGGATATGCATGCAAAATAACCTTCAAATAAATTAAAGTTACCTTCAGAAAAACTATTTCAATACATTTGATTTGGCTGTGCTGTAATCAGCAGGGCAGCGAACACAGTGACTGACGGACAAACAGTGAGGTGTTTAGTTGTATCATGGAGGAGAAATAAAAGGACCATTATGGTTACATTTAGCGCCATACATCATACAGCTCAGTCAAACTAAATCGGACATGCAATTCTAAATCTAAAGATTCCTAAATGTTTAAATACCTTTTGATGTCTTGCTGATACAAATCAACATTTTGCCCCAGAGCGTTGGAGGTGACAGTGTAATTGGGGTTATGATATAAGGCAAGTTGCAACACGTTTTAGGAACACTAACACTTCAGAGCTAAACCCTCACTAGCGTATCATTCTGCGTGACAGATGCATCGACTATAAGATGATAAATCACAAATATACATTGCAAGAGATTTTAACCTCCTTACAATGGATTGTTTGATATTAACTTTGTATCATAAAGTAATAAGTTAACACATAAGTACATTACACAATACATCCTTTTCCCTGAAGTACAAGCTGACATCATCTGACAATCAGTAATCTAACAGTAATCTGACTCTTTAGCATCGCCTTTGAAAAACAACAATGATACATAGTTCAGCATTTCAATACAGTTATCTCACAGTTAGACTGTGGTATTCCCATTGCTACCATAATAAAGCTATACTTTGCACCACATTTACCTTTAGTTCTACAAGCTACACCTATTATTAGATTATTATTAGAGCTGCTACACAACTTGCTATAATAACATAAATGGTGCCACTTTACTTAATGTATACATTTAGTACAGTGTATGCATTACTGGGCTACAGGGTGGCAAAGTCTCAAAGGAACCTGAACCATAAGATCCAGGTTCAAGCTCAATTTCTGGCCTAGATCCTTTTTTTTTTTGTTTAAGTGTCCTTGGGAAAAGACAGAATCCCTGACCTGTGACCCCACTGTTAATGATGGACAGGGAGAGGGGGCTTTACCTATGATGGTCATTACAGCATTAGATTATGACAAAAAAAACTGCTTTTGATCCATTGAAAATTTCATCATAAGTCATAAACTTTCATCATAAATAACATAATTCATATCATTATGATTTATACATTAAGAGCTTTAAAGGTTAACAGTAAATTGAGCTGAATTTCCTGAATTGCCAACATTGTAAGCATCCAGTAGAAAGTGACCACTGCAGTGCTCTGATGATATATATAAAAATATCAGTTAGATAAATATTTATTTAAATTTTTTTTAAATTGTTTAATACGGAAGTGCTTAGTATAGAACCTGAAGTTATATGTAGTCTCGCTTTGCCAGACCCTCCTCCAAAGCACGCTGAAGGAGGGTCTGGCTACTCCACACAGCATTCGGGGATGGGAGGAAAACGTGCTCTGGATTAATGGCATTTCTTTAAACCAATCACAATCGTCATAGACGGTGCTAAACTCCTCACAGAGCAGCTGCAAAATAGTCGTGAGAGAGAAAACTCAGATTGGACAGATAGTCTAGCTAGCTGTCTCAATTTACCCTGCAGAGATCTGAGGAGCAGTTAACCATAGTCCTCAGAAATCCACCAAATTTAAAATTCCAACACAAAGAAAGCAGAAGGAAACGGAAAAGACATGCATCCGGCGGAATTTCCTGCAGCACCGGAGCAATCCCGGAAGTGGAACGTCGTGGATATAGACTAGGGTAGATAGAACTAAAGGTGGGTTCAGGTTAGTGAACCCACACAACATTTGTTAATATTTTTGCATGACATCACAGAGAAAAGTGGGGTAAGGGGCTGCTCCACAGGGTTTTAATGTTTGATATACTATATTATACTGGTATGCCTTATGCAAGGGTCCTTAAAAAAGTAATCTTCCAAAAATCCCCAAAGTATTAACACTGATTCAGCAGGAAAAGACTAGAAGACATTATTGTGGATGGAGAACACACAAATATAAAATAGAAAACAATGACAGATGTAAAAAATATACAGTATATAAGACATAGTAATGGCATACCGATTTACAGATGGCATCACAATTTTGATTACCTTAATTTGCAACCATCCATGACAACTTTAAAGATTAAAAGGTCAAAATGATTGACTAATCCCTCTTGATAAATTAAATATGAATTCCATCAGAATCCCATGATGATAAATGAGTGATGGCTCAAACCAAAGGCAGTGGTTTTGGTCTAGACTATGCAATGATAGTAGCATTAGTAAATCAAGGTTTTGAATGCGTGTTGGTGTTAAACATTCATGTTAAGATGCACTTACGGTTTGGCAGCGAGGCAGTGGACAGGCAGTAATGGAGGTAAAAGTAAACACAGACAGCGGGGAGAGACTCAGACAAAAGGAGACGAATAAAGACTTTCTCATTAGCGTGCAGTGCAGAGAGAAGAAAGTGAAAATGTAAAAAGTACTGGACACACAGAGGCTACAGTTACTTGTTGCTATGAATTTAAAAATCGGGTCAAGCCAATGTAAAGTAAGTCACAGGCCTGAATTTTTAAAAAGAAAATATGTGGAAAGTATTGTAATTGGAGTGCTTTGTGTTGAGGCTGAATGTAATACAGTACCAGGGCAATATATAAAAACAAATAACTGAAATAAAAACTGTAACTGTAGCCGGATGAGTACAATACTTTAGCCCAGATAGACCTGGGTATCAGTGACCAAAGGAAGTGTACGTGTTTTCACAACACAGAAACATCACAGCAAGATGTCTACAGAGCTACATGGGGGGGAAACAGCTGACCGGATGCTGCGAGACAGAAATGGGACTAGAAGAGAGAGGCTGTTAGTGTTAGCAGACTCATGCAAAGAGTCCAGGCAGCTGATACGGCTAGGGGAGGGCGGAGGGGGGAGGGGGGAGTGGATCTGTCCGGTCATCAGACTGGTTGATTCTCTTCAGCCTGTACGAGAGATCACCTGCAGAATGGACACAAACAAGAGGGAAAGAGAGAGACGTCTTTTCTTAAAGTTCAGTTTCAATTTCTTTATATTAATAAATGGCGACAACGCTCAGAGCATTAGAGCTTAACTTAAAGCTTTTAAGCCTATTCACGGTCTAGTTCAGTCTCTCACTGCTCTCATCAACCCCATTTCCCATTCTGATAAAACCCACTGTATGCTACCGGGCCAACAGCAAATGTCGGAGTTAGCAACTAGCTGACAGAAAAGCTGCTGGATGTTCAATCTACAGTCAGGTCCATAAATATTGGGACATCGACACAATTCTAATCTTTTTGGCTCTATACACCACCACAATGGAGTTGAAATGAAATGAACAAGATGTGCTTTAACTGCAGACTTTCAGCTTTAATTTGAGGGTATTTACATCCAAATCAGGTGAATGGTGTAGGAATTACAACAGTTTGTATATGTGCCTCCCACTTTTTAAGGGACCAAAAGTAATGGGACAATTGGCTGCTCAGCTGTTCCATGGCCAGGTGTTTGTTATTCCCTCATTATCCCATTTACAAGGAGCAGATAAAAGGTCCAGAGTTCATTTCAAGTGTGCTATTTACATTTGGAATCTGTTGCTGTCAACTCTCAATATGAGATCCAAAGAGCTGTCACTATCAGTGAAGCAAGCCATCATTAGGCTGAAAAATCTAAACAAACCCATCAGAGAGATAGCAAAAACATTAGGTGTGGCCAAATCAACTGTTTGGAACATTCTTAAAAAAGAAAGAACGCACCGGTGAGCTCAGCAACACCAAAAGACCCGGAAGACCACGGAAAACAACTGTGGTGGATGACCGAAGAATACTTTCCCTGGTGAAGAAAAACACCCTTCACAACAGTTGGCCAGATCAAGAACACTCTCCAGGAGGTAGGTGTGTGTGTGTCAAAGTCAACAATCAAGAGAAGACTTCACCAGAGTGAATACAGAGGGTTCACTACAAGATGTAAACCATTGGTGAGCCTCAACAACAGGAAGGCCAGATTAGAGTTGCCAAACAACATCTAAAAAAGCCTTCACATTTCTGGAACAACATCCTATGGACAGATGAGACAAAGATCAACTTGTACCAGAGTGATGGGAAGAGAAGAGTATGGAGAAGGAAAGGAACTGCTCATGATCCAAAGCATACCACCTCATCAGTGAAGTATGGTGGTGGTAGTGTCATGGCGTAGGGCATGTATGGCTGCCAATGGAACTGGTTCTCTTGTATTTATTGATGATGTGACTGCTGACAAAAGCAGCAGGATGAATTCTGAAGTGTTTCGGGCAATATTATCTGCTCATATTCAGCCAAATGCTTCAGAACTCATTGGACGGCGCTTCACAGTGCAGATGGACAATGACCCGAAGCATACTGCGAAAGCAACCAAAGAGTTTTTTAAGGGAAAGAAGTGGAATGTTATGCAATGGCCAAGTCAATCACCTGACCTGAATCCGATTGAGCATGCATTTCACTTGCTGAAGACAAAACTGAAGGGAAAATGCCCCAAGAACAAGCAGGAACTGAAGACAGTTGCAGTAGAGGCCTGGCAGAGCATCACCAGGGATGAAACCCAGCGTCTGGTGATGTCTATGCGTTCCAGACTTCAGGCTGTAATTGAATGCAAAGGATTTGCAACCAAGTATTAAGAAGTGAAAGTTTGATTTATGATTGTTAATCTGTCCCATTACTTTTGGTCCCTTAAAAAGTGGGAGGCACATATACAAACTGTTGTAATTCCTACACCGTTCACCTGATTTGGATGTGAATACCCTCAAATTAAAGCTGAAAGTCTGCAGTTAAAGCACATCTTGTTCGTTTCATTTCAAAAAGATTAGAATTGTGTCGATGTCCCAATATTTATGGACCTGACTGTATGAAACTGTTAATGCTGACACATTATCCATATGAAGGTGACAAAATGCCAGGATGCTTTGGAGTTCTTCTGCCTTCAATTGGCAACAAAAATAATCAATTAATGCAGCTGTGATATACATTCTTCATGCATCGTCCATGATGCATTTGACATGACATGTATCAGCAGACCAGAGTCAGCGAGTCCAGTGAAATACAGGATTATATAGTGTTTGTGTTACCTGGGAGATGTTGACTCCAGTCAGTTTCTCCACAGCCTCAGGGAGGCGGACCATGATGTCCAGCACCTCTCCTGACAGTTTGGCTGCGCCCACCTCCCCGCCTCCACTGGATACCATGGTAACCTTGTTGGCTGCACACAGAGGCCTGCTGATCTCTTCTGCCATCTGGTGAAAGACGGATATTGCCAAATGTTAAAACCTTTACAAATATATAACTGAAACAATATACATGTAATTTCATATTTTCTTGACAATTTCTTCTTAAATTCTAAAATGTGAAATTAAAAAAGCAGTACTTGAATTTCTCAAGTTTCTAAAAACAAAGCATTGTGCTGTCACTCCAAAGAAAACAAATTAGCATTGATACTTTTGTTTTTGTTTTCTGATACAATTTATATCCTCAATATGTTTTTGTTCATGGCTTTGAAAAAAGGTGCAGTAAATAGAGCCAATTATTAGCTGTAATTAGGACAGTAAGTGGAACCCAGGGATGGATTTGTAACCAAATCAAACAACCCACATACAAATGTTAAAACCTTTACAAACTTAAATATAATTGTATGATATTTTCTCTGACGCTTTCTTCTTCAAATTCCAAAATGTCGTAATTAGGACAGTATGTAAGGTATAAACGGCTGTTATAGACTGCACACTATGTTGTCTCTCACCAGAGGTAGTTGCTGCAGCAGCATGTCCACCATGGCTCCGTCCTTGTACTGCTGGAAGGCCTCTGCCTTCTTCGCCATCTGCTCTGCCTCAGCGCGACCCTTGGCCTCCACTGCAAACGCCTCGGCCTCACCTTTCATCTGAAGGAGACAAGAGGACGCCCGGGGTACTTTTCCAGAAAACACTGAGGAGAAACTACTCCCAAATGAGATACTTTGCGACTCATACACACAACAAGAACGTTTGTGGGCATAAGATCAATATTTAAAAAAAAAAACAACTCTTAACTTGATTTTCATTTTTAAACTGTTTTGAAAAACTAAAGACAGCTGAGTTTGGAATCAGTTGTTGTGATGATCTGTGACTCACCCTGATGGACTCGGCTTCGGCCTCCGCCTCCATGATCAACTTAAGACTGGACAGCGAGAGAGAAAGAAAAGCGGACTCAGACAGAAAACCACAGATGGTTCAGCCAAGAGTGAATGATACTACTATATCACGATCAATACTACAACAGGAGGCAGAGTTGAGTCTGATCTCTTTTTTCACTTAAAGGTCCCATGGCATGAAAAATTCACTTTATGAGGTTTTTCAACCTTAATATGAGTTCCCCCAGCCTGCCTATGGTCCCCCAGTGGCTAGAAATGGCGATAAGTGTAAACCGAGCCCTGGGTATCCTGCTCCGCCTTTGAGAAAATGAAAGCTCAGATGGGCCGATCTGGAATCTCCTCCTTATGACGTCATAAGGGGCAAGGTTACCTCCCCTTTCTCTGCTTTGCCCGCCCAGAGAATTTGGCCCGCCCATGAGAAAGAGAGAGACATCATGGCTTGCAAACAAGCGAAGCATGGCAGTTGGTCAAGGCCACACCTCCACTCTCCACCTTGCCCCCCCTCTCTCCTCCTCAATAGCATTTAAAGCTACAGACACAGAAATGGCACATCCTAAGGAAAGCTCATTGTGGGACTGGCTCTAGTGGCTGTAATTCTGCACCAAGGCTGAATTTTGGGAAAGAGACTTCAGATACAGTATTAGGGGGCCACTAAGGCCTATATAAAAGAGACTTCAGATACAGTATTAGGGGGCCACTAAGGCCTATATAAAAGAGACTTCAGATACAGTATTAGGGGGCCACTAAGGCCTATATAAAAGAGACTTCAGATACAGTATTAGGGGACCACTAAGGCCTATATAAAAGAGACTTCAGATACAGTATTAGGGGACCACTAAGGCCTATATAAAAGAGACTTCAGATACAATATTAGGGGACCACTAAGGTCTATATAAAAGAGACTTCAGATACAGTATTAGAGGACCACTAAGGTCTATATAAAAGAGACTTCAGATACAGTATTAGGGGACCACTAAGGTCTATATAAAAGCGTCCAAAAAGCAGCATGTCATGGGACCTTTAATCATCAAAAGAAGCACAGTATCATGTTTAATGGATTTCACACTCTGTCACTATGATACGTTGGGATTGTTTTCTTAAAAAAAACGATTTGTCAGTGGCTGTAAAAAGTCGCATTCAGTTCCACCTGTCTTGTTTTAATCATCGTTGGAAAATAACCAAGTACATTTACTCAAGTACTGTATTTGAGAACAATTGAGATACTTGCACTTTACATAAGTATTTCCATTTTCTGCTACCGTATACTTCTAATCCACTCCATTCAGAGGCAAGTATTGTTTTACTTCACTACATTCATTTGATAAATTTAGTAACTAGTTACTTTCCAGATTCAGATCAATATTACAAAATGTAATCAACAAATAAATGATGATGCTGATGATGACGATGATGATGATGATGATGATGATGATGATGATGATGATGATGATGTATTTATTGTAGGTTAAGAAAAGGTAAAGCTCTAGCTGGAATAAAATAAAGTAATTAAAATCAGTACCACCTTAACCAGCTGCATCATTAAAGTGATGTGGAACATTTATACATAAATAATTATATTGCAATAATGTATATGGTAATATACTGTATATTATTCTGACATGGGCCATTCTGCATCGTGAGTACTTTTACATTTGGTAATTTAGATATATTTTGATGCTAATACTTTTGTACTTTTACTCAAGTAAGATTTTGAATGCAGGACTTTTACTTTACTGTAACATGGTATTTCTCCACTCTGTTGTTGATACTTTTACTTAAGCAAAAGATTAGTGTACTTCCTCCACTACTTGTTTTAATTTACCTAACCATACCATGACATACCTTATCTATCTGTGTGAATAGGAGTTGTAGAAAGCCTACTTACATAAAAAGGAGGGTAATACAAAATAAAGGTTTCTGCAATCCACCAAACAACAGGAAATTCAGCTTTCCTCGGGATACATCAACAAGAGCAAACGTACTGCAAAGACAGGGGCCTTAAACTTTGGTACTAAAAACTGAAAGACCACCTGCCTTCTCACAACACTGCCTTGTTGTTTTGGAAGCGCAGTGAGCCCTTGCAACTCACCGCTGAGCCTCGGCCAGTTTCTCCAGGCGGTACCTCTCAGCCTCTGCAGGTTTCTTCACCTTGGCCTCCAGCTCCTTCTCCCTGCGGCTGATCTCCTGCTCCTGCAGCATGATTTGCTGCGTCCGCTCCACCACCTGGACCTGCATCTTCTCCTCCTCGATGAGCTGCTTCGTCTTCGCTACCTGGAAGATACAGTATGCGCATATTATATTTTGTCAGTCAATATTATAAAATATTAGCTCCAGGTCAGTAAATGTGTTACTGATTGCAGTCACGCAGTTCGTATTCACCCCGTGTCTACCTGCAGCTGGTAGGCCATCTCTGACTCAGCCTTCTTTGTGTTGACCTCGATGTCATAGGCAGCCTTCTTCAGCTCATAGTCCCTCTGGGCCTTTGCCATGTCGATCTCATTCTTGTACTGAGCCGAGACTTTCTCCTGCATCGCATGAGCCTCCTGCAGGAACAGGAGGAGATAAAGGAGGGAGAAAATAGGGATCAGTGGGAATAAGTCTTGAAAATAGAATAAACAGGATGAAGATGCTTAAGATACGAGCAATCATAAATACCACTGGGGACTGAGCAGAACAAACTATGTGACTGACTTACTCTAAAAACAGACTTCTAAAAACAAGTTGATCGTCAATTCCAATACACCCTGTTGCTGCCCGATGGTTATGTTGAAATGAGACACCTTCATAGGAATAACAACATCCTGGGGGGAGGGAGACAACGTGATATATCTCACCCTGATCACAGCATCTCTCTTGTTCTTGGCCTCTCCAATGCGAGCGTCTTTCTGAACCTGGGCAGTTCGAGCTTTTCCCAGCGAATGCAGATAATCCTGAGTACCAGAAAGAGATGTCAAAACAGAATGATTCAAAGATACAGAAAATCCCTTTTATTTTTGAGCTAACATGATGTAGCTATGGCAGCTTTTTCTGTAGTCAACAGAAAATGAAAAACAGAAGTGAGAAATGTGCATCTCGATAGGATGCGTCGTTCTGTTGTGTACAGTTTCAATATATAATTTTTTTTATCTTGAATTAGATGGTCATCAATTTGTTAAAAAGAATTAAGAGACCCTAGCAAACTCACTAAATACACATCAAATTATAAATGTTAAAGTTTTGTTCCATTTCTGAAAATGACTAGTCTCGCAGAGCCAGACCTTCCTCCACAGCGCTGCGGAGGAGGGTCTGGCTAGTCTACACAGCATTCCGGGATGGGAGAAAAACGTGCTCTGGTTTGTCACAATCACAATCATCTTGGGCGGTGCTAAGCGCCGGACGGAGCCACAGTGCCGCTGCTAAATAGCCTCGGGAAGGAACTTGTTTTGGTGGAACGAATGTAGGTTCAAAGGTTGTTTTAGTCGTGCAACAGAAACCTCAGATTGGACAGATAGTCTAGCTAGCTGTCTGGATTTACCCTGCAGAGATCTGAGGAGCAGTTAACCATAGTCCTCAGAAATCCACCGGAGTTTAGAATTACAACACGAAGAAAGAAGAAGGTAATGGACAAAAAAAAAAAAGAGTGAAATTTCCTGCGGCACCGGAGCAATCCCGGAAGTGGAACGTCGTGGATATAGACTAGGAAATTAATAATTGAAAAATACTTGTTTGAAGATATGCGGTTACCTGGTCGTCGTGAACATCTTTGAGCGTGTAGCTGACCACGCTGATGCCCATGTTGACCAGGTCAGAGGACGCCACCTTAAAAACCTGCTCCGAGAACTTTTTTCGGTCCTTGTAGATCTCCTGTAAGAGGTATGTGGTATTTACTGTCTCTCTAGGTCAAAATAGAATCAAAACAATACAAGTTAGATATGTTTTACATGCTCAGCCCTGCTATTAGCATCTGTGCCTTTACAGTCAAGAAGGCAATGTGACATAAACAAACCTTTAAGGGTACACTGTGTAGGAATTTCTCCCATCTAGAAATTGTATTTTGCATTCAAACGAATAGTGCTCTCTAGCGCCTCCCTTTTTCAAATGCGTGTTGCAACTACGGTAGCTGTTATGTACCAAGAAGCTATGACAACATGTCTTCCAATTTTCGCTTTTTTGGCGACGGGGATTCATTCTCCTGTGGTTCGGCATTAAGTATGATCCTCCATTATGAACTAAAGTGCAGTGCAGGCTTTCCGGGGCAGTGACAAGCGCCTCTCACTGATCTCCTTCTCCGTTTCAGCTGGTTTCAGTCACGTGACGCTGGCTCTGAACGAAAACGCGTTGTGGATTAGCTAGACAGGTAGGCTAGTGCTTTATGTCCCCTTATTGCCCGTACAATGTAAATACAGATAAGTTAAATTCTTCGCTTACGAGAATAAGTCAGATCATTGGCAGAGGTCATTTTACACCAATGAGGACATATTTATGAATGAAGACATTGATTTTACCTAATTAAATACTTAAAACACTACACAGTGTACCTTTAAACATGAACGTTTTCTCTCTTTTTGTCTAAAACTCACTAAATTAATATTTGTCACGTAAATCTGTCACGAACAAGACATGGTGACACTATTTCAGGGCAACACGGTTTAATTACCGTCTTGAACTTAAAATGTCAGAATTTAAACTTTAGTCAATCCAACGACAAAACGAACAACCACCCCATCCTTACCTCAACAGTCAGGTGGGCGATGATGGCCCGCTGGTGTCCCTCCAGCGTCTCCAAGGCAATCTGAGCGATCTCGGCCTCTGACTTCCCCATGAACATCTGGCAGGCTGCAGCCAGCATCTGTTTGTTCTGACCCTGGATCTTCATCTGTAAGAAACAGCTGCTAGTTGGCTGTTGTGATGACAGTGACACACTGACAGCATTGCTGGGTTCATGCGCTATGTCCAGTGTTGTAATGTAACAAAGTACAAATACTTCGTTACTGTACTTAAGTAGAATTGTCACCATGGGCGATTTTAGACCCTTTTCAGAGGGGCTTGAGCCCCCCTACATTTCATCTCAGCCCCCCTAAAAATTATAATAATAAAAAGCTTTTTTTTTAATCAATTTTGGTGCTTCAAGTTAGAGTTGCAAACTTGTCTGTTATTGACAGAGGACAAACAATTACAGGTTCAAAGGGTTTGAAACAGGTTTAATATCCTGTGTGTCTGTCGCCGATGCTATGCACCTGTAACCCAGTCAAGGAAAGGGTTAACAGAAACGTAGTGTTGGCCAATCGGAGGTGGATGTGCCAGACTCCCGCCTTTGGCTGAGGCTCCATCTAATCTGTCAGAGGGAGAGCAGGAGTGCGGTTGTGAAGTTCAACGGTGGTAGTCCCCAGAGAAGAAGTTGGTTATTTCATGGCGCACTTTTGCATGCACTATATCCGTGTCACATTCTCATTAGGGGCTGAGCCCCCCTAAAGGTCTGATCCTAGAATCGCCCCTGATTTTCACGGATCTGTATTTTACTTTGTTATTTATATTTCTGGAAACTTTTACTTTTACTCCACTACTTTTCCTAAATAAAATGTATACTTTTACTCCGATACATTTCCTTAACAAAATGTATACTTATACCCCACTACATCTCCCCTAAGCGTCTTCGTTACTCAGGCAGGTTGCTTGAGTAGATACAGAAACGTTGCAGCTACATCTTTATTATTCAGATTATTTTTTGGGACATTTTTAGGCCTTTATTTCCACAGGACAGATAAAGACATGAAAGGGGGGAGAGAGGGGGAATGACATGCAGCAAAGGGCCACAGGTCGGAGTTGAACCCGCAGCTGCTGTGTCGAAGAGTAAACCTTTACATATGTGCGCTTGCTCTACCAACTGAGCTCACCCGGCCACAGCCATGTTGAGTTGTGTCCATTAGTCTATACCTGTCCTCCTTAGCTAAACCTCCTGTCGCTCCCTCTGCAGCGATGCACACTGACCTGAGCTATCCCGGTGACAGAGATCGGCACCCCGTGGCGGGTGTAGACTTTATCGCTCTTCACATTCAGAGTCAGAGTGTTCAGGGAAATCCTGGAGGGAGGCAGGGAGAGACATATAAAGGAAAATATGATTACTGATTGATTATCCACTGCTCTAATGGCACACATTTAAGTGTAGTAGTTTCTGCTTTGTACTTGTATTGTGTAGTAAGTAAAGTAGAAAGTACTGAGTGCATGCTTTTACAGGTACAGGATCAAGGCCAGGTACAAGACTCATTAAGTCTGTTGCCATATGATGAAATGAAAAGCAGGAGAGGCATGTGCAGAAAGCAAACTACTCCTGTGAGATAGATGTTGACTTACAGGTAAGCAATGGTTTAAGTGCAGCACAAATGGCATTATTAGACATAATATACAGTCAGGTCCATAAATATTGGGACATCGACACAATTCTAATCTTTTTGGCTCTATACACCACCACAATGGAGTTGAAATGAAACGAACAAGATGTGCTTTAACTGCAGACTTTCAGCTTTAATTTGAGGGTATTTACATCCAAATCAGGTGAACGGTGTAGGAATTACAACAGTTTGTATATGTGCCTCCCACTTTTTAAGGGACCAAAAGTAATGGGACAATTGGCTGCTCAGCTGTTCCATGGCCAGGTGTGTGTTATTCCCTCATTATCCCATTTACAAGGAGCAGATAAAAGGTCCAGAGTTCATTTCAAGTGTGCTATTTGCATTTGGAATCTGTTGCTGTCAACTCTCAATATGAGATCCAAAGAGCTGTCACTATCAGTGAAGCAAGCCATCATTAGGCTGAAAAATCTAAACAAACCCATCAGAGAGATAGCAAAAACATTAGGTGTGGCCAAATCAACTGTTTGGAACATTCTTAAAAAGAAAGAACGCACCGGTGAGCTCAGCAACACCAAAAGACCCGGAAGACCACGGAAAACAACTGTGGTGGATGACCGAAGAATACTTTCCCTGGTGAAGAAAACACCCTTCACAACAGTTGGCCAGATCAAGAACACTCTCCAGGAGGTAGGTGTGTGTGTCAAAGTCAACAATCAAGAGAAGACTTCACCAGAGTGAATACAGAGGGTTCACTACAAGATGTAAACCATTGGTGAGCCTCAAAAACAGGAAGGCCAGATTAGAGTTTGCCAAACAACATCTAAAAAAGCCTTCACATTTCTGGAACAACATCCTATGGACAGATGAGACAAAGATCTTGTACCAGAGTGATGGGAAGAGAAGACTATGGAGAAGGAAAGGAACTGCTCATGATCCAAAGCATACCACCTCATCAGTGAAGTATGGTGGTGGTAGTGTCATGGCGTGGGCATGTATGGCTGCCAATGGAACTGGTTCTCTTGTATTTATTGATGATGTGACTGCTGACAAAAGCAGCAGGATGAATTCTGAAGTGTTTCGGGCAATATTATCTGCTGATATTCAGCCAAATGCTTCAGAACTCATTGGACGGCGCTTCACAGTGCAGATGGACAATGACCCGAAGCATACTGCGAAAAGCAACCAAAGAGTTTTTTTAAGGGAAAGAAGTGGAATGTTATGCAATGGCCAAGTCAATCACCTGACCTGAATCCGATTGAGCATGCATTTCACTTGCTGAAGACAAAACTGAAGGGAAAATGCCCCAAGAACAAGCAGGAACTGAAGACAGTTGCAGTAGAGGCCTGGCAGAGCATCACCAGGGATGAAACCCAGCGTCTGGTGATGTCTATGCCTTCCAGACTTCAGGCTGGAATTGATTGCAAAGGATTTGCAACCAAGTATTAAAAAGTGAAAGTTTGATTTATGATTGTTAATCTGTCCCATTACTTTTGGTCCCTTAAAAAGTGGGAGGCACATATACAAACTGTTGTAATTCTTACACCGTTCACGTGATTTGGATGTAAATACCCTCAAATTAAAGCTGAAAGTCTGCAGTTAAAGCACATCTTGTTTGTTTCATTTCAACTCCATTGTGGTGGTGTATAGAGCCAAAAAGATGTAGATGTTAGTAATCATTTGTATTTAGTGAGGAGGAGGAAGAAGATGGCCACTGTATTGAATCTATGTCCATCAGCCATCCTGGCACTACAATCGCAAATTTGTTATTAATATTTATAGGATTTATTAGGGCTGGGCAATATATCGATATTATATCAATATCGCTATATGAGGCAGATATAGTCTTACATTTTGGATATCGTAATATCCTGATATGCCACAAGTGTTGTCTTTTCCTGGTTTTAAAGGCTGCATTACAGTAGAGCGATGTAATTTCCTGAACTTACCAGACTGTTCTAGCTGTTCTATTATTTGCCTTTACGCACATAGTTATTATATCAACATAACATAACTGCTCAGTCATTGTGTGCATATTTTGTGAAAGCACCAATTGTCAACCCTACAATATCACCACAATATAGATATCGAGGTATTTGGTCAAAAATGTCGGGATATTTGATTTTCTCCATATCGCCGAGTTCTAGGATTTATTACCTTTTTATTAAAATATCCTTTAGAGTAAAGTTACTCTTTCCTTTCCAATTTGTATTTGTATTTAATGTTGAGGCAGTGCTTTTTGCCACCTTATCACGTTTGCCATGTGCTGTACATCTGGTAATAACGTCAGTTAAAAAGCAGCAACGTCAGGATGTAAAGATGTGTAACAGTGGACATTCACATTTGCCAACCTCTGTAACTGCTGGACACACGGGATGACGAATACTCGGCCTCCGGGTATCATCAGTGGAGGAGAACGACAGAAACCTGGGAGAGATGAGAGACCGAGCAGAGCCTCAAATCAGATTTCAGACATGACTGAGGTTGAGTGATATGAACAAAACATTGCAACATCAACTTTTTTCAAATTTCTGGTTTTGTAGCATGATTCACTTTAGAATTAGATATTCAACCAAAAACTGCTTAAGTAGCATTGAGTAATTCCTATTTCATAAGCCTTGCTTACAAAAATGTAACATTTTCAAATAGGTTATCATGTAGATGCTTTTAAATAATTTGTATATTTTGTTCACTTTGGAATGACAGCATTATAACAGATGGATGAAAAACAAGAATGATGAACTTTTGATTATGGTACTGTATTAGTTTTTTTTGTTAAAGTTTAAAAAAAGTTGATGTAGCCAGTAGTCTATAGCCTAGAGGCCATCATTTTACCTGACACCACCATAGCCTCGTTGGGACCACAGGTGTAGAACATGTTTGCTGATCCTCTTTCAGACTAAAAACCAAAGAAAGTAGTGGAATAATAATACATAAAAGCAGTCACTATTAAAGTCCCACCTTACAAACACACCACTAATAAAGGAATTGCATGTTGCCTACTTGTACCACATATATAGGCCTACTTATTTTATTTTATTATGTTATTTGAAATATAACAGGCTTCCAAAAACGAGTAACGCTAACAGTGTGTTATGTTTACTCTATGACTCCCATGACTAAAGAGGAGGGAGGGTTGTGATGGTAACCAGAGAGCAGACCAGCAGGGATACAATCTAATTATTTACCCAAATGTTGCGCAGTTAAATCCGCAAGAAAAGATGTAAGAATAACAAAAAACCTCACACAT
This sequence comes from Sander vitreus, assembly GCF_031162955.1. Lineage (NCBI taxonomy): Eukaryota > Metazoa > Chordata > Actinopteri > Perciformes > Percidae > Sander > Sander vitreus. Next base: position 6,052,359 of record NC_135868.1, read on the forward strand.
TAGAGACACTTATTAAGAAAGAATCGCTTAAAAAAATAAATAAATAAATATATATATATATATATGTGTAACGTTACTCTCATCTATCCATTAACTCCATCAATTTAGTACCTACATTTGTGTTTACAATCGAGAATGGATGTGGATAGTGCACAGAGGTTTAATATAGCCACACACTTACCGGTTAGTATATAAACGATGTGGTTTAGATGGAGTAGGGTGGATAAATAGCGGTCTGTCTTGGTTAAAAGGGTTAAAATGAATGTATTTTGGCCCAGCGGATGGATATTCCAGTTAGATTCGAGCTGTACGATCAGCTCAGCGGCTTTTATTGAGCGTGCCCATCACTCAAACTGTGTGAGTCCGCCATCTAGCGGCGTGGTGGGGAACTGCCATGAATACACCGTCCGATATTTTACTTGAGTAAAAGTAGGAATACCACAGTGTAGAAATACTCTGTTACAAGTATAAATCCTGCATTCAAAATTCTACTTAATCAATATACAAAAGTATTAGCATCAAAATATACTTTTAATCCAAAGTAAATTTACCTATAATGCAGAATATCCTATTTCGTAATAAATTGAAAGTAATTTCCCCACAGGTCACAGACCATTTATTATAAATGTACTATATTTTCAAACACAGGACTATCTTGTATCTATATTTACTTAGATTCTTTAACTCCTTCTTTAAACTATGCTGATTGATAATAGCTGTATTTAGTGTTCCTGTATTATGGCAACACTTTTATTATTTTCTATTCTGTTACTCTATTCTATTCCTTAAATGTCCCTATTGTTGACACATATTGAAGAAGTAGTAGGCCTATTACTGTACGTTAAACAGACATACGATAAGATTGATTGAATTATGCTGTATCTATTCTATTCTATTCTATTCTCCATTGTTTCATTTAGGAGCTCCAACGGGGCAGTGATGACAAAACCCGGCACTCCTTCTTCTCTTCCTGTCCTTGCTTTTGAGACAAGGAAACCCCTTTAGACAAAGAAAATCTTCCCATTTAGCCAATCAGCACCGGGGCTTTAACACCAGCAGCCAATCATGAGCGTGTACAGACTTTAGCCCCGCCCGTAGGACTCAGAGCAGTGCAGACTGTATGCAGCCAGTCGACTCTGTCTGTCTGTGTCAGTCAGTAGGTCAGCAGCGCCTCTTGATCTCTGCCACCGCTTTACTTTTACCACCAACCAACCACCATCCATCATGAGGGAAATCGTGCACATCCAGGCCGGCCAGTGCGGGAACCAGATTGGTGCAAAGGTAAGAAGAAGAAGAAGTGACAACAAATTAACTCTTTTTTGTTGTGGTTAATAAGCAATGTATTCCAGTTTTTCTTCAAGTTTTTCTTTCCAGTTATACTAAGCATTTCATTCTCAACTTTTTGTTTTTCTAAAGAGGCTTTTCTTTTGTTGTGTGTTTTGAGTTTCAAAAAATAATTGAATTAATTTACAAAGATAAAAATCAATTGCTTAATTTTTGTATCTAACAAAACAAAACACCAATATATACATATATTTTTTTTTTCTTTTCTTTTTGTATAAATAAATGCATAACGGGACCAGAAACTATGCAGCCCTATTGTTTGCACTCCATCCTCCTGCTTTTATAGACTCAGTCAACCATTCGATGTGGTCATCTTTCTCTGGTTTACTAGTTCTCAAATCTGAATACTTGTTTAAAATGTCTATTATTATTATATATTTTTTTTGTTTCAGACAAAGTAAACGGTCCATGTTGTAGTTCACCACAATGTTGAACAAGAGAACATCATAGCCTCTGTACTCATAAGATACATTACATGAGTTAGTGTCTTCAAGTTGTAAGTTGGTGCTTCTCTTGCCTAACTAGCACCCAATTAATTTGTTTTTAGTGCACGCTACCTCTCATCCAAAGACAAATTTATACATTTTGTACTTTTATGATACATTTTATAAGGCTACTGCACAAATGTATTACCAGACTACTTTGTCCTATTGTAACAGTGGATGATAAAGGTCTGTAAGTACCAGACAGAAACAATGAATCAGTTTAAATATATCAGTGATGTGATTGGGTCATAAAAGTACCACAAAGTACATTAGGGTCTTCCAAAATGTGTATCGCAACAAGCATATAAGCAGGCTTGTTTGTAAGTCTTACATTATAATTAGAAATACAATATCATTTTTATTGCTGCTATCTTGGCCAGGGCTGCCTTGAAAAGAAGATTTTCTAATCTCAATGGGACTTACCTGGTTAAATAAAGGTTTAGAAAAATAATAAACAATAACAAAAGGTTACTTACAGCTACACCATTTCATAAAACCTCCATAAATAATATGTAAAAACAGCCCATAGAAATATTGAAGTGATGCAGTATTTCTGGGATATGAAGTAGTCATATCTTGCCTATGAAAACCGTAACGATTCACACATTTGGAAATGTTGACAGAAAAGTGACACAAGTCATTGATTCATGATTAATGAAGCCGGCCAGACTTGAGCAGACACACAGGGCCAGCTGATGTCTTGGCTGCCTGGTGAGCCGGACTCTTTGTCAATGAGAAAAAAAGCCAGAGGGTGAAAAGAAAGGAGAATTTGCTGAGGCGGAGCAGAGGAACGCAGCAGGAGGGGGGAGGAGGGGGGAAGATAACAAGTGTCCCAGTGTCTGCTCTGAAAGCACAGATGAGGTCATTTAAAGAGCTGCTTTCCCAGTCAGTGCATCACATGCACACCCCAAAAAACACATGGACCCAAATTTATCAAGTGATTATCTGCAAAATAAGTTCTATTTTATCATAATTTTTGCTGCAGTGCCCTAAATGTCCTGTGGTGTTTCTACACTTAAGTTCCCAGAGATCAACAGTCAGACAAATATAGAGCTGCAACAATTAGACAAATAATCAATCAAAAGACAATTCATTTTGCAACTATTTTGATGATTGATTATAGTTTCCAATTTTTTTCTGCAAAAACGCCAAATCTTTGCTTGTTTCAGCTTCTCAAATATGAACTTTATATATATATATATATATATTATTATTTTTTGTTTAAATAAATATGTTGATAGATAGATTAAGACTACTTATTGGTAGACTACATATGTGCATATTTATATTTATTGACAGTAGCTAGCTGCTCAATGTTTTAATCTCTATTTTTATTGAAATGTATTTCATATATTTTCATTATCTTGTTTTGGTTCTATACTGTCACTCTTACCTGTCTGTCCTGGGTGTCATTCTCTTATCTGTCTCTTATCTTATCTTATGTTATCTGGATTTTTTACTGTTGGTTAGGCAAAATTGGAGGACGTCGCTTTGGGCTCTGGGAATTTATAATGGCCGTTTTTTCCGTTTAAACCCCTTTTGTTCTTTCACAAATATGTACTCCTTCATGTGTAATTCCTTCCACCAACTAATCAAAGTATTCTCCTAAGCGTAGAATCTGCCATTCAGAATCATTCAGAATACATACGAGAGACTCGCTCGAATGACGGCAGCCATGTAGCGCCTCCATCTTTAAAATACATTAGCCAAAGAGGGACATACCTCCGCATTTCTCCCTCTTCCACCTATTGGCACTGTGACGAATGCCAGGGGGAGATTACTCGCCAGAGAAGCGAAAAGGAGAATTAAAACGACAACACGACAGGCAAAGCAACAAAACCAAAGTTAATATTGGAGTGGTTAGAACAGCTGCTTGTAAACGATGGAGAGAGTTAATTTCTTCCACCGTAGGAAGAAGGGCTAGAAAGTAATATTCAGTTGATTGTCATATACAATTTCACTGCTAGATGGGAGAAATTCTTACACAATGTAGCTTTAAGTAATATACATCTATTTGGGCCATTACGCACTCATCCAGCAGACCTTCCCTGTGTGTGTGTTTGGGGGGTTCTTGGCGGAGCAACAAGAGGCGTGGCAACCCCATATGGGGTGACTCAAACTCCACTGCCCAATGGCCCTGATCAGGAAAGACATGTATTTACAGAGGATTTAGTGAGGCTGAGGTCATCCTCATTTCATAATGGATTAACTCTGCTTGAATTCACCCACTTACCCCAATCTACAGTTAACTCTCATCCTTTTTCTGTTCATTATTTGTTACATTGTCATGATCCTGGGTTTGTTTAGTTTCCTGTTTTATTTGTAGGTTCTCATGTGTCCTGCATGTGTGTTTTCCCACCTTTGTGATTGTCTGCCCCGCCCTGATCTGATTCACCTGTTCATCAGCCCTGAGGTCCCCTGTCTCTTGTTTCCACCCTCCTTTCTTTTTCTATATTAATCGGTGTTCCCTTGTTTCAGTGTCTGATTGTGTCTGCGTTTGTTCCTGGCTCTCAGTGGCTCTCCTAGTGTAAAGTGTTTCTAGTGTTTTTTTTGTTTTTTTGTTTCAGCCTTATGTTTAGGCTATTAAAGCTCACTTTTTGTTCTGCCAACCTGTCTGGCTGTTCTCCTGCTTTTGCATCCTCCTTTTGAACTCTCAAACCATGACACATATAAAGTCTGTGATACAGTGTTTTATGTGTGCTATTATTTAACCCAGTGTACATCACAATGTATATTTAGCCATATTGTGTAATTGTAAGAGATTAGTCTTCTAAATGATCATTTAAATGAATTCAGGAACAGACAAAGATGGTGAGGGGACAGTAGTGAAGATTAAAAAATGAGATTTTCTTGCCCACCAATCTCTCTCTTTCACACACACACACACACACACACACACACACACACACACACACACACACACACACACACACACGCACAGAGACACAGACGTGCCAACCTCCCTCTGCTTATCTCCCCCTTTTCCTTTTAAACACACACTCACAGATTAGGGTCAGTTGACTGAGCTGGTGTGACAGTCTGTGCTCGTATCTTAACTGAGTTTGGCGTTGATGTAGAAACGAAACGAGGCCGACTGAATCCTGAATCCTCTGATAAAGCTCTGCTCTCACTGACATCTTCCGCCTCTTACTGGGTAGATAATATGACAGGTGTGAACTTAACTGACGTGTTATGATCAGTTCCTTTTTAGATGTGTGTGTTTTAGGCTACAAAAGGTCAAGCCATCTTTTATGTTCCATAAACACTACATTTCAAGATACGCTAAAAAACAACTAGTCAATTAATTGAAAAGCCGTTCAACAGAGTGATCCAGTGATCTGGATCAAAGAACACAGTGTCTTTCAAAAAGCTTTTGGGTCAGAAATAACAAATTATACATAATACAGACAATAAGGGTGTATCCATGAAATGCAGCTTTTAAGCAGCATGACGATCGGAGAATACTGAGAGCCAGATTGCAGTTCAGAGCAAGGTAACTGTAGACTGCAAATAACCTTTTTTAACCAGATTAAAAGAAAGAAACAGTTGTTTTACAGAACATGTTGCTGTATTTAGGGGATCTTGTGACTGCAAAAGGCAATCAGATGACAGCGTGTCCTTGGGAAGCACACAGGACAGAATCCTACAGAGTCCTCTCTTCTTCCCCCTCAGTAAATTGACTTGCACTTTATCATGGCCTTTATCAGTACACAAATACACTTCTTTCTAACCCATGTTTCCAGAACTGTGACTGAATAACTCCACACAGCATTTTATCATAATTAAAGCTGCAAATGGATGTTTCAGGTTCCAAGCCCAGTGACAGATTGTTTTTAAGTGTCAACCCTTGAAGATGGATTAGATATAGGTCACACAAAGTTTGAGTGTCTTATAAATTAGCATTCATCTGTGTGTGACTGCGTTTGGTTTTGCATCATTTGAATTCAACACACAATAGCACATATTTTGTTAATAGCAATACCACCCTGGTTCTCCTCTTATCTTTCAGATAGAAGTTTTTCTGTGTCTCTTGGTCCCTATTTCTCTGAAACCGCTGCCCTTTCTTGTGGGGTGCCTCAAGGCTCTGTGTTAGGTCCGATTTTATTTACGTTGTATATGCTTCCCCTAGGCCACATAATTAGGCAATTTGGAGATATCTGTTATAATTTCTATGCTGCTGACATCCAGCTGTATGTTTCTTTTAAGCCGGAAGAGACTAAGAAAGTGTCAATACTGCTCAAATGTTTGTCTTCCATTAAGGACTGGATGGCGAACAATTTCTTGCAGCTTAATGAAAATAAGACCAAAGTCCTTATTGTTGCTCCGGATACTACAGCCTCCAAGGTTGTTTCCGTTCAGTTGTTTTTGGGATCCCTTTCTTTAGCTGTACAGTCCAAACTGAGAAACCTTGGTGTTATATTTGATCATAATATGTTTCTTGACCAACATATGAAATCTCTAACACACACACTTGTCTTTCATCTGATGAAATGTTGATGAATGTGTTGCTAAAATTAGAGCTGTGGTTTCGCAATGTGAACTTGAGATGATCATTTATGGTTTTATATCATCTCGGCTTGATTACTGCAACTCCGTTTTCACCTGTCTCAGCAAGTCTTCCCCAGGACCGTCTACAACTGGTCCAGAACTCTGCTGCAAGGCTGTTGACCAGGTCCAGCAGGATGTCACACATTATATTATTATTACATGTCATTTAGCTGACGCTTTTATCCAAAGCGATTTACAATTGCTATATATGTCAGAGGTTGCACGCCTCTTGAGCAACTAGGGGTTAAGTGTCTTGCTCAGGGACACATTGGTTGATGTATCGCAGTGGGGAATCGAACCCAGATCTTCCGCAAAGGCATGTGCCATATCCACTGCGCCATCACCACCCACCACACATCACTCCTGTTTTATCGTTGTTACACTGGCTTCCGATCAAGTTCAGGATCCAATTTAAAGTTCTTGTTCTTACAAGCGTTGCATGGTCAGGTCCCTGTTTATATCGCTTACCTGCTCCATCCGTACACTACTAACAGGTCCCTCAGGTCTTCTAACCAGGGATTAGGCCTACTGGTGGTCCCACGCACTCGTTTGAAAACTAAAGGTGACCGTTCCTTTGAAGTGGTAGCTCAGACTCTGTGGAACGCCCTTCCTATTAACTTACGTTCTGCAGTCTCGGTGGACGCTTTTAGAAAGCAGCTGAAGACACACTTGTTTCAACTCGCTTTTGTCTCATGTTTGTAATTTTGGGTTTTTGAGTCTTTTAATCTTTTAACTTCATTGGTATTGTATTTGTTTTTTCTTGTTTATTGTCTGTTTTGGATCCTAGTGTATTTTAACAAATGTTTATTGGGTGAAGTCCTTTGTGACTCTGTCTGTAAAAGGTGCTATATTAAATAAAGTATTATTATTATTATTATTATTATTATTATTACAGTGCATCTTAACTGATGCTGTATTGGCCCATGTGTTTGTGTGTTTAGTTCTGGGAGGTGATCAGCGATGAGCACGGCATCGACCCAACAGGAACCTACCATGGAGACAGTGATCTGCAGCTGGACAGGATCAGCGTGTACTACAACGAGGCCACTGGTAAGTAGATCCTGGCAAACACTGAGGTCTGTGTTTGATAAAGTGAGGAGAGACGTCCCCCCTGTGGTGAAACTGGCTCACTGCAGCTGCTACAAATAGCATGCAAATACAATACTACCGCTTTAAAACCAGGATACACTGATGTTATGCTAATTGAAAAAAAGCATTACATTTACAGACCTGATGTGCACATTTGCTATGTGCTGTTCACATGATGAGATTCATTATGACGGACATATACTGCCTCAAAGAGCTACTAACACAGGAAGATTTTCAGACAAAACTACCTTTGTTATTCATAGTTACATTTACTGCGCTACATACACTGTGCTATTAATAATAAAAAAGTTATACATTTTGTCCAATGCCCTTAATGTTTGTATATCAACTATGTAACATGACAGTCTGAAGTTTGAGAAGCCTAAATACTACAGGTTTAATCAGCAGCTTAAGAACATAAGAAAAACTGAAGCTGACACCTGAGAGACAATATTGTAAGACAATATTACTCAAAAAAGGAATTGGATGAGCCTCAATAATAGTTCACAGAAGTAGCTAGTGTAGCCTATTAAAGTGCTCATATTATGCTTTTTGGCTTTTTCCCTTTCTTTTATTGTGTTATATATCTTTTTTGTGCATGTTATAGGTTTACAAAGTGAAAAAGCCCAAAGTACACCATCTCCAACAGAAAACACTGTTCACAAACTGCTCCAAACAGCTCTATTGTAGTCCAGCTTTACTTCCGTGACGAACGTGCGTCACTTTGTAACACATGTTATAATGCTTGCCTAGGCTAGCTGCTAGCGTGGCGCGCCCTCATACTCTGCTTCTGACTAGCTTGTAGTGCTGACCTAGGTACTGCGCATGTGCGACTCCCAACAAAGATGGACAGAAGTGAGATGCCTCACTCTGTAGCTAAAACAGAGAGCTCAACACACAGAGTGAAAAGAGGAGCTGCAGCAATGTGCAGTACAACAAAAATATGGTCCATCCATCTTCGTCCGCTTATCCGGGGTCGGGTCACGGGGGCAGCAGCTCCAGCAGAGGACAAAAATATGGTGTTTTTTGAAAATTAAACCATGTAAACCTATTCTGATATAACCTCTAAATACAATTATGAACCTGAAAATGAGCATAATATGAGCACTTTAAATGACCTGAAAATGCCATATAGTTGCTTAATTTGGTTCATTTTACCAACACAAACTGTTAGGAGTGTTTTAATTGGACAGCTGCTTTTTATGTTTCTCCACTTAGTGGCCACATGCTGTGCTACATCCATACACCAGCTGTTATACTGTGTACAGTGAGAACCTGAGCTTTTGACTCTAAAATGTTTCCATACACTGTCATCATTTCCAACAGCAACTGAGTGAGACATTCACAGCATTCTTGCCTGCAAATAATTTGATGAAGTGAAAAATAATCGCCAGGATCCACTGTCGAATGTGGGTTGATGGACGTGATGTGGACAATGCAGCCTACATTGTAGCATCACAGGGTTAGAAACCCGGCTTACAACAGTTCTTATAACACCCTCTTTTAAATTAGTCTGTACATTTCAACTTTTTTCTAGTTTGATTTTGCAGTTCTAATACCTTCTTAAGCACGTGTGTGTGTGTGTGTGTGTGTGTGTGTGTGTGTGTGTGTGTGTGTGTGTGTGTGTGTGTGTGTGTGTGTGTGTGTGTGTGTGTGTGTGTGTGTGTGTGTGTGTGTGTGTGTGTGTGTGTGTGTGTGTTCAGGTGGGAAGTATGTGCCCCGAGCCATCCTTGTTGACCTGGAACCAGGCACCATGGACTCAGTCCGCTCTGGACCTTTTGGACAAATCTTCAGGCCTGACAACTTTGTTTTTGGTAAGAACACATGCTACTGGAATATATATATTTTTATGCGGCCTTCTTTTGCACAGGAGGTCAGAGGTCATGGTGGGATAAAAAACAGCAGTCATGGAGCATGCCCAAAGACATTTGGAAGCTTGCTGTCACAAAGGTTTGGACTTCATTTAAAGGATAAACGCTTGGTGTCCCTTTTGCTCTACTTTATATGGCATACGGCACAAACGAGCCCACTCCTACCATAAAAAACCACATTGGCCTTCAGCTCACTCATTGACTTTGACTTGTTTGTAGGATGCTTCAGAACTATTCATTGTTGACTTTGGTTTATTGTTATTCCACTTCAACATTAATCATCAAAAATGGAGGAAAAAACAACACTGATTAAAGTTTTTCTTGTTGATGCCCCAGGTCAAAGTGGAGCAGGAAACAACTGGGCCAAAGGTCACTACACGGAGGGGGCCGAGCTGGTGGATTCAGTCCTGGATGTGGTGAGAAAAGAGGCTGAAAGCTGTGAGTGTCTGCAGGGATTCCAGCTCACGCACTCCCTGGGAGGAGGCACCGGCTCCGGCATGGGCACCCTGCTCATCAGCAAGATCAGGGAGGAGTACCCTGACCGCATCATGAATACCTTCAGTGTGGTTCCCTCTCCAAAGGTAATGCATCAACTATTGTGCCATTGTATATAGTAAAAACTTTAATGTGTCATCAGAATAAAATATTAATACCGTTATTTATTGCTACTCTGATAGAGACATCATATAAAGTTGAAGTTTTATGTCTCTTTTTTTAGTTTTACTACGAATGGTGAATTATCTTGTGAGTTCTTGCTATCGATTTTGATATTAAAACATATGTCAACTTGACACTAAGTAAGTAGTTTGTTTACATGTAATGCTCTTTATTGGTAAGTCCAGCAATAGCAAATGCCCATCAAAATGTAAAAATGAAGAAGTAAAGCCAGTGTCTTATGAGATTGCAGCACTATTCTCAGTCAGTGAACGGTCTAAAATAGATGTGGACAGCCAGAAAACGCTACAAGTAAAACAATGGTTCTCAGTTGCAAAAACAACCCCATGCATCGTATTGTAACCGTGATCTGTGGGGGGGAAAGTTATCTATTGATTGGTAAAGCGTGATTTATGCTTCAGCGTTAAATGGTAATGGTTTTGTAATGGTGTGCATACTATCACATGGGAAAAGTAACTACATTTACATACCGTGAATTGTTTTTTTAATTGAGCCTAATCAATATGTGTAGAATATATGTAATCTATACCTTGATGTTCCTCGTCTCTCATCTTCAGGTCTCGGACACAGTGGTTGAGCCGTACAACGCCACGCTGTCCGTCCACCAGCTGGTAGAAAACACAGACGAGACCTACTGCATTGACAACGAAGCCCTTTATGACATCTGCTTCCGCACTCTCAAACTCACTACTCCCACCTACGGTGACCTCAACCACCTGGTCTCGGCCACCATGAGCGGCGTGACCACCTGTCTGCGTTTCCCCGGCCAGCTCAACGCTGATCTGAGGAAACTGGCCGTCAACATGGTGCCCTTCCCCCGTCTCCACTTCTTCATGCCTGGCTTTGCCCCTCTGACCAGCAGGGGGAGCCAGCAGTACCGTGCCCTGACGGTGCCAGAGCTCACCCAGCAGGTGTTTGATGCCAAAAACATGATGGCTGCCTGCGACCCCCGCCACGGACGCTACCTGACGGTGGCCGCCGTGTTCCGCGGCCGCATGTCCATGAAGGAGGTGGACGAGCAAATGCTGAACGTCCAAAACAAGAACAGCAGCTACTTTGTGGAGTGGATCCCCAACAATGTCAAGACGGCCGTCTGCGACATCCCGCCACGCGGCCTCAAGATGGCCGTCACCTTCATCGGCAACAGCACCGCCATCCAGGAGCTGTTCAAACGCATCTCTGAGCAGTTCACCGCCATGTTCCGCCGCAAGGCCTTCCTCCACTGGTACACCGGCGAGGGCATGGACGAGATGGAGTTCACCGAGGCGGAGAGCAACATGAACGACCTGGTCTCCGAGTACCAGCAGTACCAGGACGCCACGGCCGAGGAGGAGGGAGAGTTTGAGGAAGACGTGGAAGAGGATGCCTAAAGAAGTAACAAGAAAATGATGTAACATGAGCTGGAGAATAAGGAGAATATAATAACCAATAAGAAAAAAAAAATCCAGAAAAAATAAACAATATTGTGATATGAAATTAAGGAATTTGGCAGATCGGATAAGTAAGGCTGGTTAGAGAAGTATGGCAGTCTGAATTGGTTAATGGAGGATGGAAACTATGTGAAGACAAAATAATAAAAGATGAATGTAGGCAGATAAGTGAAAGAGTAACAGGATCAAAATGACAAGACCAAACTAATGTGCCATGGTTTACAGTTTATTGTGACGCCATGTTGGGCGGTTTCACCAAGACTAGCCTCACAAAATCTTTTCAAAAATGTTTTTACACTAAGATCTTGTCTTGCAGCAAATGCACAAAACAGAAGCACTTCTTACACTTCCCTTTCATCACGTAGGGTTATATTTGACTCAAACAAACTTCTACGAGGGACAGAATCAATGAAGTAATCATGGCGGCGCCTTTTTATTGTAGCATTAATTCCACCATGAACAAAAGTGAAATAAAAACAAGCTTGTCACTTTTTGCCAAATACAGTATTATTGACATTACATCTTGCACGAGAAACAGTATTTTGCAGACAGAAAATGTAATCGATGTGCTTCTTGTCTTCACTGATAATAGAGTGATGTAGTAAGTTAGCAGCTATTCCAGGATTACAGCATTTAAGCTGAAGTCAAAGAATGTCAAGTGTTAGAATCCCTATAACTGTGGCTGTAGTCATTTTGAGGACACCAGGCCTGTAACCTTGAAAGTGAGGTTCAGAAATTAGAAACCATGCCATTATCAGTGTTTATTGTTTTTTTCAGTGTTCATTGTCATTATTTATCAGCTTTGAAGAGCCTCTCTCACAGATAAATGCGACTTGTTTTGGTTGTAGGTGGGACTTTTTCCATACTCAAAGTAGATTGATCAGAAATACATTTTGAAGACTGCGGCTGAGATAAGAGAACACATTCTGGTGCGATTCAGTCTTCTGCTGGCAGAGTAATTTAATTCCAGAGATCAGGGTTTTCATAAGTCAACATCCAAGTAAAAGACCCTCTCTCCATTTCTGTTAGAGACACGGAAAGAGAGTTCATTCATGACATTAACTGTTATGGAGCACCTATCACTTACAACTTCACTTACAACTTCACATTATCTGTGTTATAGATATAATTAAGACAAGTTTTTTTTGTTGCAGAGCCTGCAGCCAATTCAACATATCACGTAACCGTAATTTCAAATTATGTAAAGTTTTAGGGGGTGTGTTTCACAGTTTTATCGCAACAGCAGCAGTAGAAGGATTATTCTCAGACGCCAGCCAACGTCATGAGGAGGATCGCACACTGCAAATGTCCTGAGCCCAGATCAGGTCTTGATCTGTTGTCCATTCCCTGATATGTTTCGACTCAAAAAGGTCTGATGAGCTCATCTTAACTAGAAGCATGTTTTCTGTTGTTGGACCTTGTGGTGTCTGGAAGTCATTTTAAATATTTTAATTATTAAGGCTTTTTGAAACACATGCCAAAAATAAAAATGCTGAATGCTTTTATTCTTTCCAATTTGCAGTTTTATAAGTGCACAATTTTACAGTCTGATAAATGTTTACACACACTGAGCCACTACAGTATGTACCGAAGTCATTTGTGTTTAGTATGTGATCCTCAACCATTTTGTCATTTTGTGTGTGTGCTTTATTGTATGTTAGTTCCTTTTTTAATTCCTGTGCGATCCTTGTGACTATGAAAAATTTGAAAAAAATAAAATGGCATTTGTCAAAAAAAAAAAAATACATGTGTACTGTTGTTATTGATAAACAGTTTTTGGAGTGTTTTTTTTTTTTTTAGTATGAGCTTCCAAAGAAGTCGTTAAACTTCTTATGATATCAACAAATGGAGTGAGAGGTCTGAAAGCAAGCAAAAGATTTTTCTGACATCTTTTCCATCTCTCAAACTTTGGGGCTGTAACTAAGGATTATTTTCATTATAGCTGAATCTGTTTATCATATTAAACACCAACATTCATTGATATTGAGTCTCTGTCATTTTACGGCAAGTCTAACTATAATGGGAGAAGTATCTGTCTGTCTGTCCTTTGATTTTCTTGGCAACTGTTTATCCAATCGACTTAACACTTGGCGAGTGTATTGCCGAGAACCAGAGGAAGTGCAGTGTCGAGTGTGAAGTTGTTTGGATCAGCGGTTCTCTAGAAAGCTGCAAGCAGCAACACCTGAGGCCAAGCAGTCGGCCCGTTCTGAACAGACACATTTTGAACAGGCATTGCACTGCTTGAATTGAATGAGTAATAATAATAAGTCTAAGATTCCTTTTTGTGCGAGATAGAGATAACTACCTTTGGATGCACCTTCGCTGTCCCTCTCAGGAATTGCTTTTGAGAAAGTTTTGTTTTTATTGTTCCCCCCAACAGTAACATGAAATATCCGCCCTTGTTTTGGAGAAGGCAGTGGAAAGAAGAAAAGAGTTTTCTCTTCAACAGGGGGCACTATAAAGACATTTGAAGAAGGTGACCAATTTTCTTCCATGTTGTTTCAAAATGTTCACTTCCAATTCGTTTAATTAGTCTTGCAAGGATAATACCAGTGTATACTTGTATGATGTATTTCTTTTTTTTGGCAATAAGAATTCATGAGGGTTATAAAAAGTATTTTTTTCCTAATAACAAATGGGAAAATAGGAAGAAAAGTTTAATTGACGCAAGTGGCTGAGACTACAATTCAGGACCTTGGACAGCGTCAGCAGCACAAACTGAGAAGTAGGACTACGTGTAAAGGAAATCAGGACCTTGGACAGCAGCGCTATAAAGGGCAGGGAAAGATTGGACCTCGGTTATAAGTAGCAAAACTACCTGCTGATATTGCCATCATACACTGCGAATGCAATAATATGTAATGGTGCAAAACAACTGACTGGTCGACCCCACTTTCCCTCATCCACTTAAACAAAAAAACTTACAAAAACTACAACTCACAATTGATGACATAACTTTGAGATAATCACAGACTGATGACGTCTGTGTGTAAGTCTAGAGGACCCCCCCCCCCTCCCCACCTCTGTTTCACCGGATAAATGTACAACAGAATGGAGAAGTCGTGCATATGTAATGCTCGTTTGAGTTTAACCTGCAGAGCGGCTGCTTGTGGCTCCGAGCCAGAAATGACGATTCTTACCGGAGCTTCCCGAGGACCGCCGAGCTCAAATGGTCCACATACCCGACATTAACCGAAACTCTTCAGCTACTCCCGATTTGGCCCCTATTGAAGTCTCTTGTTGTCGGGTAGGGGGTGATGGGGTGGACGAGATTAGCGAAATAAAGAGAAAAAAAAGGAGATTTCCAGAAAGCCATCACTCCTGAGCCCCTCCCAGTTCTGTGATTTTCGGATTCGAGGATTGACGAAGGTAATTACCATCATCCAATTATAATTATATATTACAACAATTTATATTTTTTTCAATATTTCGTTCAAACGGGGAAGGTAGTGGGTTAAGTTCTGCAGTTTTTCCTTCGCTGCTTGACTATTTGTGCTTGTGTTGAGCGGTCCCATAAACGGCAGTAACGGCTGATTTAGGGCGTGTAACCAACAGCAACGAAGCGAAGGCATGCAGGATGGCAGCAATCACACAATAATAAAACAATTAACGGGTTCCAGACATTTAACAGAGGGGTAACATTCCTGTATTACTTGGCAAAAATGATGCAATTCACAGTTTTCAGACAGGAATCCAAGCATTGCTCAGACGAGACATTATTAGTTAATAAGGTATTTGTGGACCGCATGGCCTCCTTCCTTCTCCCAATTGTGTTAATTCATTCATCTTTCTGCTGCTATATAGGATACTGCTCACATTAACACAGTATTTGCACTCTGATGCTGTTAATCGGATCACCAAGTGGTTTTAAAGCACGATATAGACATGATTGCATATACTGTTGTATGTTGCCCAGGCTGTGGTGCATTATCACGTCTTGTGTTCGGGATATACCCGTCTGACTTGAGGGCTATTTTCTGGTCCATCCCGATGGAAATGGTTACGCAATGTACTGGCACACATTCGAGCTGCTGACTAAGTATTTGTCACCTAAGAGTCTTTAGAGAGTATTGAATGAGGACATATCTTATGACAAATTAATAAAACAAGTCATCTCAGAGGGAAAGATAGGTAAGATAAGATGCCATTTGTTTTGTAACATATCTCGTCCACCTCGATATTTAATGGTTTTTGCTTCATCTTCAGCTAAAACTGCATTTTGTAGGATCACTGGTGGTATGGCAAGTGTCCAAACCGTCACAACTGATGTATGTGAAAGCATGAAACAAAGACAGAGATAGAACACATGCTTTATTCCTAGACGTAAAAACCAGGTATGTTATGCTCAGACTGTGGTATTAGATTGTCGGACTGTGGTTATAAATCCACAGCCAACTTCTCTTTCATTCTTCATTAATTCACTCTCATCTCCCCCCCCCCATCTATCATCCGGACCTCCCCGTACTGGGACAGCCCCCGTTCATGCCAGTCGTGACACACCCTGGGCTGCACCAGCAGCTGCTCCTGGCTTTATGGGCTGCGTAAAAAGTGGGGAGGGGGAGTGGGGGTGGAGTTGCATGGTGTGGGTGGAGGGGCAGAAGAGGAAGGGGCAGGGGACAGGCAGGTCTAGGGAGGGGACCCACTTTTAAGGTGCATTGATCTCAGTATAGGCTATTTAGATTAGGTTCTATTGAAATAGCCTAAGTTCATTTGACTATTTTCATGTTAAAAATGAATAAATAGACCCATGAGAGATCCTCTGAATTAGCATTTTTAACTAGACTTAAACTCTGGCTAATGAAATTAGCCGATAGCAGCAATGGTGGAGAGAGCTTTTGAATAATACAAGTTTAAGAACAAGGAGGAACCATCATACCAATTTGAAGGATATTTAAGGAGAAGATAATAAAGGGAAGACAAGGCAGAACAAGACAGAAGTGTTTCAAAGGAGAGACAGGAGAGCACAGACAACTTGAGAAAATGAAGTACACGATGAGAGCAAACACTGACATGTTTTTTCATATATATGGTGGTCTTTTCTATCATATTTCGCAGACTTGCAAGTCTTACCAGACTAAGTTCTGTTATATTTTGTATGTATGCGTATGATTCCAACTAAGCCAGGGTGGGTTGGGTGGGTTGTGTGGTTTTTTCGTTCGTATGATTTGTTGTGCTCTGTCTTTTTCTGTTTAAAATCTAAACTGTACAAAATGTCTATTTTCAAAACTTGATTCTGTTTTCAATAAAATATGTTTCAAAAAAGAGAGAGCCACAGGGAAGCAGAAAGATAAGAGAGACAATACTGTAACAAGAGGAGGATGGAGGCAAGATGCTACCGCCTTCCTGGCTTGTGTGGGAGAGGAGAGATGAGGGCAAAAAAAGGCTCTTTAAAGTCCGTCAGGCAGGATGGATGTCAGGCTGATGAGATCAGCCTGAAAGATGTAACATCCGCGCCTCTCACTACAGGGAGGCTGCTGGATGAGTCACACACAGTTCAGTCAGCGCTGTGACTCCTACAGGAAGATTGATCTAACTGGTTATAACAGGTGACAGGAGAGCAGTGACCCCATTTAGTGTCAGACTTTTAAAATGGACATCACACCCTCAGACAAAGGACAATGCTTACATCCTTATCTCGGGCGTCCTAGCTGACGCTTTCAGTTAGGACACCCAGTGGTGTAACATTAGTGATTCAGAATGGTCTCCTTTAATTACAGCCTGTGTAATGTTTATGAATACGAAAACACGTAATCATCATCAACCCTTCAGTTTTGATCAAATTCAAATAATCAAATCACGTCTTAATTTGTGTTGTGTTTACTCATAGCGCCCCCCATAGGGACAGCAGAATTTTTCTTCTTGGGTTGTAATGGGGGAAAGTTTGTCAATAATAGGCTTCTTCATGGCTTTCGGCTGTATTCCTCTACTCTGACTGCACTTTGCTCAATACATTTTTCACATGTCAGTTTTTGAATATATGTGTGCAGTATGACCTTTCCTGTATATGATCAGCAGCAACCTCTAATTTTCTCATCCGATGTACAATATAGTTCTTAGTATTAAAAGAAAAAAACTCTGCATGAGGGTTCTGAGTGGTGGATAAGTCAAACAAACAGGACTTTAACCCTGGGGACTGTAGTTTGCGTCACATGCGAAACCAAATGTCAACATTATATGTTTTTTAAAGTTTCCCATAGGGACAGCAGAATTTTTCGTCTTGGATTGTAATGGGGGAAAGTTTTTCAATGATAGGCCTCTTCATGGCTTTCATTTGTATTATTTAAATACATAACCACTACTCTGACTGCACTTCGCTCAATACATTTTTCACATATTTTTGAATATATGTGCATGAGTGCAGTATGACCTTTATTGTATATAATCAGCAGCAATCTCTAATTTTCTCATCAGATGTATAGTTAACTCCATCAGTGAATCCAACCTGTAATTTACTACTTCCTAGCACTCCGGCACTAGCACTCACACATGCAATAAGCTAATGGCTCTGTAGGAGAGGATTCTAACCAGCGTCACAGGGCACCGATTACAAAATATGCTGTGATTACTGTGTTCTGCTAAGGGAATGGAAGTCTCTGGAGCAGTTTTTCTGCCAATTTTAATGCTAGGGCGTCGTTTGGAAAGTCACTTTGCGTCTGTTAGCAGTGGGAGTAGATGGGCTTTCTTCTTTAAATAGCACTCTAATCCCCCATCTGAAGAAGCTGGCAGAAACTCAATGGCTTTTTGATATTGTTCTCTCTTTCAGAGTCTAAAGATGCAGTGATTCACTCTATTCTATAATGCTGCAGTGAATACAATCAGGAAAATAACTCATATTCATTTGCTAACTTTTTTGCAGGATGAAATCTGTAATACAGCACATATTAACATGGCAGTGATCTAGTCATGAGCGACTGAGCGAAACACCCCATTTTAATGTTTAGAAATCTAAACATTAAAATGGGGCGTTTCGCTCAGT
Source organism: Sander vitreus (assembly GCF_031162955.1). Taxonomy (NCBI): domain Eukaryota; kingdom Metazoa; phylum Chordata; class Actinopteri; order Perciformes; family Percidae; genus Sander; species Sander vitreus. The sequence goes on from NC_135868.1 coordinate 6,070,777, forward strand.
CGCTCATGACTGTTCCCTAAATTGCTTAACAGGCTTTTTGAGTCGAATCAGCCATATAGTTGTCGTTGAGACTGCAGTGATGTCGGAAAACTCTGATTTGTTAGTTTTCACCAAGTGGCAGTCTTATACTAAGAGCAGTATCAGAGACGGTTTAGAACATAATCATTTGTCATACTAAATATGGCTTTTAGCTGTGTAAATAAAGTAATAAAAGACAATGTGAAACGATTATGCAAATATAACTATTCATCCATCCACATGATGTTCACTTACACTTACAAATAAGGCCGCGGCCACTTAGGAGACAGGAAGTGTGTACTGTTTCATACCGTTTCATACCGTTGGGGCAGCGCGTAATGCGCTATCTTTAGTTATAGAACATCTTAGTATTAAAAGAAAAAAACTCTGCATGAGGGTTCTGAGTGGTGGATAAGTCACACAAACAGGACTTTAACCCTGGGGACTGTAGTTTGTGTCACGTGCGAAACCAAATGTCAACAGTTCTTTTAAGTTTCGTAGGCTACATAAGTTAACTTTCTTACTTGACGTTCCTAACGTAACATTCTTCACTACACAAATGTTAGCACTTTAACCCAAATCAAGTCTTTTACTAAACCTAACCAAGTCGTTTTGTTGCTTAAAACCTAAGTAATGTTCATTTTGTTTGATTTCACAACGGGGCCCTGACCAAGCTAACACAGTGGAAACATGAAGAGCCAAAATCATACTTAAAAGATTGTAACTTTGTAACATACAGTAGGCTACATGGGAGTATTGTACAGTATTATATATGTACATGAAAAACAAGTTTTGTGGCAGAGAAAAGTATCTACTTGCAAAAGATACAATAGTGAAAATGTAGGAATGTCACTCTTGTTGCAAATAGTCATTTTGTTGTGGTCTTGTTGTTGTATTGGGAAATGCTTCCATTGTCCATAATCCATAGTTTCTGCTCTGTAATTTCACACTTTCAGAACAAGTTGACCACGTTTGGCAAGGATCCTAGTGTTGTTAGTAATGCTGTTTCCCATTAAAATCTTCTCTTTCCAGCTGTTTCTTTCTGTCTCTCCCACTATCTATCCATCTAATTATCCCACCTTAATAACTCTGTGCTACTGCTGCTTAGTCTAATCCTGTGCAGTAGACGTGAAAGGTCAGAGTCACCTCATGTCAGCTGGCCGCTGTCCATCTCATCGTCCCAATGGGATTACCGTGTACTCCTAGGAAGAAGTACTTTATTAATCCTTCTTGGGGAAATTCAATGTTTTCATTCCGTTAATACAAAACACACATGCACATGCATTGGAGAGATACCAGAGTGATTGGACTGCTGTAGTCTGCGCTCCAAGCAGTTGGGGCTTCAGTGCCTTGCTCAAAGCCCCCTCGGCAGTGCCCACGAGGTGAACTGACACCACTCCAGCTACCAGTCCACACTCTGTAACATGGTCCCCACCCTCCGGTTCTCAAGCCAAATCCCTACGGACAGAGCTACATGCATATCGGACATGTCGGACTGGGGGTGAAAAGCAGACTGAGTACCCAGGGCCCTCATGTGAGGAGGACCCAAACAAATGAGAATGAATGCCAGAATGAATAGCTGTCGGTGCGGAGAGGGGCCCAAAGAGAGTGCCTTTCTACAGGGCCCAGAATTTTGTGCTACGCCCCTGCTCCTACTCTCTCTTGTACTCTCTGGTGCACAGTCTCTTCCATCACTGTTTCTGTTTTCTTCTTTCCTCTCTTTACCGCTCCTCTTCCTGCTTTATGTCTCTCTCTGGTTTGTGGTCGTGTGTCGTGAGTGGAGATCTGATTGACAGGAGATGAAGAAAGCTGCTCTTCAGCTCACACACACAGGGCCATGTCTCTGACTCACACACACAACTCTCTTTGCTTGAAGAGACTTTATAAAACTTGGCTTAATAGTTTTATTTTACTTTAAAGCAGCTCTATAGCTTTTCTTGTCATGGACTTTTTACAGCGCTCTCCCTTAGGTATTTCATTTGTAGTAGGTATAGAGCTGGGCGATATGGAAAAAATCAAATATGCCGATATTTTTTTACCAAATACATCAATGTCGATATTGCGGCGATATTGTAGGGTTGACTATTGGTGCTTTCACAAAATATTTACACAATGAGAGTTTTGATAAGTAATCATCGATAATGTGGATACAATGACTAAGTGTATAAAGGCAAATAATAGAACAGCTATAACAGCCTGGTAAGTTCAGAAAATGACATCACTTTACTGTAATGCAGCCTTTAAAACCAGGAAAAGACACCACTTGTGTCATATCATGATATTACGATATCCAAAATTTAAGACGATATCTAGCCTCATATATCGATATCGATATAATATCGACATATTGCCCAGCCCTAAGTAGGTAGTTCATGTGTGAAATGCTATAAAGTGCAGCCAGGTGGTGCAGAGCAGGAGGCTGGAGAGGGACTTCTCTTCCATTTTTTGGACACAGATTGACATTGGCATATTCCTACTTCGCAGAGGTGTTTTTCAATTAAACACCCAAATTAGCAACACATCTTTACCTTAAGTAAGTTAACCTATTCTTAAGTCAAATAAAAATAAGGATTATTATGGCAGATATATCTATTTCTAGAAAGTTGTGATCGTGCCATAATCATGCTATGAAATGCTTTTTTAATTTGATCTGTAATGTGTGTGGGTTCCTTTTTTTCTTCCAGAGACCAAACATTCAAGATGAAAGTAATCAGCGCTGCAGTGCTTAGCGCCCTGTTCTGCACCGGTAAGCACATACTTAATCAGTCACTTGGGGGAGTGGGTTTGGATAAATGAATGGCTGAAACAAACTTCCTTCAAAGCTTGTTTCAACTGAATGATTCACACAGATTCTGTGAAAACCACACCAAAGGAAGCGGTTTCAATTATTTTGTGATCTATTAATTTCCACTAATTTGCTTTTCTTTCTCTGTCTTATGAGAACGTCAGATTGTATTTACATATGGTCTATTTTTAGCTGCATTTACATTTCAAACGCTTTTTTGGGGGATGTGGTTTTTAATAAGAACAAAGTAACTGAGTTATTAAGATCTTTGTTTTTTTACAAATCAGCTGACACAAAAAGATGACTTTTAAAATAAACTTCTATCTTTTATTCCACAGTCGTGTCAGCATCTTTGAAAGGTAAAATGGCATGCTTGTTTGGATTTCAATGCATGTCTAGGAATGCTTTTTGAGAATTAACAGATTAATAGATAGAGTATATGCATGCAGAAAGATAGTGATAATGTGATCAGGTACAAATCCGGGCAGAGAAAGTGAATAAGGAATAGCAGGCCGTCTGTCGTATCTAATAAAACATTTTTATTAGTTAAAAAGGAAGACAAGACAGCCTTCTTTGGAGAGGACATTCACATCGACGTCCCGCCTGGGAACCTCGGTGAGGTAGTGTTCAAACCCAGGACCAACCAGTCGGCTGAGGTGGTTCTGCTCCGAGCAGGCGTGGTGGTGACCCCGCGGGGCCATCTCAACTCTCGGGGCCACCTGGTGCTGGAGGACATGCAGGAGGAGGACGAGGGGGAGTACATCATTAAGAACACCAACAACCCCAACACAGCCAAGCACCTCAACCTCTTCGTCAGGGGTAAGATGTCTGCTGTACTTTTTGCAGAGGTGGGGCGAGCGTTAGAAAGTGTGGTTACACTTTACTTGAAGGTATCTACATAAGAGTGACATGACACTGTCATGAACGTGTCATAAACATTATAAACAAGTCATAAACGTTTTTTTAGTAAGTGTCATTCGGTTTTCGTCATGACAAGTTATGGTTATGGTTATGGTTACGGTTAGGGTTAGTGTTCATGTGTCATGACTGTGTTCATGACAGTGTCATGTCACTCTTATGTAGATACCTTCAAGTAAAGTGTAACCGAAAGTGTTTTCCCCACCTAGCGGTTGCCTGTCAGTTCAGTTTAATTCCATTTTATTTATAGTGTCATATCATAACAGAAGTTATCTCAGGACCCCTAACCCTTGTGTTGTCTACGGGTGAAATTTGAGTCTACGGGGTTTTTTTTGTATCAGAAAATTTGGTTTCTTTCAGCCAAATGGCCCAACAAATTACATAGATGCATGTAAGTACGTTTCACATTCTTTGCAGGTAACATTAATGATTACTTTCATTCAATTTTGGATGTTTTATTAAATTTTATAGCATTTATATCAAACAAATGGTTTCAAAACAGTATCAAACTTAGAAAATGAACCAGTCTGTGATCCACTCAACATCATCTGATCTTATCGATTAGTCAAAATTATTCATAACTATTTTTTTTTTTTTTTTTTTAACTCAAAAACTAGGTATAATGTCATTTAACTTAGGCTTATTGACCATGAATAAAAAAATAAAAAAAAGCGTCAAAAAGACGGGAAGACAACACAAGGGTTAACTGATAGAGTTGGTCTAGACCACACTCTATAATTTACAGAGCCTCAACAATTCACAGTCACAGTTTTGGCACTGGATAGTAGTACTTTAAAAACAAACTGCTCTGGTGGGGGAGGAACAACTTATACAAAGACGTTGGTGTCTTCTCTGGAGAAATACCGAAAATAAAGGTATACAGAACTGTGGAAAGAATCACTGTACAAACCTATTTTATCATCAATTTTGTATGTACTAATTAGATGAACAGTGGTCCTAATCTTAGCTATGGAAAATACAGTAACATGCTAGTTAGTAAGCTAGCTTAATTATGTTCTGGATCAACAGCATGAAGTCTACTTAGCGTAGCTATAGCAACTGAATGCTTAGCAAATATGCTGTATCAAATGGAATATTTAGGACACACAAAGGACTACAAGAATGTTAAATAACGTGTCAGCTATTTGCTATATCACAAAAGTCACGTATAATTGAGCAAATCGTATGTTGTTTATAGGGCTGTCAATCGATTAAAAAAAATGAATCTAAATGAATCGCATACATAATTTTTGCCCGGTGCCTTAACCGATACTTTTTAAGAAAGTTAAAAAAAAAGGAAAAAAAAGAAGGGTACTAAACAACAGTCGGCGACATTAAAGAAGGCTTGTTTATTGCTAGGCCATATGTTCAAACTTAAATGATGGGAAAAGGGGATTTAACAACAACTTTAAATGCACCACGAGGCTGTAGGTTACTAGTTTCATTGAACGCACCATCTGTGTTTTTCCAACAACGGCAGCTGCAGATTGTTACATCCCGGTGTTGAATCCTCTACAGTAAAATACAGTCACACTTTACACCGTTTAGCGTTAGCTGTCAGCATTGTAACCGTGTTTAATCCAGCTACTAGCTAGCGGTAGGCTAACGTTAGCTGCTGTTGAGTGTAGTGTTAACTAGCATCACGTGCAGCGATGTTTCTGTTGCCTGTAACGTCTGTTTCAGAGCATCCGAGAGAAGCACAGACATATCAGTGGCACCGAAATGAGGTGCCGAAAACTGCGTTGCTATTTGGCTATTCGGTAGATACAGGTCATGAAGGCACCTGTGCCGTATTAGCACCGGATTTTGGTATCCAACCCTATTCAGGAAGAAGTTTTTTAGAGGTAAATGTTTCAATTAATGATCCAGGCAGCGCATTCTCGTCTCCCACCTTCATTTTACAGTTGGTGGCTAGAACAGTTCTGGGTCAAAGTTCAATATGGAATGGATTAATCTGCGTTTCTTTTTTTAACACGTTATTTTTTCTCAGATTAATTAATCGAAATTAACGCGTTATTTTGACAGCCCTAGTTGGTTAAGGTTAGTATTTGTATCACACAAGTTATCAAAGATTAGAGTCTGTTAAGGTCTGAAGAAAAGGAACAAAACAACCAACCATAAAAACCATTTCACCATTGATACTCTGCTCAACAACAGAGTCAAGGTCAACGTAAACTTTATTATCCCAAAATAGGGAAATTTGGTTAAATAGTGATATAAATAAAAATAAATACTCCAAATGCCATTCCCCCCTTTCATCCACCTAACACACATACCCATATATACACTTACACAGGGAGAGCATTTTCAAACAACCTCACTCTGACATACACTCCCACACACACACACACACACACACACACACACACACACACACACACACACACACACACACACACACACACACACAGAGCACTTCTAGGTACCCTCAGCACACACACACACACACACACACACACACACACACACAATGTGTACACATTGACTTTCATCACATGATGACAAAGTTGCAGGCTCTTTGACAAATGTCCCACTTATTTCCTCTGGTGTTGTTGATCAGATTGCTCTTTGGAGCAAGTGGTGAAGTACGGCGATACTTACTACATCCATCTCAACCAGGTGGAAGGCCCCATCACTCTGGAGTTCAGGTACGGTCAGTTAAACAGAAAAAGTAATCTTTATTCATTATTATATTAAATATAATCAATATTCAACATGGAGTCATTTTTATTACAGCTTATTTAGCTGTTTTAATTGAAATTTAAAGCCAAGACGCCCTATATTCAATACATCTGTTGCATTGTAATGTAACAATATTTTCATGTATGGTCTTAAAATGAATAAATAGGACAGAAAAATGTTGTTTATGTGTTAGTTTAAGTAACATTTTATTCTCTTCTCTTGTATTCTAAGGCCCGGTCTGGTTCAGGCCAATCAGAGTGAGACACATGGTACAACAGAGCCTCCACCCGTGGTGCTGTACAACCAGACGGCGGTGCTGCCAGATTATGTGGGCCGTCTCAGCGTGTCAGAGAAGCAGGTGACACTGCACTCGGTCAGGATGACGGACGAGGGGAGCTTTACAGTGCTGGACCGTGAGGGCAAAGTCAAGAGGAGGAACTGTCTGAATGTCAGAGGTGATGAGAGATTTGTGCTATGTTTACATGTGGCCGGCTATTTTCATAAACGGACATTTCAACTCCGTTTTAAGAAATAACATCGTGCACAGCTGTCGGTTTTCAGAAAAGTGTTTGTTTACACGTACCTGTGTATATATGCCCTCAATGCCGTCAAGAGCATGCCAAACCTGTAGGAGGCAGTGTAACGAGAAGCTCAAGCCCATGTTAGCCAATCAGAATCCCAAAAATAGCAACAACAGCAACAAATCACGTCCTCTCTCTTCTCTTCCTCACTTCCTCGGCTGCCTAAACCTCCATTTGTCTCAGTTTACATGCAAACGAAGTTTTCCAAAATCTCCACTCTGGCCGGAGTTTTTAGAAAGAATCGTTTTCAGAGGCGAATTCTCCGTTTGCGTGTAAACGAAGGGCACAAACGAAGGGAAATGTCTCAGTTTTTCAAAATGACCATGTACGTGTAAACGGGGTATTGAGCTTTGCTGCCACCTCTCCACTTTAATTGACTGAATTGTCTGTGTATGCTGGTGTTTGATGTATCGCAGGGTGACTGATTTATGTGCAGTGTTGATGTACTTGAATTAGAAAGAAAATGTCCCTTTGATATAAGTCTACACAGTTCTCACTAAGTGTTAGTTGTCTATACCTTTATCATCAAAATGCAAACGGCGTTAGACTTTGTGTTTCTCACAATGCACATTTTTTATCTTGGCCTAGTGTTACTGCCTACATTATTGATTCTTTTGATTGATTGATTGATTGATTTAAACTAAATGCCTAAAAATGGAACATATGGACCTAATTAATAATACATCTGCAAGGTGTGAAAATGTGCATCATGGCCTGTCCACATTATTAAGGTCAAATAAAAACTTGCATCTTTTGCTATTAGCTGACATGTGTACTGTAACCGTTACACATGTGCCTCACTCTGGGAAATAAGGGTTCAAAAAGGCTTGAATCAAAGGAAACCCTAGAAACATGTCAACATTAGCATAACCACATTGCTAGGCTAGCTATTGTATAATGTGTACATCTGTTTCTATTTCTCTCCGCAGAACACCAGAACTTCCTGCGTCCCTCCCATGGAGAAAACCTGAAGGTGAAACTCTACCGGCACGATGCCAATGTTGTCTACAGGCCCAGATCAGGCAATCAGGACCGGGTCATCCTGGACCAGGGTGTTCTGGTGACGCCGCTGGACCCTCTGCTGGAGGGCAGGCTGACTGTGGAGGGATCAGAGCTCAGCATAAAGAAGGTCCAAGTGGCAGACTCGGGTGTCTTCAAAATAACAGACCAGGCTGGGTTTCCCGTGGCTCATGTCTACATAGAGGTAGAAGGTATGAATCAAATTCACATTTATCTGATCAACATACTGTATTTAGTTCTGATCTTGCTTTATTATGAGCTAATGCATTCTATGTTCTCATGCTTTTTAACCCAACAACTGTCTAACAACTGCTACACAAACTAACCTACATCAGCTGCATTTCTCATGTAAAGAGCCTCTAATCAGCTGTAGATTGTTTAATAAAGGTGTTTATATCATAGGGAACATGTGATGCTAGTCAGAGTAATGCAACTGCAATAAAGCATGTAATAAAGTACAGCTACATACAGGCTGGAACATCCTGTGTGAGTGCCAACCAGAGCTTATGAACATTCAGAGCCTTTCTGAGGCAAATGAGATCATGATCATCTTTTAAAATGGTACTCCACTGGCTTTTCACTCATATACAATTGT